>NC_092112.1:11186407-11253907 GCF_045679555.1 Salvelinus alpinus | reverse complement strand
ACAAACAGATCCAGAGAGAGAGGAACAACAAACAGATCCAGACAGGGAGGGACAACAAACAGATCCAGAGAGAGGAACAACAAACAGATCCAGAGAGAGAGGGACAACAAACAGATCCAGACAGGGAGGAACAACAAACAGATCCAGAGAGAGAGGGACAACACACAGATCCAGAGAGGGACAACAAACAGATCCAGACAGGGAGGAACAACAAACAGATCCAGACAGGGAGGGACAACAAACAGATCCAGACAGGGAGGAACAACAAACAGATCCAGACAGGGAGGGACAACAAACAGATCCAGACAGGGAGGGACAACAAACAGATCCAGACAGGGAGGGACAACAAACAGATCCAGACAGGGAGGGACAACAAACAGATCCAGAGAGAGAGGGACAACAAACAGATCCAGACAGGGAGGGACAACAAACAGATCCAGACAGGGAGGGACAACAAACAGATCCAGACAGGGAGGGACAACAAACAGATCCAGACAGGGAGGGACAACAAACAGATCCAGACAGGGAGGGACAACAAACAGATCCAGACAGGGAGGGACAACAAACAGATCCAGAGAGAGAGGGACAACAAACAGATCCAGACAGGGAGGGACAACAAACAGATCCAGACAGGGAGGGACATCAAACAGATCCAGACAGGGAGGGACAACAAACAGATCCAGAGAGAGAGGGACAACAAACAGATCCAGACAGGGAGGGACAACAAATAGATCCAGACAGGGAGGGACAACAAACAGATCCAGAGAGAGAGGGACAACAAACAGATCCAGAGAGAGAGGGACAACAAACAGATCCAGAGAGAGAGACAACAAACAGGTCCAGACAGGGACAACAAACAGGTCCAGACAGGGAGGGACAACAAACTGATCCAGAGAGAGAGGGACAACAAACAGGTCCAGAGAGAGAGGGACAACAAACAGATCCAGAGAGAGAGGGACAACAAACAGATCCAGAGAGAGAGACAACAAACAGATCCAGACAGGGACAACAAACAGATCCAGACAGGGAGGGACAACAAACAGATCCAGAGAGAGAGGGACAACAAACAGATCCAGAGAGAGAGACAACAAACAGATCCAGACAGGGACAACAAACAGGTCCAGAGAGAGAGGGACAACAAACAGATCCAGACAGGGACAACAAACAGATCCAGACAGGGAGGGACAACAAACAGATCCAGACAGGGACAACAAATGGAACCAGAGAGAGAAAGTCATCAAGACACTGCAGCAACTCCTTCCAGAATTGAGAGCGATTTAGGTGACAAAGACACTGGGCCCAGACAAGTGAAGCTGTCTGGGCACAGACAAGTGAAGCTGCACGAAAGTTTTGGTACACAGAAAATAGCATTTCAGCACTGCTGGTTTGAGAAATACAATTGGGTAGAGTACTATGGCCACAAAAACGAAAACGCAGCTTTCTGCTTTCCATGTAGAGTTTTTGGCAAAAACATTACATTTGATTATTTTGTCAGTGATGGCTTCAAAAATTTGAAAAAAAACTTTGTTTATCTTCGGTAAACATGAAATGGCACACACACACACAGAGACAGTGTTGTGGCATGGCAAAGCTACCAGGCAACTAGCAGTCATGGGAACATTGCTCAGATGTTAACATCTGCCCATGCTAGTGATATTGCAGAGAGAATGGAGTATCTGAGGAGAATTGTTGCGGTCACCTCAATGTTAGGAAGACAGGGACTCTCTTTCTGTGCCAATGATGAATCTAGTGAAAGCACAAATAGATGGAACTCTCTAGAATGTATGGAGCTTTTGAAGGAGTTTGACCCTTTCCTGCAAAAGGTACAATACTCCATCAAATGCGACATATCTCTCTCCAGAAGCTCAGATCGAATGCTGTGCTCAAGAGATTATGCACATCATGGTCTCTGTGATGTCAAAGTCTGGAATGTATGCCATTATGGCAGATGAGGCCAGGGATGGGCAGTCTGAACAGTTGGCTCTGTGATAGGTATGTGACAGAGGGGACAGATAAGGAGCGTTTACTAGCACTAGCAGAAACCAAGTCATTTGATGCCCAATCGATAGCAAATGAGCTGCAACAGCAGCTCCAAATGAGAGGGGTAGCAGGCCTGAAGTGGGTTGCACAGACCTATGATGGTGCAGATGTCGCGACTGGATCCAAATGAGAGGGGTAGCAGGCCTGAAGTGCGTTGCACAGACCTATGATGGTGCAAATGTCGCGACTGGATCCAAATGAGAGGGGTAGCAGGCCTGAAGTGCGTTGCACAGACCTACGATGGTGCGGCTGTCATGAGAGGATCTAAAGGAGGTGTGCAGCACTAGTCAGAGTGCTGTATCCAGAGGCAGTTTATGGACATTGCTTTGCTCATGAGTTTAATGTGGTGTTGTGTCATACTTTGCAGGACTATTTCGGAGGCTGCTGAGTTTTTCAGTTTCTTGGAGAATAGTGTATTCGTTTTTTTCAGTAAATCCCTAGTTAACGACCACGAGTTCAAAGAAGCTCAGTCCAAACTTGGAATAGCATCAGCTGAACTTGTACAGCTCTCAAACACTCGCTGGGCTTGCCAGCTGTGCTCCATACATGCAGTCCTTGTAATGGTATGCATGAAGGGCTGTAGGAAGTCAGGTGCAGGAGAGCAGATAGTTGGTAGCAAAATGGAGCCTTTTATTTGGCGACCCAAAAGCACACTGCACAAACTAACATGAAACACAAATAAGGGTTTAACATAACCCAGCGTAACCTGCCTAACGTGCGTGTACATGAACAGATAAACAATCACTCACAAACAAACATGGGGGAACAGAGGGTTAAATAATGAACAAGTAATTGGGGAATTGAAACCAGGTGTGTAAGACAAAGACAAAAAAAATGGAAAATGAAAAGTGGATCGGCAATGGCTAGAAAGCCGGTGACATCGACCGCCGAACGCCGCCCGAACAAGGAGAGGGACCGACTTCGGCGGAAGTCGTGACAGTCCTGGACACTTTAAAACCTCTTATGGCTGAGATCGTCTAAGATCCCGTTAACGGGATCGATTTGACAATAGCCAGTGAAAGTGCAGGGCTCCAAATTCAAAACAACAGAAATCTCCTAGTTAAAATTCCTCAAACATAGAAGTATTTTACACCATTTTAAAGATACACTTGTTGTTAATCCCACCACAGTGTCTGATTTCAAAAAGGCTTTACAACGAAAGCCATTTTTCCAGCCAAAGAGAGGAGTCACAAAAAGCGGAAATAGAGATAAAATGAATCACTAACCTTTGATGATCTTCATCAGATGACACTCATAGGACTTCATGTTACACAATACATGTATGTTTTGTTCGGTAAAGTTCATATTTATCTCCCAAAATCTTATTTTACATTGGCGTGTTAGATTCAGTAGTTCCAAAACAGGCAGTGATATTGCAGAGAGCCACATGAATTCACAGATATACTCATAATAAATGTTGATGAAAATACATGAAACTTTAGATACACTTCTCCTTAATGCAACCGCTGTGTCAGATTTCAAAAAAACTTTACAGAAAAAGCATAATCTGAGAACGGCGCTCAGAGCCCAAACCAGCCAGAGAAATATCCGCCATGTTGGGTAGTCAACATTATTCATAAATAGCATTAGAAATATTCACTTACCTTTGATGATCTTCATCAGAATGCACTCCCAGGAATCCCAGTTCCACAATGACATCCCCTCTTTCACGCCCTGACCTTAGAGATCATTTTTATGTCTCTATTTTGGTTTGTTCAGGTTGTGAGTTGGGGTGGGTATTCTATGTTCTATTATTTGTATTTCTATGTTTTGGCCGGGTAGGGTTCTCAATCAGGGACAGCTGTCTACCGTTGTCTCTGATTGAGAACCATACTTAGGTAGCCCTTTTTCCCCACCTGTCTTTGTGGGAAGTTTATTTTGTTTATGGCACATAGCCTTTGTTTTGTAGTGTTATTGTTTTGTTCGGCGTCTTTTCAAATAAAAAGTAAATTTACCTTGACCACGCTGCGCCTTGGTCCTTGTAACGGCAGTCTAGCTCTTCCTCCTCCTCGGACGAGGAGAGGCGAGAAGGATCGGAGGACCAATGAGCAGCGTGGTAAGTTTCCATGATTTAATATACACGAAGACAAGACACTATACAAAATAACAAACAAACTAACCGTCACAGTCCCGTGTGGCACAAACACTGACACAGGAAACAACCACCCACAAAATCCCAACACAAAACAAGCCACCTATATATGATTCTCAATCAGGGACAACGATTGACAGCTGCCTCTGATTGAGAACCATATTAGGCTGAACACAGAAACAGACAAACTAGACACACAACATAGAATGCCCACCCAGCTCACGTCCTGACCAACACTAAAACAAGCAAAACACATAAGCACTATGGTCAGGACGTGACAGTACCCCCCTCCTGAGGTGCGGACTCCGAACGCACCCCTAAAACTCAAGGGGAGGGTCTGGGTGGGCATCTGTCCGCGGTGGCGGCTCCGGCGCAGGACGAGGCCACCACTCCACCATTGTCTTTGTCGTGACAGTCCTCTTCTTTCAACGGCCGTGACACTCCCAGGAATCGCAGTTCCACAATAAATGCTTGTTTTGTTCGATAATGTCCATCATTTATGTCCATTTATGTCCAATAGCTTATTTTGTTAGGGCGTTTGGTAAACAATCCAAAAGCGCGAGCTGGTCCATTCGGACGAAACGTTCAAAAAGTTATATTACAGGTCGAAGAAACTTGTCAAATTAAGTATAGAATCAATCTTTAGGATGTTTTTATCATAAAAGTTCAATAATGTTCCAACCGGAGAATTCCATTGTCTGTAGAAATGCACTGGAACGAGAGCAACCTCTCAAGTGAAAGCGTGTGACTGAGAACGAGGCTGCAGGCAGACCCCTTAGTCAAACAGCTCCCATCCGGCCCCCCTTCACACGAGCAGCCTGAAACCACGTTCTAAAGACGGTTGACATCTAGTGGAAACCTTAGGAAGTGAAAAATAACCCATATCCCACTGTGTATTCAATAGGGGTGAGTTCAAAAACTACAAACCTCAGATTTCCCACTTCCTGTTTAGATTTTTTTCTCTGGTTTTTGCCTTCCATATGAGTTCTGTTATACTCACAGACATCATTCAAACAGTTTTAGAAACTTCAGAGTTTTTTCTATCTAATAGTAATAATAATAATAGTAGTAATACTTGTAATAATAATAATAATAGTAATAGTGGTAGTAGTAATAATAGTTATAATAATAAGAAAAGTTATAATAATAAACAGTATGTTACTATGTGTGTGGTTGTTGGTGTGTGTGTGTGTGTGTGTGTGGTGTGTTTGGTTGTTAGTGGGAGTGTGGGTGTGTGGATGCTAGTGTGGGCGTAATAGGTGGATATACATGTAAACAAGAAAATGTTAAAAATGTCTACTACTGGAATTAACACACAACCCTCGGGGGCATAGCTCCTGGCTTACCCCTATCCACCATCCCAGTCCACAACATCCTAGCAAAACCCAAGCCTACTTCAAGGTAACTGCACTCACTGCTGCCCCCTAGTGGCTGGTTTCCACGTCATCTCCCGACGTCCTCAGACATGGATGGACGTCGAATACTGACTTTTTTTCACGGCTGACCTGGCTGTAATATAACGTGTTGTTGCAGGTTTTTATTGCATATTTGTAATTACCAAAGTTCGCAAAAGAGTGATCAAAATAAGATCCTACACCTGTAGACCTACAGACCCATAAATCCACACTGCACAGCAGGTGCCAAGGTCTGTCTGAACCAAGCCTCAATATCTAGACACCTACATATGTGTGTCTGTTTGTGTATCTGTGTGTTTGTGTGTCTGTGTGTGTGTATCTGTGTGTATGTGTGTGTGTGTGTTTCTTTGTGTGTGTATCTGTGTGTATGTGTGTGTGTGTGTGTGTGTGTATGTGTGTGTGTGTATCTGTGTGTGTGTGTAGCCTACTCTCCTGTTCACATAATTGGAGCTGAGAGAGGCTTCTCCACTCTGCACTGAGCTCAGAGATATATTTATAACTGTAAAGTTCAACCTGACATCTGTTTTTTTTTACTAAGCTCTGACGTTCCGCTTTCAAATAGTTATCTTGTCGTTCTCTCTCTCTCTCTCTCTCTCTCTCTCTCTCTCTCTCTCTCTCTCTCTCTCTCTCTCTCTCTCCCCCCCTCTCTCCCTCTCTCTCCCCCTCTCTCCCCCGCCTCTCTCTCTCTCCCCCCACATCTCTCCCTCTCTCTCCCCCCCTCTCTCTCTCTCTCTTTCTCTCTTTCTCTCGCTTTCTCCCCCATCTCTCTCTCTCCCCCATCTCTCTCCCCCCCTCTCTCTGGTCTCTCTCTCTCTCTCTCCCTCAGTCCTGCAGAGAGGCTCAGCAATCTAAAGTGTGAGAGTCTCTAACAGAGAGGGTCTGTGTCCCAAATGGCACAAAATGTCCTATATAGTGCACTACTTTTTAACAGGACTCCTCTACTTCTGGTAGTTCACTATGTAGGAGATAGGGTGCCATTTCAGGACACAGACAGAGAGATTTACTTTGCAGAGAAGAGAAGAAGAAGACTCACCCGTTTGAAAACATCTCAAAGTTTCACTGCCTGTCGACAGGACAGGGGTTGATTTCTCCCGGCTGACGTTCATTGTTTTGAGGATTTAAAAAAAAATGGAAAGGATGGTATGGCTGCTTACAAGCTTTCACAAGATGGTAGTGTTCATTTGAACGTCTTTGTTATTTTTTTCACAATCAGCACCTATAAGCTATCATCTCCATGTAGCTATGCCCCATATCATACAGCACTCTTATGAAGGCTTTACGTGAAGTCTTTCAATGTCAGAACAGTTCAATTATATATATAGGTATTTTTATATAACGACATAGTGTTTACCATAAGAGGAAAAGGGATACAAAATGGCCATAGCAGTAAGATTAATATTAACAGTAGTATCTCTAATATATTCAACCTTTTCCTGCTACCCCTGGGGGGGGGGGGGGGGGTAATCTCTGAACCTCTATAGCTAAATGCTCTGTCTCATACCACTGCTAAAATAATTGAATAATTGATGACACTTTGCATCCATTTTGTCTTAATCAGATGCTTTGAAGAAAAAGCGAGTGGGAGAGAGAGGGAGAGAGTGGGTGTGAGAGAGAGAAAGAGAGAGAGTTAGAGTGGGAGCGAGTGAGAGAGGGGAGAGAGGAGAAATAGGAAGAAAGACAGAGAGAGAGACAGAGAGACAGAGAGACAGAGACAGGTAGAGAGGTAGAGAGGTAGAGAGGTAGAGAGGTAGAGAGAGAGACAGAGAGAGGTAGAGAGAGACAGAGAGAGACAGAGAGAGGTAGAGAGAGACAGAGAGAGACAGAGAGAGACAGAGAGAGGTAGAGAGAGGTAGAGAGAGATAGAGAGAGATAGAGAGAGGTAGAGAGAGGTAGAGAGAGGTAGAGAGAGATAGAGAGAGATAGAGAGAGGTAGAGAGAGGTACAGACAGACAGACAGACAGACAGACAGACAGACAGACAGACAGACAGACAGACAGACAGACAGACAGACAGACAGACAGACAGACAGACAGACAGACAGACAGACAGACAGACAGACAGGAAGAGCCAGACAGACAGGAAGAGTCAGACAGACAGACAGACAGAGAAATAGGAAGAGCGAGAGAGACAGACAGACAGACAGAGAAATAGGAGAGCGAGAGAGACAGAGAGAGAGCTCCTTGGAAATAATAGCCCTGCTGTGGCAAATCCTTCAGTCGACTCCATTTTCTAAATCCCTTCTAATCACGGAGCTTCTAGGGAATACAGGAAAATAAAAGCTCTGACAGAACATGGCTAGTGTGGGGTGGGGGGGGGGCAGGGTAAGTGTGTGTGTGGGGTGGGGGGGGGGCAGGGTAAGTGTGTGTGTGGGGTGGGGGGGGGGCAGGGTAAGTGTGTGTGTGGGGTGGGGGGGGCAGGGTAAGTGTGTGTGTGGGGTGGGGGGGGGGCAGGGTAAGTGTGTGTGTGGGGTGGGGGGGGCAGGGTAAGTGTGTGTGTGGGGTGGGGGGGGGCAGGGTAAGTGTGTGTGTGGGGTGGGGTGGGGGGGGGGCAGGGTAAGTGTGTGTGTGGGGTGGGGGGGGGCAGGGTAAGTGTGTGTGTGGGGTGGGGGGGGGGCAGGGTAAGTGTGGGGTGGGGGGGGGGCAGGGTAAGTGTGTGTGTGGGGTGGGGTGGGGGGGGGGCAGGGTAAGTGTGTGTGTGGGGTGGGGGGGGCAGGGTAAGTGTGTGTGTGGGGTGGGGTGGGGGGGGGGCAGGGTAAGTGTGTGTGTGGGGTGGGGGGGGGGCAGGGTAAGTGTGTGTGTGGGGTGGGGTGGGGGGGGGCAGGGTAAGTGTGTGTGTGGGGTGGGGGGGGGGCAGGGTAAGTGTGTGTGTGGGGTGGGGTGGGGGGGGGCAGGGTAAGTGTGTGTGTGGGGTGGGGTGGGGGGGGGCAGGGTAAGTGTGTGTGTGGGGTGGGGTGGGGGGGGGCAGGGTAAGTGTGTGTGTGGGGTGGGGGGGGGGGGCAGGGTAAGTGTGTGTGTGGGGTGGGGGGGGGCAGGGTAAGTGTGTGTGTGGGGTGGGGGGGGGACAGGGTAAGTGTGTGTGTGGGGTGGGGGGGGGGCAGGGTAAGTGTGTGTGTGGGGTGGGGGGGGGCAGGGTAAGTGTGTGTGTGGGGTGGGGGGGGGGCAGGGTAAGTGTGTGTGTGGGGTGGGGGGGGGGCAGGGTAAGTGTGTGTGTGGGGTGGGGGGGGGGCAGGGTAAGTGTGTGTGTGGGGTGGGGGGGGGGGCAGGGTAAGTGTGTGTGTGGGGTGGGGGGGGGGGGCAGGGTAAGTGTGTGTGTGGGGTGGGGGGGGGGCAGGGTAAGTGTGTGTGTGGGGTGGGGGGGGGGCAGGGTAAGTGTGTGTGTGGGGTGGGGGGGGGGCAGGGTAAGTGTGTGTGTGGGGTGGGGGGGGGGGGGGGCAGGGTAAGTGTGTGTGTGGGGTGGGGGGGGGGCAGGGTAAGTGTGTGTGTGGGGTGGGGGGGGGGCAGGGTAAGTGTGTGTGTGGGGTGGGGGGGGGGCAGGGTAAGTGTGTGTGTGGGGTGGGGGGGGGGCAGGGTAAGTGTGTGTGTGTTTGACCCAACCCAATTCACAAACAACAAACAACCAGGGCCAGAAACCTTTCAAAGAAACAGATACAATTATTTTACCACCTACCAAGAAGGTCTTGGCTTTAACAAACCAGCTCTGCTCAGCGTCCATCAGGATCACCCTCTCTCTAACGCCGCTGAGGCCGTTAACACCAGCTCTAAGCACTCCTTGTGTGTGTGTGTGTGTGTGTCTGTGTGTGTGTGTGTGTGTCTGTGAGTGTGTGTGTGTGTGTTTGTCTGTCTTCGTGTGTGTCACGCTGCTAAGCTAGGTCACAACGCTGCTCCTCCTTTCATCTATGCATGTCACAACTCATCAGTCTGACAACAGCTGATAAGCTCCCAGCCATCCAGGACGTTCATTTCAGGCAGTGTCTGAGAATCCGAGACATGGACTGTTCTCCATGCTCGTGTCCGGCAGGCATTATTATAAGTATTGCTACTATTACTATTATTATTATTATTATTACTATTATTATTATTATTATTATTATTATTATTACTATTATTATTACTATAATTTTATTACAATTATTATTATTATTACTATAATTATATTACTATTATTATTATTATTACTATTATTATTGCTATTATTATTATTATTATTATTACTATAATTATATTACTATTATTATTATTATTACTATTATTATTGCTATTATTATTATTATTATTACTATAATTATATTACTATTATTATTATTATTACTATTATTATTATTACTATTATTATATTATTATTATTACTATTATTATTACTATTATTATTATTATTATAATTATATTATTATTACTAGTATTATATTACTATTATTATTATTACTATTATTATTACTATTATTATATTACTATTATTATTATTATTACTATTATTACTATTATTATATTACAATTATTATTATTATTACTATTATTATTACTATTATTATATTACTATTATTATTATTATTATTACTATTATTATTACTATAATTTTTACTGTAATTATTATTATTATTATTATTATTATTCTTACTATAATTATTGCTATTATTATTATTATTACTATTATTATATTACTATTATTATTATTATTATTACTATTATTATATTACTATTATTATTATTATTACTATTATTATTGCTTTAATTATATTACTATTATTATTATTATTATTACTATTATTATTACTATAATAATAATTATTACTATTATTATATTACTATTATTATTATTATTACTATTATTATTACTATTATTATATTACTATTATTATTATTATTACTATTATTATTACTATTATTATATTACTATTATTATTATTACTATTATTATTACTATTATTATATTACTATTATTATTATTATTACTATAATTTTTACTATAATTATTATTACTATTATTATTACTATAATTTTTACTATAATTATTATTATTATTATTAATACTATTATTATTACTATAATTATTACTATAATTATTATTATTACTATTATTATATTACTATTGTTATTATTATTATTATTACTATTATTATATTACTATTATTATTATTATTACTATTATTATTGCTTTAATTATATTACTATTATTATTATTATTACTATTATTATTACTATAATAATTATTATTACTATTATTATATTACTATTATTATTATTATTACTATTATTATTACTATAATTATTACTATAATAATTATTATTACTATTATTATATTACTATTATTATTATTATTATTACTATTATTATATTACTATTATTATTATTACTATTATTATTGCTTTAATTATATTACTATTATTATTATTATTACTATTATTATTACTATTATTATTACTATAATTATTATTATTACTATTATTATATTACTATAATTATTACTATTATTATTATTACTATTATTATATTACTATAATTATTACTATTATTATTATTATTACTATTATTATATTACAATTATTATTATTATGACTATTATTACTATTAGTATTATTATTATTACTATTATTATTATTATTATTATTATTTTTGTTATAATTACTAATATTATAATTATTAATATTATTACTATTCTTATTACTATTATTCTTATTCTTATTCTTATTATTGTTATTATTTTTGTTATAATAATACTAATTATTATTAATATTAGTATTATTATTACTAGTATTATTAATATTCTTATTACTGTTATTATTATTATTGCTACTATTAGTAGTATTACTATTGTTATTATTAGCATTACTATTAATACTACTATTACTTACTATTACTACTATTACTACCATTAGTATTGTTATCGCTGCTATTATTATTACGATTGTTATTACAATTATTATTACTACTATTACTATTACAATTATTATTACTACTATTATTTTTATTTATATTATTACTAATATTATGATTACTATTAATATTATTATTATTATTAGTACTGTTATTTTTATTATTACTATTTTTACTGTTATTATTACTATTTCTAGTACTATTATCTAGTGGTTCGAGCGTTGGACTAGTAACCAAAAGGTGGCAACATCGAATCCCAAGTTGACAAGGTAAAAATCTGTCGTTCTGCCCCTGAATAAGGCAGTAAACCCACTGTTCCTCCGCCATCATTGAAAATAAAAATGTGTTCTCATCTACCTTGTCTACTTAAATAAAAGTAAAAAAAATAAGAAGAATAAAAGTTGTAGTAGTACAACACTAAAACTTGAAGGGTGAAAGAGTATCACCAAGGTTACCTCATACACAGGTTTGCTCCAAGCTACAAAGATGTGTTGTGTTTGTTTCTTCAAGTGACCCGAGGAGTCACTAACAACCTGCATCACCCTAGGATGGAGACACCATATGACACCGAAAGACACTCCAAGACACCGAAAGACACCCCAAGACACTCCAAGACACCCCAAGACACCCCAAGACACGAAAACGACACTCAAGACACCCTAAAACACCCTCGACATCTAAGATGAGTTTCCTGTCATGAATTATAACTCATACATAAAATGACTGGAAGTCGCTTTTGATAAAAGCGTCTGCTAAATGGCATATATGATATTATTATTATTGTTGTTATTATTAGTAGTATTATTGTTATTATTATTGTTATTATTATTGTTATTATTATTAGCATTAGAAGTTGGAATGGCATTTTTCCTCTCCCTCTCTCTGTCTCTGCCTATCTCCCTCTATGCTCTCTCTAGCATTAGCATTACCTCTCAGTGTGCGTGTGTTCCTCTGTCCTTGTGTGTGTGTGTGTGTGTGTGTGTGTGTGTGTGTGTGTGTGTGTGTGTGTGTGTGTGTGTGTGTGTGTGTGTGTGTGTGTGTGTGTGTGTGTGTGTGTGTGTGTGTGTGTGTGTGTGTGTCTCTGTGTGTGTGTGTGTGTGTGTGTGTGTGTGTGTGTGTGTGTGTGTGTGTGTGTAAGGCAGAGCAGGGGGCAGCCCTGGGGGGGGGGGGTGTCCTACCTCACTATGATGAACACAGAGAAGATTAGATGAAGCCTTCTGATTGGACATGGAGGTAATTAAGATCAGACAGCAAGGAGAGATCATTGAGATACAACATCTGTACGTGAGAGAAGACCACTTATTGGAGAGAGAGGGGGGGGCAACAGAGAGCGAGAGAGGGGGGGAGTGAAAGACAGATAGACAAAGAGACAGAAGGGGCAGGAGAGAGAGGGAGATAGGCAGAGACAGAGGGAGGGGGGGGAGTGAAAGACAGATAGACAAAGAGACAGAAGGGGGAGGAGAGAGAGGGAGATCGGCAGAGACAGAGGGAGGGAGAGGGGGGGCAACAGAGAGCGAGAGAGGGGGGGAGTGAAAGACAGATAGACAAAGAGACAGAAGGGGGGAGGAGAGAGTGAGATAGACATAGAGCGAGAGAGGGGGGGAGTGAACGACAGATAGACAAAGAGACAGAAGGGTGAGGAGAGAGAGGGAGATAGGCAGAGAGAGGGAGAGGGGGGAAGTGAAAGACAGATAGACAGAGACAGAGAGAGAGGGGGGGGCAACAGAGAGCGAGAGAGGGGGGAGTGAAAGACAGATAGACAAAGATATAGAATGGGGGAGGAGAGAGAGAGAGATAGGCAGAGACAGAGAGAGAGGGCGGGCAACAGAGAGCGAGAGATGGGGAAAGTGAGACAGATAGACAAAGAGATAGAAGGGGGGAGGAGAGAGAGGGAGAGGAAAATTCCTTGAGAAGCATTTGAAAGCAGAACATCAGAGAGAGACAGAGCAAGAGAGATAGCGAGAGAGAGAGATATCGAGAGATAGCGAGAGAGAGAGAGAGAGAGAGAGAGAGAGAGAGAGAGAGAGAGAGAGAGAGAGACTGAGATAGAGAGAGAGAGAGAGAGAGAGAGCGAGAGAGGAGTGGTATTGCTGAGGAATTGCTAAACACCTTTGGTCAACATCGCTATGGCAGAAGAGCAACCTGTTGCCATGGTGACAACAAGGAAGCAATATGTTAAAACTGTTGGGAAATGTAACTGAAATATTTAAAATAAAAATGTCACAAACTGTTCTTCTGAGAAGCAAACAAATGGGAGTTTTTATAAAAAATATTTTTCCCAGACCAATGACTGTATATATGAATGGACGAAAGCCATCGATCACGTGACACCATTCATTCCTATGTGAAGACTCAACAGCACATTGAAACTAAAAGAAGTCGTTTAAGACATAACATGTGCACTCGGAGCTACTCTAGGAGCTTTGCAGGTTAGCTCAGTGCTGCCCCCTCTCATTGAGTTAATCCAGTGGAAGGCCGACCGGGGTACTGCAGGCTTCCATTAGCAATGAAATGATCCTTCCAACTTCTTCTGTGTGTGATTTTATAAATGAATAGGTTCAAGTACATGTATCTGGTTTATTAGAAACAATAATTGTTACCCTGATTGTTTTAAAATGTTTTCTTTATTTACACAACGATTCACCATGAAGATTCACCATGCAGTTTTTCCATTACAATAATAATGGGGGATCCCGTTTTGCCTGCAGTACCACAGTCGGCCTTGAACTTCGGTGGCTACAATGAGATGTAGCAGTCGTTCTCCCCTGTGTCAGACCAGTCTGGGGCTATAGATGTCCAGGGGGTTAGTTTGTCTGACCAGGTGTCCTGAGTTGTTCCCTAGTCCAGATATAGTGCACTACTATTGACCAGGACCCAATAGGACTGAAAAGTAGAGCACTATATAGGGAACAGGGCTCTGGTCTATAGTAGTGCACTATATAGGGAATACGGCTCTGGTCTATAGTAGTGCACTATAATAGGGAATAGGGCTCTGGTCTATAGTAGTGCACTATATAGGGAATATGGCTCTGGTCTATAGTAGTGCACTATATAGGGAATTTTTTATTTTATTTTTATTTCACCTTTATTTAACCAGGTAGGCTAGTTGAGAACAAGTTCTCATTTGCAACTGCGACCTGGCCAAGATCAAGCATAGCAGTGTGAACAGACAACACAGAGTTACACATGGAGTAAACAATAAACAAGTCAATAACATGGTAGAAAAAAAAGAGAATCTATATACAATGTGTGCAAAAGGCATGAGGTAGGCAATAAATCGAATAATTACAATTTAGCAGATTAACACTGGAGTGATAAATCATCAGATGAACATGTGCAAGAAGAAATACTGGTGTGCAAAAGAGCAGAAAAGTAAATAAATAAAAGCAGTATGGGGGGTGAGGTAGGTAAATTGGGTGGGTAGTTTACAGATGGACTATGTACAGCTGCAGCGATCGGTTAGCTGCTCGGATAGCAGATTTTTAAAGTTGTTGAGGGAGATAAAAGTCTCCAACTTCAGAGATTTTTGCAATTCGTTCCAGTCGCAGGCAGCAGAGAACTGGAAGGAAAGGCGTCCAAATGAGGTTTTAGCTTTAGGGATGATCAGTGAGATACACCTGCTGGAGCGCGTGCTGCGGGTGGTGCCATCGTGACCAGTGAACTGAGATAAGGCGGCACTTTACCTAGCATAGCCTTGTAGATGACCTGGAGCCAGTGGGTCTGACGACGAACATGTAGCGAGGGCCAGCCGACTAGGGCATACAGGTCGCAGTGGTGGGTCGTATAAGGTGCTTTAGTAACAAAACGAATGGCACTGTGATAAACTGCATCCAGTTTGCTGAGTAGAGTGTTGGAAGCTATTTTGTAGATGACATCGCCGAAGTCGAGGATCGGTAGGATAGTCAGTTTTACTAGGGTAAGTTTGGCGGCATGAGTGAAGGAGGCTTTGTTGCGGAATAGAAAGCCGATTCTTGATTTGATTTTGGATTGGAGATGTTTGATATGAGTCTGGAAGGAGAGTTTGCAGTCTAGCCAGACACATAGGTACTTATAGATGTCCACATATTCTAGGTCGGAACCGTCCAGGGTGGTGATGCTAGTCGGGCGTGCGGGTGCAGGCAGCGAACGGTTGAAAAGCATGCATTTGGTTTTACTAGCGTTTAAGAGCAGTTGGAGGCCACGGAAGGAGTGTTGTATGTCATTGAAGCTCGTTTGGAGGTTAGATAGCACAGTGTCCAAGGAAGGGCCGGAAGTATATAGAATGGTGTCGTCTGCGTAGAGGTGGATCAGGGAATCGCCCGCAGCAAGAGCAACATCATTGATGTATACAGAGAAAAGAGTCGGCCCGAGAATTGAACCCTGTGGTACCCCCATAGAGACTGCCAGAGGACCGGACAACATGCCCTCCGATTTGACACACTGAACTCTGTCTGCAAAGTAGTTGGTGAACCAGGCAAGGCAGTCATTAGAAAAACCGAGGCTACTGAGTCTGCCGATAAGAATATGGTGATTGACAGAGTCGAAAGCCTTGGCCAGGTCGATGAAGACGGCTGCACAGTAATGTCTTTTATCGATGGCGGTTATGATATCGTTTAGTACCTTGAGCGTGGCTGAGGTGCACCCATGACCGGCTCGGAAACCGGATTGCACAGCGGAGAAGGTACGGTGGGATTCGAGATGGTCAGTGATCTGTTTGTTGACTTGGCTTTCGAAGACCTTAGATAGGCAGGGCAGGATGGATATAGGTCTGTAACAGTTTGGGTCCAGGGTGTCTCCCCCTTTGAAGAGGGGGATGACCGCGGCAGCTTTCCAATCCTTGGGGATCTCAGATGATATGAAGGAGAGGTTGAACAGGCTGGTGATAGGGGGTGCGACAATGGCGGCGGACAGTTTCAGAAATAGGGGGTCCAGATTGTCAAGCCCAGCTGATTTGTATGGGTCCAGGTTTTCCAGCTCTTTCAGAACATCTGCTATCTGGATTTGGGTAAAGGAGAAGCTGGGGAGGCTTGGGCGAGTAGCAGCGGAGGGTGCGGGGCTGTTGGCCAAGGTTGGAGTCGCCAGGAGGAAGGCATGGCCAGCCATTGAGAAATGCTTGTTGAAGTCTTCGATTATCACGGATTTATCGGTGGTGACCGTGTTACCTAGCCTCAGTGCAGTGGGCAGCTGGGAGGAGGTGCTCTTGTTCTCCATGGACTTTACAGTATCCCAGAACTTTTTCGAGTTAGAGCTACAGGATGCGAATTTCTGCTTGAAAAAGCTGGCCTTTGCTTTCCTGACTGACTGCGTGTATTGGTTCCTGACTTCCCTGAACAGTTGCATATCGCGGGGGCTCTTCGATGCTATTGCAGTTCGCCACAGGATGTTTTTGTGCTGGTCGAGGGCAGTCAGGTCTGGAGTGAACCAAGGGCTATATCTGTTCTTGGTTCTGCATTTTTTGAACGGAGCATGCTTGTCTAATATGGTGAGGAAGTAACTTTTAAAGAATGACCAGGCATCCTCAACTGACGGGATGAGGTCAATATCCTTCCAGGGTACCCGGGCCAGGTCGATTAAAAAAGGCCTGCTCGCAGAAGTGTTTTAGGGAGCGTTTGACAGTGATGAGGGGTGGTCGTTTGACCGCGGACCCGTGGCGGATACAGGCAATGAGGCAGTGATCACTGAGATCTTGATTGAAGACAGCAGAGGTGTATTTGGAGGGCAGGTTGGTCAGGATAATGTCTATTAGGGTGCCCATGTTTACGGATTTAGGGTTGTACCTGGTGGGTTCCTTGATGATTTGTGTGAGATTGAGGGCATCAAGCTTGGATTGTAGGACTGCCGGGGTGTTAAGCATATCCCAGTTTAGGTCACCTAACAGAACAAACTCTGAAGCTAGATGGGGAGCGATCAATTCACAGATGGTGTCCAGGGCACAGCTGGGAGCTGAGGGGGGTCGGTAGCAGGCGGCAACAGTGAGAGACTTATTTCTGGAGAGATTAATTTTTAAAATTAGAAGTTCGAACTGTTTGGGCATAGACCTGGAAAGTATGACAGAACTTTGCAGGCTATCTCTGCAGTAGATTGCAACTCCTCCCCCTTTGGCAGTTCTATCTTGACGGAAAGTGTTATAGTTGGGTATGGAAATCTCAGAATTTTTGGTGGCCTTCCTAAGCCAGGATTCGGACACGGCAAGGACATCAGGGTTGGCAGAGTGTGCTAAAGCGGTGAGTAAGGCAAACTTAGGGAGGAGGCTTCTGATGTTGACATGCATGAGGCCAAGGCTTTTTCGATCACAGAAGTCAACAAATGAGGGTGACTGGGGACATGCAGGGCCTGGGTTTACCTCCACATCACCCGAGGAACAGAGGAGTAGTAGGATGAGGGTGCGGCTAAAGGCTATCAAAACTGGTCGCCTAGAGCGTTGGGGACAAAGAATAAAAGGAGCAGATTTATGGGCGTGGTAGAATAGATTCTGGGCATAATGTGCAGACAGGGGTATGGTGGGGCGTGGGTACAGCGGAGGCAAGCCCAGGCACTGGGTGATGATAAGAGAGGTTGTATCTCTAGACATGCTGGTCTCAATGGGTGAGGTCACCGCATGTGTGGGGGGTGGGACAAAGGAGGTATCGGAGGTACGGAGAGTGGAACTACGGGGTCCATTGCAAACCAAAACAATGATAACTAGCCTGAACAGCAGTATGCAAGGCATATTGATATTTGAGGGAGACATACAATAAGGCATAAAGTGATTGCAGGTCTTGATTGGGAGAGCTAGCTAAAACAACAGGTGAGATAACAGCAGCTAGTCAGTTAACACAGCAGCAGCAGGTAAAAATGGCGACGGCTAGGCAGAGAGGGTCGGATTAACTACACACAGATCCTGAGTTAAAGCACAGAGCCGACAGATAAAACACAAATAAACGGAATGGAGTACCGTGAATTAATGGACAGTCAAGCAAGCATCAGCTATGTAGCCAAGTGATCATAGTGTCCAGGGGGCAGCCGTAGATGGAGCAGTGAGGCCTCCACTAAGCTAGCCCGCGGCGTAAGATTGTTCGATAGACCTGTTCAGATAGCAGCCGATATGCTCAAGACAGCTAACGATTAGCGGGCCGCAGTTAGCATATGGGCGTTCAGGTTACGTCGCGATGGAGGGGCCAGTTGAATAACTCCCTCGGGCAGATAACGTCGGTATCCCAGTCGTGAAGGCCCGGTGGGGCTCCGCATCGGCAGTAAAACGGGTCCGGATAGGTGATTGTAGCCCAGGAGTGGCTGATGGAACTCTTCAGCTGGCTAGCTCCGGGATAATTGGTGTTTGCTCCGGAATTGATGTTAGCCAATAGTCACTCGGATAGCAGCTAGTTAGCTGCAAGATCCAGGTGTAAATGTCCAGAGCTTGCGGTAAAAATCCGGGGATATGGAGAGAAAATAGGTCTGGTATGCTCTGGTCTGAGTCGCGTTGTACAAAAATGGCAATAGTTTTCCGGAATAGGGCTCTGGTCTATAGTAGTGCACTATTAGGGAATAGGGCTCTGGTCTAAAGTAGTGCACTATATAGGGAATAGGGCTCTGGTCTAAAGTAGTGCACTATATAGGGAATAGGGTTCTGGTCTAAAGTAGTGCACTATCTGGGATGTAGTCTGTAGTCTGGGATGCAGTCTGCAGTCTGGGATGTAGTCTGTAGTCTGGGATGCAGTCTGTAGTCTAGGATGCAGTCTGTAGTCTGTAGTCTGGGATGTAGTCTGTAGTCTGGGATGTAGTCTGGGATGTAGTCTGTAGTCTGGGATGTAGTCTGTAGTCTGTGATTTAGTCTGTAGCCTGGGATGTAGTCTGTAGTCTGGGATGTAGTCTGTAGTCTGGGATGCAGTCTGTAGTCTGTGATTTAGTCTGTAGTCTGGGATGTAGTCTGGGATGTAGTCTGTAGTCTGTGATTTAGTCTGTAGTCTGGGATGTAGTCTGGGATGTAGTCTGTAGTCTGTGATTTAGTCTGTAGTCTGGGATGTAGTCTGTAGTCTGGGATGTAGTCTGTAGTCTGGGATGCAGTCTGTAGTCTGTGATTTAGTCTGTAGTCTGGGATGTAGTCTGTAGTCTGGGATGTAGTCTGTAGTCTGGGATGTAGTCTGTAGTCTGGGATGTCGTCTGGGATGTAGTCTGTAGTCTGTGATTTAGTCTGTAGTCTGTGATGTAGTCTGGGGTGTAGTCTGGGATGCAGTCTGCAGTCTGGGATGTAGTCTGGGATGTAGTCTGTAGTCTGGGATGTAGTCAGGGATGTAGTCTGGGATGTAGTCATTAGTCTGGGATGCAGTCTGTAGTCTGGGATGTAGTCTGTAGTCTGGGATGTAGTCTGTAGTCTGGGATGTAGTCTGGGATGTAGTCTGTAGTCTGGGATGCAGTCTGCAGTCTGGGATGTAGTCTGGGATGTAGTCTGTAGTCTGGGATGCAGTCTGCAGTCTGGGATGTAGTCTGGGATGTAGTCTGTAGTCTGGGATGTAGTCAGGGATGTAGTCTGGGATGTAGTCTGTAGTCTAGGATGCAGTCTGTAGTCTGGGATGTAGTCTATAGTCTTTGATGTAGTCTGGGATGTAGTCTGTAGTCTGGGATGTAGTCAGGGATGTAGTCAGGGATGTAGTCTGGGATGTAGTCTGGGATGTAGTCTATAGTCTTTGATGTAGTCTGCAGTCAGGGATGTAGTCAGGGATGTAGTCTACAGTCTGGGATGTAGTCTGCAGTCTGGGATGTAGTCAAGGATGTAGTCTGGGATGCAGTCTGTAGTCTGGGATGTAGTCTATAGTCTTTGATGTAGTCTGGGATGTAGTCTGTAGTCTGGGATGTAGTCTGGGATGTAGTCAGGGATGTAGTCTGGGATGTAGTCTATAGTCTGGGATGCAGTCTGTAGTCTGGGATGTAGTCAGGGATGTAGTCTACAGTCTGGGATGTAGTCTGCAGTCTGGGATGTAGTCAGGGATGTAGTCTGGGATGTAGTCTGTAGTCTGGGATGCAGTCTGTAGTCTGGGATGTAGTCTATAGTCTTTGATGTAGTCTGGGATGTAGTCTGTAGTCTGGGATGTAGTCAGGGATGTAGTCTGGGATGTAGTCTATAGTCTGGGATGCAGTCTGTAGTCTGGGATGTAGTCTGGGATGTAGTCAGGGATGTAGTCTGGGATGTAGTCTATAGTCTGGGATGCAGTCTATAGTCTGGGATGTAGTCAGGGATGTAGTCTGGGATGTAGTCTATAGTCTGGGATGCAGTCTGTAGTCTGGGATGTAGTCAGGGATGTAGTCTACAGTCTGGGATGTAGTCTGGGATGTAGTCTGGGATGTAGTCTACATTCTGGGATGTAGTCTGTAGTCTGAAGTCTGGGATGTAGTTTATAGTCTGGGATGCAGTCTGCAGTCTGGGATGTCTGGGATGTAGTCTGTAGTCTGGGATGCAGTCTGTAGTCTGGGATGCAGTCTGCAGTCTGGGATGTCTGGGATGTAGTCTGTAGTCTGGGATGTTGTCTGTAGTCTGGGATGTAGTCTGGGATGTAGTCAGGGATGTAGTCTGGGATGTAGTCTACATTCTGGGATGTAGTCTGTAGTCTGAAGTCTGGGATGTAGTTTATAGTCTGGGATGCAGTCTGCAGTCTAGGATGTCTGGGATGTAGTCTGTAGTCTGGGATGTTGTCTGTAGTCTGGGATGTAGTTTATAGTCTGGGATGTAGTCTGCAGTCTGGGATGTCTGGGATGTAGTCTGTAGTCTGGGATGTCTGTAGTCTGGGATGTCTGCAGTGTGGGATGTCTGCAGTCTGGGATGTCTGCAGTGTGGGATGTCTGCAGTGTGGGATGTCTGCAGTCTGGGATGTCTGCAGTGTGGGATGTCTGCAGTGTGGGATGTCTGCAGTGTGGGATGTCTGCAGTCTGGGATGTCTGCAGTGTGGGATGTCTGCAGTGTGGGATGTCTGCAGTGTGGGATGTCTGCAGTGTGGGATGTCTGCAGTGTGAGTCACAGCCAGCCAGAACCATTTCGTCTTTGGGGACCAAAACAACCTGCTCTTAATTTGTCCATGAACATACTGCTCTCCCTTGGCAGAATACTGAACACGTCAGGAACCAGCAGGCTCACCCTCTCCAGGCTCCAATCTCTCCACCCCAGCTTTCAATTTCCCTGTTTCATTTTGGCTGAAATACTGTAGAGCACAGTGCAGTAATGAACAGAGAAACAGAGAGAAGGCTTTATGAAGGAGAGCCCTTCTAAGGAAATCAATAACGCTCTGTTTCGTGGAGAGATGTGTGTTTGCCTTCACAGGAAGTATACAAAACATTAGGACCCCCTTGGGAATCTGGAAGAACTTGACATTTTTCCAGCTTTTTCCGATTCCGTCTTTCTATTGCAAATGTTGTTGTTTTTTTTACACTTGCTCATTGTCTGTTCTGTTGTTTCTTCAGTTTGATATTCAGATATCCTCGAGCTGCAATAATATTGTCTTTGAATCCTACAGTCTCAACATCAGGGCACAGAGTGTGCATGTCCTCTTCTCTGAGGTTATTTATTTATTTATTTATTTAACCTTTATTTAACCAGGTAGGCAAATTGAGAACACGTTCTCATTTACAATTGCGACCTGGCCAAGATAAAGCAAAGCAGTTCGACACATACAACAACACATAGTTACACATGGAGTAAAACAAACATATAGTCAATAATACAGTGAAAAAAAAAATAAGTCTATATACAATGTGAGCAAGTGAGGTGAGATAAGGGAGGTGAAGGCAAACAAATATATGTATAAATAAATAAAAATATAAAAGGCCATGGAGGCGAAGTGAGTACAACACAGCAAGTAAAATAAAAACTAAAAAAACAATGGAATGGTTGGTTTGCAGTGGAAGAAAGTGCAAAGTAGAGACAGAAATAATGGGGTGCAAAGGAGCAAAATAAATTAATAAATAAATACAGTAGGTAAAGAGGTAGTTGTTTGGGCTAAATTGTAGATGGGTTATATACAGGTGCAGTAATCTATGAGCTGCTCTGACAGCTGGTGCTTAAAGCTAGTGAGGGAGATAGGTGTTTCCAGTTTCAGAGATTTTTGTAGTTCGTTCCAGTCATTGGCAGCAGAGAACTGGAAGGAGAGGCGTCCAAAGGAAGAATTGGTTTTGGGGGTGACTAGAGAGATATACCTGCTGGAGCGCGTGCTACAGGTAGGTGCTGCTATGGTGACCAGCGAGCTGAGATAAGGGGGGACTTTACCTAGCAGGGTCTTGTAGATGACCTGGAACCAGTGGGTTTGGCGACGAGTATGAAGCGAGGGCCAGCCAACGAGAGTGTACAGGTCGCAGTGGTGGGTAGTATATGGGGCTTTGGTGACAAAACGGATGGCACTGTGATAGACTGCATCCAATTTATTGAGTAGGGTTTTGGAGGCTATTTTGTAAATGACATCACCGAAGTCGAGGATTGGTAGGATGGTCAGTTTTACAAGGGTATGTTTGGCAGCATGAGTAAAGGATGCTTTGTTGCGGAATAGGAAGCCAATTCTAGATTTGACTTTGGATTGGAGATGTTTGATGTGAGTCTGGAAGGAGAGTTTACAGTCTAACCAGACACCTAGGTATTTGTAGGTGTCCACATATTCTAAGTCAGAGCCGTCCAAAGTAGTGATGTTGGACAGGCGGGCAGGAGCAGGCAGCGATCGGTTGAAGAGCATGCATTTGGTTTTACTTGTATTTAAGAGCAGTTGGAGGCCACGGAAGGAGAGTTGTATGGCATTGAAGCTCGCCTGGAGGGTTGTTAACACAGTGTCAAAAGAAGGGCCAGAAGTATACAGAATAGTGTCGTCTGCGTAGAGGTGGATCAGAGAGTCACCAGCAGCAAGAGCGACATCATTGATGTAAACAGAGAAGAGAGTCGGTCCAAGAATTGAACCCTGTGGCACCCCCATAGAGACTGCCAGAGGCCCGGACAACAGACCCTCCGATTTGACACACTGAACTCGATCAGAGAAGTAGTTGGTGAACCAGGCGAGGCAATCATTAGAGAAACCAAGGCTGTCGAGTCTGCCAATGAGGATGTGGTGATTGACAGAGTCAAAGGCCTTGGCCAGGTCAATGAATACGGCTGCACAGTATTGTTTCCTATCGATGGCGGTTACGATATCGTTTATGACCTTGAGCGTGGCTGAGGTGCACCCATGACCAGCTCTGAAACCAGATTGCATTGCGGAGAAGGTGTAGTGGGATTCGAAATGGTCGGTAATCTGTTTGTTGACTTGGCTTTCGAAGACCTTAGAAAGGCAGGGTAGGATAGATATAGGTCTGTAGCAGTTAGGGTCAAGGGTGTCCCCCCCTTTGAAGAGGGGGATAACCGCAGCTGCTTTCCAATCTTTGGGGATCTCAGACGACACGAAAGAGAGGTTGAAGAGGCTAGTAATAGGGGTGGCAACAATTTCAGCAGATAGTTTTAGAAAGAAAGGGTCCAGATTATCTAGCCCGGCTGATTTGTAAGGGTCCAGATTTTGCAGCTCATTTAGAACATCAGCTGACTGTATTTGGGAGAAAGAGAAATGGGGAAGGCTTGGGCGAGTAGCAGAGGGGAGGGCAGTGCTGTTGTCCGGGGTGGGGGTAGCCAGGTGGAAAGCATGGCCAGCCGTAGAAAAATGCTTATTGAAATTCTCAATTATAGTGGATTTGTCGGTGGTGACAGTGTTTCCTATCTTCAGAGCGGTTGGAAGCTGGGAGGAGGTGTTCTTATTCTCCATGGACTTTATGGTGTCCCAGAACTTTTTTGAATTTGTGTTGCAGGAAGCAAATTTCTGCTTGAAATAGCTAGCCTTGGCTGTTCTAACTGCCTGTGTATATTGGTTTCTGGCTTCCCTGAAAAGTTGCATATCACGGGGGCTGTTCGATGCTAATGCAGAACGCCATAGGATGTTTTTCTGTTGGTTAAGGGCAGTCAGGTCAGGAGAGAACCAAGGGCTATATCTGTTCCTGGTTCTAAATTTCTTGAATGGGGCATGCTTATTCAAGATGGTGAGGAAGGCATTTTAAAAAAATGACCAGGCATCCTCTACTGACGGGATGAGATCAATATCCTTCCAGGATACCCCGGCCAGGTCGATTAGAAAGGCCTGCTCGCTGAAGTGTTTCAGGGAGCGTTTGACAGTGATGAGTGGAGGTCGTTTGACCGCTGACCCATTACGGATGCAGGCAATGAGGCAGTGATCGCTGAGATCTTGGTTGAAAACAGCAGAGGTGTATTTGGAGGGCAAGTTTGTTAGGATGATATCTATGAGGGTACCCGTGTTTACGGAATTGGGGTGGTACCTGGTAGGTTCATTTATAATTTGTGTGAGATTGAGGGCATCAAGCTTAGATTGTAGGGTGGCTGGGGTGTTGAGCATGTTCAAATTTAGGTCGCCTAGCAGCACGAGCTCTGAAGATAGATGGGGGGCAATCAGTTCACATATAGTGTCCAGAGCACAGCTGGGGGCAGAGGGTGGTCTATAGCAGGCGGCAACGGTGAGAGACTTGTTTTTAGAGAGGTGGATTTTTAAAAGTAGAAGTTCAAATTGTTTGGGAACAGACCTGGATAGTATAACAGAACTCTGCAGGCAGTCTTTGCAGTAGATTGCAACACCGCCCCCTTTGGCCGTTCTATCTTGTCTGAAAATCTTGTAATTGGGGATGAAAATGTCTGAATTTTTGGTGGTCTTTCTAAGCCAGGATTCAGACACGGCTAAAACATCCGGGTTGGCAGAGTGTGCTAAAGCAGTGAACAAAACAAACTTAGGGAGGAGGCTTCTAATGTTAACATGCATGAAGCCAAGGCTATTACGGTTACAGAAGTCATCAAAAGAGAGCGCCTGGGGAATAGGAGTGGAGCCAGGTACTGCAGGGCCTGGATTCACCTCTACATCACCAGAGGAACAGAGGATGAGTAGGATAAGGGTACGGCTAAATGCTATGAGAATTGGTCGCCTAGAGCTACTAGAGCAGAGAGTAAAAGGAGGTTTCTGGGGGCGATAAAATAGTTTAAAGGAATAATGTACAGACAAAGGTATGGTAGGATGTGAATACAGTGGAGGTAAACCTAGGTATTGAGTGATGATGAGAGAGATATTGTCTCTAGAAACATCATTGAAACCAGGTGATGTCATCGCATATGTGGGTGGTGGAACTGAGAGGTTGGATATGGTATAGAGAGCAGGGCTAGAGTCTCTACAGTGAAATAAGCCAATAAACACTAACCAGAACAGCAATGGACAAGGCATATTTACATTAAGGAGAGGCATGCTAATCGAGTGATCAATAAGGGTCCAGTGAGTAGAGGTTGGTTGGGGTCGTGGCGATCCAGACAGCTGGCCGGGTATATGGCTATCGGTAGCAGCATAGGATGGAGGTCTGTTTGTAGATACCTCGTGCGTTTCCGTCGGTAGGTTAGTGGGGTTCCGTGTAGTGGGGTTCCGTGTGGTAGAGGGGATCAATCCAAATTGGCAAAATAGATATAGTGACCCAAGGAAAAAATATAAATAAATAAATAATAATAATAATAATAGTTGTCCAATATACTTGTTCAAATAGCAGCCGATAAGACAGCTAACGATTAGCGGGCCTCAGATGAGCGTTCAGGTAACGTCGGGACGGAGGTGCCAGTTGGATAAATCCCTCGGGCAGATAACGTCGGCAGTCAGTCGCGGCAGTCAGTCGTGAAGGCCCGGTGGGGTTCCGTATCTGCAGCAGCAACAAAAGAAACGGGTCCGGATGGTGATGGAACTCCTCAGCTGGCTAGTTCCAGAATGATTAGAGTTTGCTCCGGGGTCGACGTAAGCCAATAGTCACACGGTTTGCAGCTAGCTAGCTGCGAAATCAAGGTACAAGTGTCCAGAGCCTGCGGCTGGAATCCGGGGAAACTGAGAGAAAAAAAAAAAAAAAAAAAGAGTCCCGGAATGCTCCGGTCCGAGTCGCGTTGCACAAAAGTGCCGGTAGATTATCGAGCTAAAGGAATAGCTGATGACCACTAAACGTGGGCAGCTGAAACACCAACGCTAGCCAGCAAACCGGCTAATTTCGGGGCAGCTACAGATTAGCTTCTGGCTAGCTATCGGAGTAGCTTCTGGTTAAGCTTTCAGGCTAGCTTCTGAATTAGCCCCTGGCTAGCTTCCACGATGGATTTTCAGATTGAGGTAAGTAATACTTTTTGTAATTGGTGAAGCGGGTTGCAGGAAAGCTTTTGCAGGAAAGCTTTTGTAGTTGAGTTCTTGGATAATAAAATAGATAAAAGATATGCGAAGAAAGGTGTAAATATATATATATACAGGACACGAACAATACGGAACAGAAAAAGACGTCTGAACTGCTAAGCCACCTTGGATTTTTTTATACGGTTCGACTCAGCCTCATTCTGAAAAGTAGTGCACTTTGTAGGGAACTATTTGGGATCGATTCATCGACTCTCCGTGTCGGATCTTTTATCTAGTGTACGGGACAGCAGAATTGAGCGGGAGACATTGGTTCTTCATGTTGTCTTGTGGTAATGTAGTGCTGTTGTATAGTTGTGTACCTGTGTACTGGCAGGGTTGGGGAGTAACGGATTACATGCAATCCGTTACATGTAAGGGATTACAAAAAAACGGTAACTGTAATCCGTTACGTTTTACCAGCTAATATATTGTAATCAGATTAAAGATACTTTTGAAAAACTAGATGATTACCTTAAGGATCACTTTTAAATTCAGAAAGGAGGTTTGCCCCCAAAAAATCTTTGACACTTCTCTGTTTTCTCAAATCAGCATTGAAAAAATTTGAAAGTTTATTCCACCTGAGCGAGTGTGACCACCAATCAGAGACCACTATGATGACACACCAAATGTGTTTGAATGATCACGGGAAAAGAGCCAGAAGAGGCTTTTGTGGGCTACATTCCAAGCTATGTCTTCCAATGGTGTGACTGCTGTCGGCATCCAAACATTATCCAACTTGAATAAACGCTTGGAGGTAAAGGATGACAGCAGTGGTGTAGTCTACGGCGATACGGATATCACTTATTATTGATCATCTCTGTAGAGCTTTGATGTGAATCACACTGCTGCTCTCTCATTTAACTATTATTACTGATAACTACATTGATGTGAATCCCACTGCTGCTCTGTCATTTAACTATTATTACTGATAACTACATTGATGTGAATCACACTGCTGCTCTCTCATTTAGTTTTTTGCGACTTAAGGATTGTGGTTGTTGTGGATGGCTGTTCACAAATCTAAATGTGTATTTGAACGTAGTAATGGTTGAATTCAAGAAGTTTAAGCTGCCTATCAATCATTATATTTGAAACAAGTGGACAGCCAGTGACAAAATGTGCTCTTGCAACAGCTGTACAGTGCGGATCCCAGCCTATAGAATAAAAGTGAGGCTTTTATTGCTCAATCTAATTCATGCTGATAAAAATAAATAATCCATAAACCTAATGGACACATGCTCAAACTGTCACACTTCTGATGGACTTACAGCTGCAATCAGTGGCTGCTACATCCTTTTATGGACTTATAAATTATATATATATATATCCAGTGATTCTTGAAGAATATCATTTATAAATGCCTCATGAGTTTAGTTCAACTGTCCCACTCCATCAGAACTAAATATATACGCTTGTTTTTCTCCAATGTTTCTAAACATTGTAAATGTAAACAACATTGTAAATGTATAGCCTCTTAACATGGTTAAAAACAATAATGTTGATATCATGGATGGTCAGTCCTTACATCCATAGCTCTGTCTATTAGTCTGAGAGTGGTTGAGGCCCATCCCTCAGATTTTTTCCAAAACAGAGGCGGGGTGGCTGTTTTGTTATTGTTTCATCTGTGGATTTGGCCTTTAATCAGCTGCTATCAAGATATCAAAGTGTAACCAACAAAAAGGTAAACAACAGGCCTATAGCAAATGCAGCAAATGCAGCACATGGCATTTATTTTTCACATGAAAATAGCACTTTTCAGTAGTGCTCAAAGCATGCCATTCATTTTTCAACTCGAATCAATGAGCCCAATCAGTCCTCCATGACAATAAGTTCATAAACAACAGAGTAGGACTGGCTAGTAATTCTTTCATTTTGAGGTTATGCTTGGGTGAAACAATTTGGCTAATCTACACTCCCAAGTCCTTTTTTTTTAAGATCAAGGGGTATAACATTTATTGGAATGACGACAGACTTTGGTTTTTAATGTAAAGATGTTTATTTTTTATTTTACTAGTCGGCAAGTCAGTGGAAAATAAATTCTTATTTACAATGGCGGCCTACACCGACGAAGCTGGGCCAATTGTATGCAACCCTATGGGACTCCCAATCTCAGCCAGTTGTGATACAGCCTGGATTCGAACCAGGGTGTCTGTAGTGACGCCTCAAGCACTGAGATGCAGTGACAGCTGCGCCACTCGGGAGCCCCTAGACATAATTTAATCATATTATTACATGTAGTAGAAAGCGATGGGTTAGAAGAAGCCTACATAACCAACCCATAAAGTAAAATGTAACATCCATATATGGCCAGCTATGTAAACCATATATGGCCAGCTATGGTGGTGATGGTGATGGAATGAAGGTGATGGAATGATGGTGATGGAATGGTGGTTGTGGTGATGGAATGATGGTGATGGAATGGTGGTGATGGAATGAAGGTGATGGAATGAAGGTGATGGAATGGTGGTGATGGAATGATGGGGATGGAATGGTGGTGATGGAATGGTGGTGATGGATTGGTGGTGATGCAATGATGATGATGGTGATGGACTGATGGTGTTGGTGATGGAATGATGGTGTTGGTGATGGAATGATGGTGATGGAATGGTGGTGATGGAATGATGGTGATGGAATGATGATGATGGTGATGGAATGATGGTGATGGAATGATGACGATGGTGATGGAATGATGGCGATGGAATGGTGGTGATGGAATGATGGTGATGGAATGGGGGTGATGGATGTTGGTGATGGAATGATGGTGATGGAATGATAATGATAGTGATGGAATGATGGTGATGGAATGATGGTGATGGAATGATGAAGATGGTGATGGAATGATGGTGATGGAATGATGGTGATGGAATGATGGTGATGGAATGATGGTGATGGAATGATGGTGATGGAATGGTGGTGATGGAATGGTGGTGATGGTGATGGAATGATGGTGATGGAATGGTGGTTGTGGTGATGGAATGATGGTGATGGAATGGTGGTGATGGAATGAAGGTGATGGAATGAAGGTGATGGAATGGTGGTGATGGAATGATGGGGATGGAATGGTGGTGATGGAATGGTGGTGATGGATTGGCGGTGATGCAATGATGATGATGGTGATGGACTGATGGTGTTGGTGATGGAATGATGGTGTTGGTGATGGAATGATGGTGATGGAATGGTGGTGATGGAATGATGGTGATGGAATGATGATGATGGTGATGGAATGATGGTGATGGCATGATGACGATGGTGATGGAATGATGGCGATGGAATGGTGGTGATGGAATGATGGTGATGGAATGGGGGTGATGGATGTTGGTGATGGAATGATGGTGATGGAATGATAATGATAGTGATGGAATGATGGTGATGGAATGATGGTGATGGAATGATGGTGATGGAATGATGAAGATGGTGATGGAATGATGGTGATGGAATGATGGTGATGGAATGATGGTGATGGAATGATGGTGATGGAATGATGGTGATGGAATGATGATGATGGTGATGCATTGATGGTGATGGAATGATGATGGTGGAATGGTTTGTTGCCATGTAGACAAGGAGAGGAGTAAGGGGCTAGAAGGCCTGAAACAAAAAGGCAGCAGGGGAAACTCACCACTGTCCTGTGTAAGGTAATGTGGTAAAATCGCAGCATCATTGAGTGGAATGGCACAAACCTGATACCAGTGGTGTAAAGTACTTGACTAAAAATACTTTAAAACTTTGTATGGCTGCAGAGCAAGTATTGAGTAGCTTGGATGAAAAGGTGCCCAGAGTAAACAGCCAGCTCCTCAGTCTCAGTTGCTAATATATGCATATTATTATTAGTATTGGATAGAAAACACTCTAAAGTTTCCAAAACTGTCAAAATATTATCTGTGAGTATAACAGAACTGATATTGCAGGCGAAACCCTGAGGAAAATCAAACCAGGAAGTGGCTTCTATTTTGAAAACTCCATGTTCCATAGCCTGCCTTTGCTCCATTTAAAGGGATATCAACCAGATTCCTTTTCCTATCGCTTCCTCAAGGTGTCAACAGTCTTCAGACATAGTTTCAGGCTTTTATTTTGAAAAAACGAGCCAGAAAGATAACATCGCGTCAGGTGTTCCCATGAGTTTTGCTCGCGCAACAGAGTTTGGGCAGCCATTGCCTTTCCCTCTCCTACTGAAAAATACAGTTGTGGTTGATATATTATCGATTATACATTTTAAAAACAACCTGAGGATTGATTATAAAAAACGTTTGACATGTTTCTAATTAGGGCTAATTGGAAAAGCCTTTCAAAAGAGGACATTGTATTCTCCTTTTTCTGTACTCCCTGACGAAGGCCATGCAGCCGAAACACGACGGTTTTTAAACAACTTTGTTTCTATTGAACATGCCATACTAATAAAGGCATTTTAATTAATTATATGAAGAGTGCCTTGGTCCTCCTTTCTTTTTGATGACGTTTGACATGTTTCTTCTGACATTACGTAAACTATTTGGAATTTGTCTGCGTTGTTGTGACCGCTCTTTCCTGTGGATTTCTGAACATAACGAGCCAAAGAAACGGAGGTATTTTGGATATAAAAATAATCTTTATGGAACAAAAGGAACATTTATTGTGTAACTGGGAGTCTCGTGAGTGAAAACATCTGAAGATCATCAAAGGTAAGCGATTCATTTTATTGCTTTTCTGACTTTCGTGACCAAACTACTTTGCTGCTAGCTGTTCGTAATGTTTTGTCGAGCGATCGACAAACTTACACAAACGCTTGGATTGCTTTCGCTGTAAAGCATATTTTCAAAATCTGACACGAAAGGTGGATTAACAAAAGGCTAAGCTGTGTTTTCCTATATTGCACTTGTGGAATGAATTGCACATGAATATGAATATTTTTAGTAATATTGTTTGAATGTGGCGCTATGCAATTCAGCAGTTGTTGATGACAATTATCCCGTTAACGGGATTGCAGCCATAACAAGTTAAATTACTACTGAAGTCGTTTTTGTGGGTAACTGTACTTTAATATTTATATTTCTGACAAATTTTACTTTTACTTCACTACATTCCAAAATATTTGTTTTACTTTTTACTCCATACAGTTTCTGCTGACACTGAGAAGCACCCTTCACATTTTGAAAGAGAACATCCCTGGTCATCCCTACCGTCTCTGATCTGGAGGACTCACTAAACAGAGAACATCCCTGGTCATCCCTACCGTCTCTGATCCGGAGGACTCACTAAACAGAGAACATCCCTGGTCATCCCTACCGTCTCTGATCTGGAGGACTCACTAAACAGAGAACATCCCTGGTTATCCCTACCGCCTCTGATCTGGAGGACTCACTAAACAGAGAACATCCCTGGTCATCCCTACCTACCTTTGATCTGGAGGACTCACTAAACAGAGAACATACCTGGTCATCCCTACCGTCTCTGATCTGGAGGACTCACTAAACAGAGAACATCCCTGGTTATCCCTACCGCCTCTGATCTGGAGGACTCACTAAACAGAGAACATACCTGGTCATCCCTACCGCCTCTGATCTGGAGGACTCACTAAACAGAGAACATCCCTGGTCATCCCTACCTACCTTTGATCTGGAGGACTCACTAAACAGAGAACATACCTGGTCATCCCAACCGCCTCTGATCTGGTGGACTCACTAAACACAAATGCTTTGTTTGTAAATGATGTCTGAGTGTTGGAATGTGCCCCTGGCTATCAGTAAATACATTTAAAAAACAAGAGACTTGTGCCGTGTTCTTTGCTTAATATAAGGAAATTGATACTGTTATTCATACTTTTAATTTAAGTATATTTTAGAACACAGCCAGACAGCTGTAGAGCATAACAGATCAGGACATAGCCAGATGCAATATCTGTACAAAAGTATGTGGACACCCCTTCAAATGAGTGGATTTGGCTATTTCAGCCACACCCGTTGCTGACAGGCCAATGAAATTGAGCACACAGCCATGCAATCTCCATGGCCTTGCTGAAGAGCTCAGTGACTTTCAACGTGGCACTGTCATAGGATGCCACCTTTCCAACAAGTCAGTTTGTCAAATTTCTGCCCTGTTAGAACTGCACTGGTCTACTGTAAGTGCTGTTATTGTGAAGTGGAATTGTATAGGAGCAACAACGGCTCAGCCACAAAGACGTAGGCCACACAGTGCCAAGTGCTGAAGCGAGTAACATGTAAAAATCTGTCCCCGTTTGCAACACTCACTACCGAGTTCCAAACTGCCTCTGGAAGCTCAATAACTGTTCGTGAAATGAGTTTCCATGGCGAAGCAACCGTACACAAGCCTCAGATCACCATGAGCAATGCCAAGCGTCGACTGGTGTGGCGTGAAGCTTGCTGGCTTTAGACTCTGGAGCAGTGGAAACGCGTTCTCTGGAGTGATGAATAAGTCTTCACCATCTGGCAGTGCGATGGATAAATCTGGGTTTGGCAGATGCCAAGAGAACGCTACCTGCCAGAATGCATAGTGCCAACTGTAATGTTTGGTGGAGGAGGAATAATTGTGTGGGGTTGTTTTTCATGGTTCGGGCCCCTTAGTTCCAGTGAAGGGAAATCTTAATACTACAGCATACAATGACATTCTAGACGATTCTGTGCTTCTAACTTTGTGGCAACAGTTTGGGGAAGGCCGTTTCCTGTTTAAGTATGACAATGCCCCCATCCACAAAGCAAGGTCAATACAGACATTTTTGGTCGAGATCGGTGTGGGATAACTTGACTGGCCTGCAGAGCCCTAACCCCATCTAACACCTTTTGGATGAATTGGAACGCCAACTGCGAGCCAGGCCTAATCGCCCAACATCAGTGCCCGACCTCACTAACGCTCTTGTGGCTGAATGGAAGCAAGTCACCGCAGCAATGTTCCAACATCTAGTGGAAAACCTTCCCAGAAGAGTGGAGGCTGTTATAGCAGCAAAGGGGGGACAAACTCCATATTAATGCCCATGATTTTGGAATGAGCTGTTCGATGACCAGGTGTCAACATACTTTTTGTCATGTAGTGTAGCTGTAGAACATAACAGAACACAGCCAGATAGTTGTAGAACATAACAGAACACAGCCAGATAGCTGTAGGACATAACAGAACACAGCCAGATAGCTGTAGAACATAACATAACATAGCCAGATAGCTGTAGGACATAACAGAACACAGCCAGATAGCTGTAGAACATAACATAACATAGCCAGATAGCTGTAGAACATAACATAACAGAACACAGCCAGATAGCTGTAGAACATAACAGAACACAGCCAGATAGCTGTAGGACATAACAGAACACAGCCAGATAGCTGTAGAACATAACATAACATAGCCAGATAGCTGTAGAACATAACATAACAGAACACAGCCAGATAGCTGTAGAACATAACAGAACACAGCCAGATAGCTGTAGAACATAACAGAACACAGCCAGATAGCTGTAGAACATAACATAACATAGCCAGATAGCTGTAGAACATAACATAACAGAACACAGCCAGATAGCTGTAGAACATAACAGAACACAGCCAGATAGCTGTAGAACATAACAGAACACAGCCAGATAGCTGTAGAACATAACAGAACACAGCCAGATAGCTGTAGAACATAACAGAACATAGCCAGATATCTGTAGAACATAACATAACACAGCCAGATAGCTGTAGAACATAACAGAACACAGCCAGATAGCTGTAGAACATAACAGATCATAGCCAGATAGCTGTAGAACATAACAGAACATAGCCAGATAGCTGTAGAACATAACAGAACATAGCCAGATAGCTGTAGAACATAACAGAACATAACCAGATAGCTGTAGAACTTAACAGAACACAGCCAGATAGCTGTAGAACATAACAGAACACAGCCAGATAGCTGTAGAACATAACAGAACACAGCCAGATAGCTGTAGAACATAACATAACAGATCATAGCCAGATAGCTGTAGAACATAACAGAACACAGCCAGATAGCTGTAGAACATAACAGAACACAGCCAGATAGCTGTAGAACATAACAGAACACAGCCAGATAGCTGTAGAACATAACAGAACACAGCCAGATAGCTGTAGAACATAACAGAACACAGCCAGATAGCTGTAGAACATAACAGAACACAGCCAGATAGCTGTAGAACATAACAGAACACAGCCAGATAGCTGTAGAACATAACATAACAGATCATAGCCAGATAGCTGTAGAACATAACAGAACACAGCCAGATAGCTGTAGAACATAACAGAACACAGCCAGATAGCTGTAGAACATAACAGAACACAGCCAGATAGCTGTAGAACATAACAGAACACAGCCAGATAGCTGTAGAACATAACAGAACACAGCCAGATAGCTGTAGAACATAACAGAACACAGCCAGATAGCTGTAGAACATAACAGAACACAGCCAGATAGCTGTAGAACATAACAGATCATAGCCAGATAGCTGTAGAACATAACAGATCATAGCCAGATAGCTGTAGAACATAACAGAACACAGCCAGATAGCTGTAGAACATAACAGAACATAACCAGATAGCTGTAGAACATAACAGAACACAGCCAGATAGCTGTAGAACATAACATAACACAGCCAGATAGCTGTAGAACATAACAGAACACAGCCAGATAGCTGTAGAACATAACATAACAGAACATAACCAGATAGCTGTAGAACATAACATAACAGATCATAGCCAGATAGCTGTAGAACATAACAGAACACAGCCAGATAGCTGTAGAACATAACATAACAGAACATAGCCAGATAGCTGTAGAACATAACAGAACACAGCCAGATAGCTGTAGAACATAACATAACAGATCATAGCCAGATAGCTGTAGAACATAACAGAACACAGCCAGATAGTTGTAGAACATAACAGAACATAGCCAGATAGCTGTAGAACATAACAGAACACAGCCAGATAGCTGTAGAACATAACATAACAGAACATAGCCAGATAGTTGTAGAACATAACAGAACACAGCCAGATAGTTGTAGAACATAACAGAACATAGCCAGATAGCTGTAGAACATAACAGAACATAGCCAGATAGCTGTAGAACATAACAGAACACAGCCAGATAGCTGTAGAACATAACAGAACAGAACATAGCCAGATAGTTGTAGAACATAACAGAACACAGCCAGATAGCTGTAGAACATAACAGATCATAGCCAGATAGCTGTAGAACATAACATAACAGAACACAGCCAGATAGCTGTAGAACATAACAGAACATAGCCAGATAGCTGTAGAACATAACAGATCATAGCCAGATAGCTGTAGAACATAACATAACAGAACATAACCAGATAGCTGTAGAACATAACATAACACAGCCAGATAGCTGTAGGACATAACAGAACACAACCAGATAGCTGTAGAACATAACATAACAGAACACAGCCAGATAGCTGTAGAACATAACAGAACACAGCCAGATAGCTGTAGAACATAACAGAACACAGCCAGATAGCTGTAGAACATAACAGAACACAGCCAGATAGCTGTAGAACATAACAGAACAGAACATAGCCAGATAGCTGTAGAACATAACAGAACACAGCCAGATAGCTGTAGAACATAACATAACAGAACATAGCCAGATAGCTGTAGAACATAACATAACAGAACATAGCCAGATAGCTGTAGAACATAACAGAACATAGCCAGATAGCTGTAGAACATAACATAACACAGCCAGATAGCTGTAGAACATAACAGAACATAGCCAGATAGCTGTAGAACATAACATAACAGAACACAGCCAGATAGCTGTAGAACATAACATAACAGAACATAGCCAGATAGCTGTAGAACATAACATAACAGAACATAGCCAGATAGCTGTAGAACATAACAGAACATAGCCAGATAGCTGTAGAACATAACATAACACAGCCAGATAGCTGTAGAACATAACATAACACAGCCAGATAGCTGTAGAACATAACAGAACACAGCCAGATAGCTGTAGAACATAACATAACAGAACATAACCAGATAGCTGTAGAACATAACAGAACACAGCCAGATAGCTGTAGAACATAACAGAACACAGCCTGATAGCTGTAGAACATAACATAACAGAACATAGCCAGATAGCTGTAGAACATAACAGAACACAGCCAGATAGCTGTAGAACATAACATAACAGATCATAGCCAGATAGCTGTAGAACATAACAGAACACAGCCAGATAGCTGTAGAACATAACATAACAGAACATAGCCAGATAGCTGTAGAACATAACAGAACACAGCCAGATAGCTGTAGAACATAACATAACAGAACATAACCAGATAGCTGTAGAACATAACATAACACAGCCAGATAGCTGTAGAACATAACATAACACAGCCAGATAGCTGTAGAACATAACATAACAGAACATAACCAGATAGCTGTAGAACATAACATAACAGATCATAGCCAGATAGCTGTAGAACATAACATAACAGATCATAGCCAGATAGCTGTAGAACATAACATAACAGAACATAGCCAGATAGCTGTAGAACATAACAGAACACAGCCAGATAGCTGTAGAACATAACATAACAGAACATAGCCAGATAGCTGTAGAACATAACAGAACACAGCCAGATAGCTGTAGAACATAACATAACAGAACATAGCCAGATAGCTGTAGAACATAACAGAACACAGCCAGATAGCTGTAGAACATAACATAACAGATCATAGCCAGATAGCTGTAGAACATAACAGAACACAGCCAGATAGTTGTAGAACATAACAGAACATAGCCAGATAGCTGTAGAACATAACAGAACACAGCCAGATAGCTGTAGAACATAACATAACAGAGCATAGCCAGATAGCTGTAGAACATAACAGAACACAGCCAGATAGTTGTAGAACATAACAGAACATAGCCAGATAGCTGTAGAACATAACAGAACATACCAGATAGCTGTAGAACATAACAGAACACAGCCAGATAGCTGTAGAACATAACAGAACAGAACATAGCCAGATAGTTGTAGAACATAACATAACACAGCCAGATAGCTGTAGAACATAACAGAACACAGCCAGATAGCTGTAGAACATAACAGAACAGAACATAGCTAGATAGTTGTAGTGAAGTCACCAGGTCACTTGTAATGTGCAGGGTGGTGGAAATTGGTTGTGGAATTGCAAACAACATGCTCACTGTCTTTAACCATTCTGATTCCAATGTTTGTGTTTTTCCAGGAAGTGGGGTGAGTTCTAGGAAGCTATATGTTAATGTCCTACAGTCAGAGGTCATGTAAAGACAAACCTTACAGTTTAAAGGATGTTCTATTGTTTTGCTTTTAGATTTTGCTACGGTTTTCTCTGTTCTCTTTTATTCTAAATGTAGTCTTATTTCTTACAATGCAGTTGGGATTCAATCGAAGGCATGTGGTCGACAAGGGCACTGGACTGTCGACAATGTACCCTTAAAATGGCAATTTCCCTGATTTTAGCGGAGATCACGTTCATGATAACAGCTGTGAATGTTGGCGTAAATGGCCAACAGTGCGCAGGTCGACAACGCATCTTTGATTGAATCCCGGCCTGTGTCTGTCTGCTATTGATTTTAAAACCACTTAGTAGACATGTGGCATTAGCCAGAGGATACCTTGTTCGCCTACAGTCAACACCAACCTTCATTAACATGGTGGCCCTGACCCCTATATCACCCCAATTTACACATATATTACTGCCATCCCTCTCCCTGCTAAGCTGAGGAAAATGCACGCTCACATATTATGCGCACGCACGCACACGTACACGCACACACACGCACGTACACACACACACACACACGCACGCACGCACGCACGCACGCACGCACACACACACACACACACACACACACACACACACACACACACACACACACACACACACACACACACACACACACACACACACACACACACACACACACACACACACACACACACACACACACACACACACACACACACACACACACACAGCAACACCAACCCCTGAGGCTGCCCCTGAAGCTCTGTGTTAAAGCAGTCCAGCTACACAGACAAACAGAAGCCATGTTTGTTGTATTTTGTTAGGATTCTCATTAGCTTTTGCGAAAACAGGCAGCTCTACCCTTCCTTGTGTCCACACACACACAACATGAAACATGACAAAATACTGAGCATTAATAGACAAGAACAGCTCAAAGACAGAACTACCTACATTTAAAAAAAAAAGGCACACGTATCCTAAATATCAATACATACACACAAACTATCCAGGTCAAATAGGGGAGAGGCGTTGTGCCGTGAGGTGTTGCTTTATCTGTTTTTTTAAACCAGGTTTGCTGTTTATTTGAGCAATATGAGATGGAAGGAAGTTCCATGCAATAATGGGTCTATATAATACTATACACTTTCTTGAATTTGTTCTGAATATTGGGACTTTGAAAATACTATAATTACGCCAGAGGAGATGGTTTATTTATTTCAGCTTTTATTTCTTTCATCACATTCCCAGTGAGTCTGTCACGGCCGTCGTACGGAGGAGACCAAGGTGCAGCGTGGTATGCGTGCATTCTTCTTTATTTAAGAATGAACACTGAACAAACGAACAAAATAACTAAACGAACCGTGAAGCTAATATGAGTAGTGCATACAGGCAACTAAACATAGAACAAGAACCCACGAACACCAAAAGGAAAATGGCTACCTAAATATGATCCCCAATCAGAGACAACGATAAACAGCTGCCTCTGATTCGGAACCATATCAGGCCACCATAGACATACAAATACCTACAAAAACCCTAAACTTACAAAAAACCCTAGACAATACAGAAACTAACGTACCCACCCTAGTCACAGCTTGACCTAACCAAAATATAAAGAAAACAGAGATATCTCAGGTCAGGGCGTGAAATGAATGAATGTGAAATGTCTGAATAATAGTAGAGTGATTTATTTCAGCTTTTATTTATTTCATCACATTCCCAGTGGGTCAGAAGTTTACATACACTCAATTAGTATTTGGTAGCATTGCCTTTAAATTGTTTAACTTGGGTCAAACGTTTCGGGTAGCCTTCCACAAGCTTACCACAATAAGTTGGGTGAATTTTGGCCCATTCCTCCTGACAGAGCTGGTGTAACTGAGTCAGGTTTGTAGGCCTCCTTGCTTGCACACACTTTTTCAGTTCTTCCCACAAATGTTCTATAGGATTGAGGTCAGGGCTTTGTGATGGCCACTCCAATACCTTGACTTTGTTGTCCTTAAGCCATTTTGCAACAACTTCGGAAGTATGCTTGGGGTCATTGTCCATTTGGAAGACCCATTTGCGGCCAAGCTTTAACTTCCTGACTGATGTCTTCAGATGTTGCTTCAATATATCCACATAATTTTCCATCTATTTTGTGAAGTGCACCAGTCCCTCCTGCAGCAAAGCACCCAGACAATGTGATGCTGCCACCCCCGTGCTTCACGGTTGGGATGGTGTTCTTCGGCTTGCAAGCCTCCCCATTTTTCCTCCAAACATAACGATGGTCATTATGGCCAAACAGTTCTATTTTTGTTTCATCAGACCAGAGGACATTTCTCCAAAAAGTACAATCTTTGTCCCCATGTGCAGTTGCAAACTGTAGTCTGGCTTTTTTATCAGCAAGGCTTCTTCCTTGCTGAGCGGTCTTTCAGGTTTTCAATATAGGACTCGTTTTACTGTGGATATAGATACATTTGTACCTGCTTCCTCCAGCATCTTCACAAGGTCCTTTGCTGTTGTTCTGGGATTGATTTGCACTTTTCGCACCAATGTACGTTCATCTCTAGAAGACAGAACGCGCCTCCTTCCTGAGCGGTATGGTGGCTGCGTGGTCCCATGGTGTTTAAACGTGCGTACTATTGTTTGTGCAGATGAACGTGGTACCTTCAGGCGTTTGGAAATTGCTCCCAGGGATGAACAAGACTTGTAGAGGTCTACAATTTTTTTCTGAGGTCTTGGCTGATTTCTTCAGATTTTCCCATGATGTCAAGCAAAAGAGGCACTGAGTTTGAGGTAGGCCTTGAAATACATCCACAGGTACACCTCCACAGGTACACCTCCAATTGACTCAAATTATGTTAATTAGCCGATCAGAAGCTTCTTAAGTCATGACTTAATTTTCTGGATTCATCAAGTTGTTTAAAGGCACAGTCAACTTGTTGTATGTAAACTTCTGACCCACTGGAATTGTGATACAGTGCATTATAAGTGAAATAATCTGTCTGTAAACAATTGTTGGAAAAATGACTTGTGTCATGCACAAAGTAGATGTCCTCAACGACTTGCCAAAACTATAGTTTGTTAACAAGAAACTTGTGGAGTGGTTGAAAAACGAGTTTTAATGACTCCAACCTAAGTGTATGTAAACTTCCGACTTCAAATGTATATCTTCCTCAATGAAGAATTAATACATGGCCTGTATTATAATAGACATGGCCTGTAGACCTGGCCTGTATTAAGCTGAAGCCGTGCCCATAAGAGGAAATAACGTATCCTTGCCATGAAAGCGGCCAGAATACCGATGGGTTTGCTGCTTCAACCCCGCAGGACACTTATATATATACCCGCTGAATGTATATATCTTTTATCTTGCTTTGATTGTTATTTTCCATATTATGTCTATCTCTGATAAGCTACCCAGGAAATGGCTGAAAACAGCCCATATTAATATATGTAGACTTAGAAATAAGGTTAATGAAATCAATAACTTGCCAACATCAGATAACATTCATATATTAGCCATTTCTGACACTTAGATATGTCGTACAATTGGCACATTCATCCCCCTCCTCTCCCCCGCTGTAACTATTCCCCAGGTCATTGCTGTAAATGAGAATGTGCTCCCAGTCAACATTCCTGGTCAAATAAGGGATGAATAAAAACAAGGATATAACATCTACAGAAAATACATGAATGCCTATGGGGGAGGTGTTGCTGTATATATTCAGAGCCACATCCCTGTAATGCTTAGAGAAGATCTTATATCATGTGTTAATGAAGTGTTGTGGTTGATTCTTCACCTGGCACGTTTTCTTTTAGCGTGTTGCTATAGGCCACCAAGTGCTAACAGTCAGTATATAAATCATATGTGTGAAATGCGTGATAGGTGTACTTTAATGGGGACCTGAATATTGACTGGTTTTCATCAAGCTGTCCACTCAAGAGGAAGCTTCTCACTGTAACCAGCGCCTGTAATCTGGTTCAGGTAATCAGTCTGAACACTACAGGAACAAGATCTTGATGAGGAATTGAAAAACTGTATGATTAAAAGAGATGGGGAAAAGGAGTGGTTAATAAGTCTGGCTGCACATCTGATTGGCTGACTTAGTGCAAATTGAGAAATGATGTGACTAAACTCAACAAAAAGAAGAAGAAACTGTATTATGAAGCCAAGATCAATGATATAAAGAATGATGGAAAAAAACATTGCAGGACATTACATTCAATTATGGACAGAAAGACAAATTCAAATCCATCTTTCATCGAATCAGATGACTTATTCTTCACAAAACCATTTGATGTTGCCAATTATTTAATGATTACTTCATTGGCAAAGTGGGCAAACTTAGGCAGGAAATGCCAACAACGTACAGTGAGCCATCGTACTCATGCATTAAAAACAAATAATGAAAGAAAAGCATTGAAAGTTAGAATTTTGTAAAGTTATCGATCAATAATGATAAACATCCTGGCACTGACAACTTAGATGGAAAGCTACTGAGGATGGTGGCTGACTCCTATAGCCACTCCTGTCTGTCATGACTTTAATCTGAGCCTAGAGGAAAGTCTTTGTCCTCAGGCCTGGAGGGAAGCCAAAGTCATTCCGTTACCCAAGAGTGGTAAAATGGCCATTACTGTTTCTAAGAGCCGCCAGCTCTTAGCAAACTGTTTGACCAAATACAATGCTATTTCTCTGTAAACAAATTAACAATAGACGTTCAGCACGCTTATAGAGAAGGGCACTCAACATGTACTGTCACTCAACACTGACACAAGTGACTGGTAATTGGTTGAAAGAAATTGATATTAAGAAGATTGTGGGAGCTGTACAGTCATATTTCAGTGCAGCCTTTGGTATTATTGACCATAACCTGTTGTTGAGAAAACGTAAGCGTAATGGCTTTTCGACCTCGGGGATTCAGAGCTATCTAGCTAAATAAACTCAGAGGGTTTTCTTTAATGGAAGCTTCTCTAATGTCAAACATGTGAGGTGTCAACTCCAGTAAGGCTAGCTGTCGCTATTGGCATAGGCTAACGGCGATCCTGATAAAATAAATCAATCCTCAACCCTATCGAACACCTTTGGGAGGAATTGGAATGTTGACTGCAGCAATGTTCCAACATCTAGTGGAAAACCTTCCCAGAAGAGTGGAGGCTGTTATAGCAGCAAAGGGGGGACCAACTCCATATTAATGCCCATGATTTTGGAATGAGATGATCGACGAGCAGATGTCCACATACTAGTTTACAATGAACAGTACATGGCCCAACGAACAGTCGGGGGTGGTGAATAGTCTATTTTATGTGCTATATCAGATATGAAAATATGTCGGTATTAAATGCAATCCTTTTCGATTTAAAAAATATATATACTTTTTTGTTGTTGTACTTTTTACCTGTTTTTCATAAATTCCAATTGGTAGGACTCTGGAGAGGTGAAGGTTGAGAGCCATGCGTCCTCTGAAACACGACACTGCCAAGCCGCACTGCGTCAGAGGAAACACCATACAGCTGACAATCACAGCCAGCTCGCAGGTGCTCGGCCCGCCACAAGGAGGCGCTAGAGTGCGATGGGACAAGGAAATCCTGGCCGGCCAAACCCTCCACTAACCCGGACGACGATGGGCCAATTGTACGTCACCTAATGGGTCTCACAGTCACGGCTGACTTAGACACAGCCTAGGATCAGACCTGGGTCTGTAGTGACGCCTCAAGCACTGCTATTCAGTGTCTTAGACCGCTGCGCCACTCGGGAAGCTATCTTTTTCAATTGTATTCTATAATATAATATTTGGTGAATCTTCAAGCATATTCAAGCTATCAAAGAAGTGCGGAAGATGTCTGAAATTATGCGTAAAGGCACATAGCTTTCTGTAAGGATAAGCGAGGCCAATGTCCAATATATTGTAGTCTATTGTCCAATATATTGTAGGCTATGGTATTGATTAAAAAAAAAGTTTCCCATGTGTCTTTCCCCATAACGGAAACCAATGTAATCAACCCCTTGTTTCCTCTACAGTCTAGACTCTAAACAGATGAGGCCAATCAACCCCTTCTTGTCTACAGTCTAGACTCTAAACAGATGAGGCCAATCAAACAATGCTTTTCCTTCCTGTGGTCTGATTTATTGAGGCTCCGCTAAATCAACAAGCCCACTTCCTAGGGTACCAGTGGGTCTTTCTATAAACTAGGGTACCAGTGGGTCTTTCTGTAAACTAGGGTACCAGTGGGTCTTTCTATAAATTAGGGTACCAGTGTTTCTTGTTGTGTATAACTGTTTGGAGCTGTTACAAAGTCATTCATCATTTTTTTCACGTGAATACATTATGATATAGAGACATAGATTATTTTATATCATTCATGAGTTGAATCAAAACCTATGTATAAAACCTTTCTAATGCTTCACAAAAATCATGTGGCATAAAACACTACATTTTCCTTACATGTATGATACTGTTGTTTGTTGTTATATCATACACTAATCATGTAACTATTGAATTGCACATTGACCTTGATCCTGTGAAATTCCTGGATATTGCTGTCCTAGTCCTGTTTTTAGTACGGAGATCTGTAACCTCGTAATATTTTAATCAAACTATTTTATCAACCCAAGGCACAATGGGGCTTTTCCTGGGGCTGATGTGGATCCACCCTTTCATACTCTCTCACTCACTCACTCACTCACTCACTCACTCACTCACTCACTCACTCACTCACTCACTCACTCACTCACTCACTCACTCACTCACTCACTCACTCACTCACTCACTCACTCACTCACTCACTCACTCACTCACTCACTCACTCACTCACTCACTCACTCACTCACTCTCTCTCTCTCTCTCTCTCTCTCTCTCTCTCTCTCTCTCTCTCTCTCAATTCAATTCAATTCAATTGACTTTATTGACATGGCAAGTTATTATTACTTACATTGTCAAAGTATACATATCGAAAAATTTAAATAAAATATATATGTATATATATACACAAAATATATATATATTTATATATAAATAAATGGTGGGACTAACAGTAGTAATAATAGTAGTAGTGGACATGGGATTACCATTAATAACAGCTACAACAACAATGTTAATCAGAACAACAATACATTAAAGCAACAGTAGTAGACCAGTGTCAACATGACTGAGAAGACACATGACCTGGTACGAAAGACAAAACAAAACTAAGCTAAATGGGAAATATTATCAACATTTCTTTGCATTTTTCACTGGCTGTCCCTCAGGCTGTGGCAGGAGGACACATATTTGGCTGCCAAAACTGCACATTTTGGCTTTTCACCCAACAAATATTTGAATTTTTCTTCATCTTTTATAGTTTCAAATTCTTTGTATTGAATTATAATTTTGGGAAAGAAATATGCTCTTAGGTCTGAGTATTTGTCACAGTGTAGTAGGAAATGCACTTCTGTCTCTACCTCTCCCCTGGAGCAGAGTGAGCACAGCCTGTCCTCCCTGGGCAGCCAGGTTTGTCTGTGACGACCGGTCTCTATAGCCAGACTGTGCTCACTGAGTCTGTACCTAGTCAATGTTTTCCTCAGTTTTCTATCAGTCACAGTGGTCAGATAGTCTGCCACCATGTACTGTCTGTTTAGAGCCAAATAGCATTGAAGTTTACTTTGATTTTTTGTGGTGTCTTTCCAATAGGTTATATATTTTTCTTTTTGTTTTGTGATGATTTGGTTGGGCCAGATTTTCTGAGGGCTGTCCCGAGGCTCTATGGGGTTGGTTTGGGTTGGTGAACTGAGCCTCAGAACCAGCTGGCTGAGGGGACTCTTCTCTGGTTTCATCTCTTGACATTGTAGAGCTGTGTGATGGAATGTTTTAGGGTCACTTGTTTTTAGATGGTTGTAAAATTTGATGGCTCTTTTTTCTATTCGAATGAGGAGGGGATATTGGCTCAATTCTGCCCTACATGCGTTATTTGGAGTTTTTCTTTGTACTTGCAATACAGTCTTGCAAAACTCTGCATGCAATACTTCAATTGGATGTTTGTCCCATTTAGTAAATTCATTATTAGAGAGTGGACCCCATACTTCACTGCCATATAGAGCAATTGGTTCTATAACTGATTGAAAAATTTTGAGCCAGATTCTAATTGGAATTTCAATTTTGATGTTCCTTTTAATGGCATAGAATGCTCTTCTTGCTTTGTCTCTCAGCTCATTCACAGCCATGTGAAAGCTACCTGTGTTGCTGATATTTAGTCCTAGATATGTGTAGTTTTTGGTGTGTTCTAATAGAACTGTGTCCAAATAGAATTTATATTTGTCATCCTTATTTCCGGACCTTTTTTGGAATATCATTATATTTGTTTTTTTTAGGTTAACGGTCAGAGCCCAAGTCTGACAGAACCTGTGAAGATGATCTAGGTGTTGCTGTAACCCCTCTTTAGTGGGAGACAGCAGCACCAGGTCATCTGCGTACAGCAGACACTTGATTTCAGTGTTGTGTAGGGTGATACCAGGTGCTGTCGATTCTTCTTTTTGCCAATTCATTCATGTAGATGTTAAATAATGTTGGACTTATTGGGCAGCCCTGTTTCACTCCCCGCCCCTGAGAGAAGAAGTCTGTTTGCTTGTTGCCAATTTTAACCGCACATTTGTTTTTAGTGTACATTGATTTAATAAAATCATATGTTTTACCTCCAATACCACTTTCTATTAGTTTATAAAAAAGACCTTCGTGCCAAATTGAATCAAATGCTTTCTTGAAATCTACAAAACACGAGTAGATTTTGCCTTTGTTTTGGTTAACTTGTTTATCAATTAGAGTGTGGAGGGTGTAAATGTGGTCTGTTGTACGATAATTTTTTAGAAATCCAATCTGGCTTCTGCTCAGGACGTTGTGTTCGTCAAGGAAATGATGTAGTCTGCTATTTATAATACTGCAGAGAATTTTCCCCAAGTTGCTGTTAACGCATATTCCTCTGTAATTATTTGGGTCAAATTTGTCTCCATTTTTATAGATTGGTGTGATCAGTCCCTGGTTCCAAATATCGGGGAAAATACCTGCAGTGAGGATAATGTTGAAGAGTTTGAGTATAGCCAATTTGAATTTGTGGTCTGTATATTTGATCATTTCATTTAAAATCCCATCAGCACCACAGGCCTTTTTGGGTTGGAGATTGCATATTCTTTCCAATAATTCTTCTTCTGTAATTGGGGTATCCACAGGATTCTGATAGTCTTTGATTGCTAATTCAAGGATTTGTAATTTTTCTTGTATATCTTTTTGTTCTGGGCTCTTTGTTATATTGCTGTAGAGGTTTGCAAAGTGATTTCTCCACATATCCCCATTTTGGATAGCCAACTCCTCATGATGAGGTTTGTTTAATTTATTCCAATTCTCCCAGAAGTGGTTTGATTCTATGGATTCCTCAATTCCATCCAGCTGATTTCTAATGTGCTGTTCCTTTTTTGTTCTTAGGGTGCGTTTGTATTGCTTCAGTGTTTCCCCATATTGAAGGCGTATATTTTTGTTGTCTGGTTCTCTGTGTTTTTGATTAGATATATTTCTCAATGACTTTCTTAGATTTTTGCAATCATTATCAAACCATTTTTCATTATCTGTTATTTTTGGTTTGCTCTTATGCTTCTTTAGATTAGCCAAGGAGGCTAATTTGTCAAATATAAAGTTTATGTTCCTAACGGCCAAATTTACACCTTCATTGCTGAAGGAGAATGTTAAGGCTAAAAAGTTGTCCAGGAGAGATTGTATTTTTTGGCTACTAATTGCTTTTTGGTAGATGTCTGTACTGTTTGCACTCCATCTATAGGCTTGTTTAGTACCATGTAATTTATTGGGCCATGATGCTTCATGGTTGGGTTCTGCTCTTCTCAGATACACTGTGATTTTACTGTGGTCTGAGAGAGGTGTTAGTGGGCTGACTGTGAAGGCTCTGAGAGACTCAGGGTTTAGGTCGGTGAGGAAGTAGTCTACAGTGCTGCTGCCAAGGGATGAGCTGTAGGTGTACCTACCAAAAGAGTCTCCTCTCAGCCTGCCATTGACTATGTACAGACCCAGTGTTCGACAGAGCCTCAGGAGCTGTAATCCATTTTTGTTTTTCACTTTGTCATAGTTGTTTCTGTGGGGGTATGTGGGGAGGGAAAGGTTATTGCTTCCTGGTAGGTGTTTATCCCCATGACTGTTAATAGTGTCTTGTTCTTCTGCTATTCTAGCATTCAGGTCTCCACAGACCAGTACGTTGCCTTGGGCCTGAAAGTGACTAATCTCTCCCTCTAGAATGGAGAAGCTCTCTTCGTTGAAGTAGGGTGACTCTGAGGGGGGAATGTATGTGGCACAGAGGAAGACGTTTTTATCTGTCAAGATAGCCTCCTTGTTGATTTTTAACCAGATAAAGAATTCTCCTGTTTTGATCAATTCGATTGAATTAATTAGTTCAGATTTATACCATATTAGCATTCCCCCTGAGTCTCTGCCCTGTTTGATTCCTTTTATTTTAGTGGATGGTATGATTATCTCCCTATAACCTAGTGGACAGCCAGTGGAAACATCACCTCTGCACCATGTTTCCTGTAGTACTAAAATATCAACATCATCAATTTCTTTCAGGAAGTCTGGGTTTCTGCTCTTTAGCCCAAAAGCAGAGGACTTCAATCCTTGTATATTCCAACATGCAACGTAAAAAGACTTCATAACTTTTTTTTTTCTCTTTTCTTTACCTTTCAAAATGAGACAAACACTCACAATCCAAGAAGAACCATTAAAATAGGATTTTTCAATTAAAGTAAACTCTTATTTTGCAAATGTGATTTGTTTATCATTTAAGATAGAATTTGTGTCATGCCACTTGGGTGGATGTAGTGTGAGAATGGTGGAGTTCTTGTGCTCATCTTACCATGACCCTCGGCCCATCACATGTGAGCATAGTAGACTCAGCATTTGTTTAATGTCACTCATTTGGTTGGTGGGGGCTGGGCCAGTTGCTCCTCTCACAGCCTGTGCGTAGCTCTGCCTGCTGGGCTGTGGCTCCTCCAGGTGTGGGTCTGCGGTGGGGAGGAGGGGGGTGGTAGGCCTCATCTGGGTGGCTCTGAAGCTGGGCTGGGGTGGTCTGTGCTGCGCTGGCTGTGGTGGGCATTGAGGTTGGTGGTGCTGTGGTCGTGGCTGGGGGGTCCAGGGTGCTGGTCCGGGATGTTGTCTTGGTGATCTCGGCGGGGTGGAGATTGCTCCGCTGTTCCTGGGTGGAGAGGTCGGGCTGCGGTTTAGAGCGACGTCCTTGAGAGTCTTGGCAAGGATGGGGACTGTCTCCCTGTACAGGTGAACATGGTCATAGAGACAGTCCAGATCGAGGGTGGGATTGTTATGCTGATGAATGAGGACCCAAAAGCGACGTAATAGTAACAGAGTCTTTATTCCAGTATAAAACAAATAATGATTCTCCTGGATATAAATCAATGGTAATCCAAAACAGGAAACTGAAATCCTCTCGTCAATAGAGAGGAACGACTGGAGACGCGACCACAGACTGCAGGTCGCTTCAGGAAGGCACAGGCCGTAGCTGACATAGACACCTGCTCACACGCAGCATCTGAAGAAGGCAAAAGAACACGACAGGGCGGAACAAGGACACAGGAACTGCAAACATCAAACAAGAATCCGACAAGGACAGGAGCGGAAAACAGAGGGAGAAATAGGGACTCTAATCAGAGGGCAAAATAGGGGACAGGTGTGAAAGAGTAAATGAGGTCGTAGGGAGAATGAGAAACAGCTGGGAGCAGGAACGGAACGATAGAGAGAGAGAAAGAGAAAGAACCTAATAAGACCAGCAGAGGGAAGCACAGGGACAAGACATGATCAAAGACAAAACATGACAGGGATGGTGGGCCAGGTGTACATTGGGTCGCAGGGCACAGTCCCGGGATAGGCTGGCATTTATTCTTTGGATTGTGGCAGGGTGGAAGTCCCTCCTCTGTAGAAGGGTTGACACTATGATTCTTGAGTTGGGGAAGATTGCGGAGGCCTTCTCAATCACTCCCCGTAGTGAAGTCGCCACCCTCTCCTGCTGAGCACGCAGGTCGTTGCTTCCGGTATGTATGATTATGTGGCTTGGCGACCCGAGATGGTTCTTATCAAGCAGCTCCATGGCACTTTGCGTTGTTGGGCACCACACCTTTCTCGTTTTGTGTCTAGGGAAAAGTTTCTTCTCCTGAACATACTTCCCATTTGAGTCCATTAACAGGACGATGTCAGCCAGTGTTTCTTCTGGACTGGGGGGGGCAGAGGGGGGGCTGGTGGGTGTTGGAGCTGGGGTGTGGCTGGTCTGTGTGGGTGCCACTGTCAGTGGGAGGCTGTTCTGTGGGTTGGGGAGGAGGGGTGCAGCAGCCAGGGCTGGGGAAGTCTGGCTGGTTGAGCTGGGCTCCTCTGCTGTGTGAGGGCAGGTCATAGGGTGGTGATCTATCTGCTCCTGCAGCCTGTCCTCTGCTCTCTTTCTCTCCTGCAGCTCCTCTCTTAGTGTGGTCAGCTCCTTATTGCTGCTCTGCCTGTCTTTTTGGAGCTCTCTCACCTCCTTTGTTAGATCAGCCAGCTCTCTCTTGAGTCCGTCTCTCTCTTGCTGAACCTCTTTCAGCTGTGTTGCAAGGCTGCTGTCCTGCTCTGTCCTCACCTTGGTTAGGAGCTCCTCTAAGGTGTGGTTGTCTGGTTGCTGTTTGCTCACGCTCTCCCTGAGCAGGACCACCTCCCCCTCCAGTTTGGTGAACTCATCCCTCATGGCAGCCATGGTGGTGAGGAGGGCCTGAGCCTGCTCTGCACTGAGGGGGTCGCTCTCCTCCTGGGGCGTGTCCTCCACTATGGTGGAAAGAGAGGTGCTGGATGTGCCTTTTTGGGTGGGGAGGGTAGGGGTGAGGGTGGAGTTTGTGTTGTGGGAGGGCATGTCACTGGTGGTGTCCTTCTCTCTCTCCGCTCTCTCCTTAATGGTCTGAAAGTCTGTTTCAAACAGCCTGATGTTACCTTGCACCATGACAGTCCCAGTCTTGTAGAGGTTGATTGTTATCATGGTGCTGTCAGGGTCGTCTGTCTCTTTGATTTTCAGCTTCCACCCATTACAGATTCCCTCTTTCTTTATGCATGGGTAGTGAGAGCAGACTGCTGAGCGCCATGCATTTGGCTGGTCAGTGAGGAAGATGAGATTACTCACGTCACCGTTTTTGTAGAGGTCTGCAAAAAGGGTTTCTGGCCTCTTCTCTAGTAGTTTCTGTTTGAAAGCTTTCCTCATTGTGTCATTTTTGACCTTTTTTGGGTAGAGAATGGATTCTGCGCTGAGGGGGAGTGGGGACATGGTGTCTGTGCGCTCTGCTACTACCGCTACTGCTGCGCTGTTCTGCTGCCCCGTTGCCATGGCAACCGATTTGTTCGTCTGCTGTTCGCGCTACTTTCAAAAAACAGCAAAAATAGTGAAAAATCCTCACACAAAAGACTGAAGATATGTTTACAGTTAGTCCGTGCTCCTTTTTGTTTTACTCACTCAGTTTGGTCGTTTGATGTAGTTGTATTAACTGACCTTGCTAGGTTTGTTCTAGCTCGTTTCTTATGGCTAGCTTGTTAGTCTGCTGGCTGGGTCTTTGTTGTGTAGCTAGCTAGCTAGACTCAAAACTTCTTAACTTGAGGCGCCAAGTTACTTTTTTTTCTATTCTGAATGTATAGAGTTGTTGTTCATCACTTCTTGTCTGGAATTCTTCTTCGATTAGAGTGTTTATCTCATTCTAAAAACCAAAAAAATCAAATATATCAGGAGCTCATGTTGAGCATGACTCTCTCTCTCTCTCTCTCTCTCTCTCTCTCTCTCTCTCTCTCTCTCTCTCTCTCTCTCTCTCTCTCTCTCTCTCTCTCTCTCTCTCTCTCTCTCTCTCTCTCTCATTACTTGTAGGTAATAAGGCCATTACATTAGGGAAGGAAGGTTGTATTGTGCTAGCTGTGTGTAAATCAATTACCTGCCTTTTCATTGCTGAAAATATCTGTCTGACATAACACTCTCTCGTCTGCGCTGGCAAATGTACTGTAAACAGGCACACACACACACACACACACACACACACACACACACACACACACACACACACACACACACACACACACACACACACACACACACACACACACACACACACACACACACACACACACACACACACACACACACACACACACACCAGGACAGACCTGTTGGTTGTTCCTTCTGGAATATGGAATGTACAAAACGTCAAAAAATCATCTTCCACATGCTATTTGTCATAAACTGAGTGGTGCAGAGAACAGATTTGCAGAGAGCAGCTAGGGGAGTGAACAAGGTGTGAATGTGTTTGTCCCAAATTATACCCTATTCCTTACATAGTGCATTACTTTTGACCTCAGCCCTCTGAGTAGAGCCCTCTGGGTAGAGCCCTCTGGGTAGAGCCCTCTGGGTAGAGCCCTCTGAGTAGAGCCCTCTGGGTAGAGCCCTCTGGGTAGAGCCCTCTGGACAGAGCCCTCTGAGTAGAGCCCTCTGGGTAGAGCCCTCTGGGTAGAGCCCTCTGAGTAGAGCCCTCTGAGTAGAGCCCTCTGGGTAGAGCCTTCTGGGTAGAGCCCTCTGGGTAGAGCCTTCTGGGTAGAGCCCTCTGGGTAGAGCCTTCTGAGCAGAGCCCTCTGAGCAGAGCTCTCTGAGCAGAGCCCTCTGGGTAGAGCCTTCTGGGTAGAGCCCTCTGATTAGAGCCCTCTGAGTAGAGCCCTCTGAGTAGAGCCCTCTGAGTAGAGCCCTCTGGGTAGAGCCTTCTGGGTAGAGCCCTCTGAGTAGAGCCTTCTGGGTAGAGCCCTCTGAGTAGAGCCTTCTGGGTAGAGCCCTCTGAGTAGAGCCCTCTGAGTAGAGCCCTCTGGGTAGAGCCCTCTGGGTAGAGCCCTCTGGGTAGAGCCCTCTGAGTAGAGCCCTCTGAGTAGAGCCCTCTGGGTAGAGCCCTCTGGATAGAGCCCTCTGAGTAGAGCCCTCTGAGTAGAGCCCTCTGGACAGAGCCCTTGGATAGAGCCTTCTGAGTAGAGCCCTCTGGACAGAGCCCTCTGGACAGAGCCCTCTGGATAGAGGACTCTGGATAGAGCCCTCTGGGTAGAGCCCTCTGGGTAGAGCCCTCTGAGTAGAGCCCTCTAGATAGAGCCCTCTGAGTAGAGCCCTCTGGATAGAGCCCTCTGGATAGAGCCCTCTGGATAGAGCCCTCTGGGTAGAGCTCTCTGAGTAGAGCCCTCTGAGTAGAGCCCTCTGGACAGATACCTCTGGGTAAAGCCCTCTGGGTAGAGTGGATAGAGCCCTCTGAGTAGAGCCCTCTGAGTAGAGCCCTCTGAGTAGAGCCCTCTAGATAGAGCCCTCTGAGTAGAGCCCTCTGGATAGAGCCCTCTGGATAGAGCCCTCTGGGTAGAGCCCTCTGGGTAGAGCTCTCTGAGTAGAGCCCTCTGAGTAGAGCCCTCTGAGTAGAGCCCTCTGGACAGATACCTCTGGGTAAAGCCCTCTGGGTAGAGCCCTCTGGATAGAGCCCTCTGAGTAGAACCCTCTGGGTAGAGCCCTCTGGACAGAGACATCTGGGTAGAGCCCTCTGGATAGAGCCCTCTGGATAGAGCCCTCTGGATAGAGCCCTCTGGGTAGAGCCTTCTGGGTAGAGCCCTCTGAGTAGAGCCCTCTGAGTAGAGCCCTCTGAGTAGAGCCTTCTGGGTAGAGCCCTCTGGGTAGAGCCCTCTGGGTAGAGCCCTCTGGGTAGAGCCCTCTGGGTAGAGCCTTCTGGGTGGAGCCCTCTGAGTAGAGCCCTCTGGTCCCTGGTCAAACGTAGCGCACTATACAGGAAATAGGGTTCCATTTGGGATTTAGATGTAGCTTGGATGTGTCAGAAAGCACAGTTTTTGGTTGTAATTACAACATCTTTATCAGAAACAACACGGGGAAGGGTTATATTAGGTAATCGGAGCTCTGTCTGCAAGAAGCTCTCAGTCTCACTGTAGAATTAGACGTTTTTCCACTTTTCTCCAAACGTCAACGTCACATTTCGATGCTGTTGTGTCTTTGGCATCATTAAAAGTGAAGACTGTTATTTTATCATATCAATTCTCTGTAATTATTATTACGTGATTAAACTAATCATGTAAATGTAATTAACTAGGAAGTCGGGGCACCAAGGAAAATATTCAGATTAGGAAGTTATACATTTCCTAATATAACTCTTCAGATAGTTTAAAATCTGATCAATTAGTCTTCTTAATAATGAATTATTATTTACCTCACGTCAGTCTCATTCCAAACGTTGTAAATTGTTGGTTATCTGCATGAACCCAGTCTTCAATATGAATCATCCATACATCAATTGTCTTAATCATTTATTTACTAACTAACTAAATAATCACAGAAATGCATAAACAAACAAACAGTAGATCTGTATCTAACAAATGATAGGTAAGATTCCCTAGTGGTCTAAGCCGATATGACGGCTTGGTGGACAAAGGGAGGTGGTTGTGGACTGAGCGAGAACGGGAAAGACCAGAGGAATCACTACACACAGTACTACTAGAATTATATTAATTGAAATGCTAATCCTTTGCACACGAACACTCACTCATTCGGGAATAATTGCAATCAATTTATATATTTACGCCCATGTGTCGTGATCTTTTCTGTTGGAATCCGGTCCGTCTGTTGGAGAGTCAGTTCATTCGCGTCTCTTTCTCTCTCTCTCTGCTTCCCTGAACATCAAAGTCTTATGTGACAACAAAAGCCTGGTGGTGGCAGCATCATGCTGTGGGGATGTTTTTCAGCAGCAGGGACTGGGAGACTAGTCAGGATCGAGGGAAAGATAAACAGAGCAAAATACAGAGAGATCCTTGATGAAAACCTTCTCCAGAGCGCTCAGGACCTCAGACTGGGGTGAAGGTTCACCTTCCAACATGACAAGAACCCTAAGCACACAGCCAAGACAACAGAGGAGTGGCTTCGGGACAAGTCTCTGAATGTCCTTGGGTGGCCTAGTCAGAGCCCGGACTTGAACCCGATCTAACATCACTGCAGAGACCTGAAAATAGCTTTGCAGCAACGCTCCCCATCCAACCTGACAGAGCTTGAGAGGATCTGCAGAGAAGAATGGGAGAAACTCCCCAAATACAGGTGTGCCAAGCTTGTAGCATCATACCCAAGAAGACTCGAGGCTGTAATCGCTGCCAAAGGTGCTTCAACAAAGTATTGAGTAAAGGGTCTGAATACTTATGTAAATGTGATATTTCATTTTTTATTGTATTTTATATTTTCAAACATTTCTAAAAACCTGTTTTTACTTTGCCATTATGGGTTATTGTGTGTAGATTGATGGGGGGGGGGGCAATGTAATCCATTTTAGAATAAGGCTGTAATGTAACAAAATGTTGAAAAAGTAAAGGGCTCTGAGTACTTTCCAAATGCACTGTCCGTATGTCTATTATTGTCAGTTGTTGGAGATATTATTTGTGGCCTCTCTCATGCTTACAGTGCGGCCTGCATCTCCACCAACAGTGTGATCTCATTTAGTTGTCCCTTGTCCTAACAGTCACCACAAATCTTCCTCACTTTCACTGGAATGCACCACTTCCCACAGAATAGTCGCTTGCAGCTGAAACGGGTGGATTCTGTTCCGAGTCCATCTACCCACCTTGCATTATCTCCTCCCCGGGACCTATGCACAATTTGGTATACGCAATTGCTTGTGTGGAATCTTTGCTGCTGCCTTGGCCATCATACAGTAGGTTTCTCACGTAGCCCGTGTGCCAGACTCATGATGAAGTCTCTCCTGCTCATGGTGTCAGAGACCTGGCAGTGTGGACGACAACCTCTCCATCAATATGATCAAGACAAAGGAGACGATCGTGGATTACAAGAAAAGGAGCGACGAAAAGGCAACCATTAACATCGACGGGGCTGTCGTGGAGCGGGTCGAGAGTTTCAAGTTCCTTGGTGTCAACATCCCCAACGAACTATCATGATCCAAACACACCAAGACGTTTGTGAAGAGAGCACGAAACACCTTTCCCCGCTCAGGAGATTGAAAAGATTTGGCATGGGTCCTCAGATCCTCAAAAACTGCACCATCGAGAGCATCATGACCGGTGGCATCACCGCCTGGTATGGTAACTGCTGGCATCTGACCATAAGGCGCTACAGAGGGTGGTGCGTATTGCCCAGTACATCACTGGGGCCAAGCTTCCTGCCATCCAGGACCTATATAGTAGGCGATGCCAGAGGAAAGCCCCAAAAAATGTCAAAGACTCTAGTCACCCAAGTCATAGTTTGTTTTCTCTGCTGCCGCACGGCAAGTGGTACCGGAGCGCCAAGTCTAGGACAAAAAGGCTTCAGTTTTTACCCCCAAGCCATAAGACTCCTGAACAGGTAACCAAATGGCTACCCGGACTATTTGCATTGTGTGCCCCCCCCACACCTCTTTTACGCTGCTGCTACTCTCTGTTTATCTTAAATGCATAGTCACTTTAACTATATATCCATGTACATACTACCTCAATTGGCCCGACCAACCAGTGCTCCCGCACATTGGCTAACCGGGCTATCTACATTGTGTCCCACCCGCCAACCCCTCTTTTTACGCTACTGCTACTCTCTGTTCATCATATATGCATAGTCACTTTAACCATATCTACATGTACATACTATCTCAATAAGCCTGACCAACCGGTGTGTGTATATAGCCTTGCTACACTTATTTTGAAATGTCTTTTTACTGTTGTTTTATTTCTTTACTTACACACACACACACACACACACACACACACCTTTTTTTTTCGCACTATTGGTTAGAGCCTGTAAGTAAGCATTTCACTGTAAGGCTATAACCTGTTGTATTCGGCGCACGTGACAAATACATTTGATTTGATTTGACATTGACACGGTACCGGTACCCCCTGTGTATAGCCTTTTTATTTTTATTTTATTGTGTTACTTTTTATTAATTTTTACTTTAGTTTATTTGGTAAATATTTTCTTAACTCTTTCTTGAACTGCACTGTTGGTTAACGGTTTGTAAGTAAACATTTCACGCTAAAGTCTACACTTGCTGTATTCGACGCGTGTGACAAGTAAAGTTTGATTTCTTTCGTTGTTCAGACGCTGCTTGAACAACACGTTTGCGTTGATTACAGCCAAAAGTAAAGCATGTTGTAGAACACAGGAACAGGCCAGCAGCGAGTTCCTCCTTTCACCTAGTGCTTGTGCCATCTGATCCAAAACATGATCAAAGACTCGCTCACCTGCTGCCCGATATGGATCCTTTACCGGCTACGGAAAGACATTCAGCATTCAGAATCAGAAAAATAAACATCACAGACGTCATGATTCATTTCCCGGGCATCTGAGTCATTTTCATTCAGCTCTTGTAGCAACACTAACACAGCATGTACATCCGTTCGTCTTGGTCTTGTCTCATTGTACATTATGCACAACCTCACGGTGTAGACTTCAACAAGTAGGCCAGAGTAGACTAATACAACTGTTTGGATTCAGTGGACTGATATAGGGAACATACCATTTAGAGATTATAATTAGTATGGATCAATTACAATAGAATGGCCAGCCTGTTCTTTTAGCTTCCTCACTCATCAACTCACCCAGCCTGTTCTTTTAGCTTCCTCTCTCATCAACTCACCCAGCCTGTTCTTTTAGCTTCCTCTCTCATCAACTCACCCAGCCTGTTCTTTTAGCTTCCTCTCTCATCAACTCACCCAGCCTATTCTTTTAGCTTCCTCACTCATCAACTCACCCAGCCTGTTCTTTTAGCTTCCTCTCTCATCAACTCACCCATCCTGTTCTTTTAGCTTCCTCACTCATCACCTCACCCATCCTGTTATTTTAGCTTCCTCTCTCATCAACTCACCCATCCTGTTCTTTTAGCTTCCTCACTCATCACCTCACCCATCCTGTTCTTTTAGCTTCCTCTCTCATCAACTCACCCATCCTGTTCTTTTAGCTTCCTCACTCATCAACTCACCCATCCTGTTCTTTTAGCTTCCTCTCTCATCAACTCACCCATCCTGTTCTTTTAGCTTCCTCACTCATCACCTCACCCATCCTGTTCCATTTAGCTTCCTCTCTCATCAACTCACCCAGCCTGTTCTTTTAGCTTCCTCTCTCATCAACTCACCCATCCTGTTCTTTTAGCATCCTCTCTCATCAACTCACCCAGCCTGTTCTTTTAGCTTCCTCACTCATCAACTCACCCATCCTGTTCTTTTAGCTTCCTCTCTCATCAACTCACCCATCCTGTTCTTTTAGCTTCCTCACTCATCAACTCACCCAGCCTGTTCTTTTAGCTTCCTCACTCATCAACTCACCCAGCCTGTTCTTTTAGCTTCCTCTCTCATCAACTCACCCAGCCTGTTCTTTTAGCTTCCTCACTCATCAACTCACCCATCCTGTTCTTTTAGCTTCCTCTCTCATCAACTCACCCATCCTGTTCTTTTAGCTTCCTCACTCATCAACTCACCCATCCTGTTCTTTTAGCTTCCTCTCTCATCAACTCACCCATCCTGTTCTTTTAGCTTCCTCTCTCATCAACTCACCCATCCTGTTCTTTTAGCTTCCTCTCTCATCAACTCACCCATCCTGTTCTTTTAGCTTCCTCACTCATCAACTCACCCATCCTGTTCTTTTAGCTTCCTCTCTCATCAACTCACCCAGCCTGTTCTTTTAGCTTCCTCTCTCATCAACTCACCCATCCTGTTCTTTTAGCTTCCTCACTCATCAACTCACCCATCCTGTTCTTTTAGCTTCCTCTCTCATCAACTCACCCAGCCTGTTCTTTTAGCTTCCTCACTCATCAACTCACCCATCCTGTTCTTTTAGCTTCCTCTCTCATCAACTCACCCAGCCTGTTCTTTTAGCTTCCTCACTCATCAACTCACCCATCCTGTTCTTTTAGCTTCCTCTCTCATCAACTCACCCATCCTGTTCTTTTAGCTTCCTCTCTCATCAACTCACCCATTCTCCCCTTTTCACCCCGTTATACTATCCTTCATATATTTAATATGTTGTTATATGTGTGAAATTAGTTTCGGTATAGTTTAGGTTCAGTTTGGGTATAGTTTAAGATCAGTTTGGGTATAGTTTAGGTTCAGTTTGGGTTTAGTTTAGGTTCAGTTTGGGTTTAGTTTAGGTTCAGTTTGGGTATAGTTTAGGTTCAGTTTGGGTATAGTTTAGGTTCAGTTTGGGTTTAGTTTAGGTTCAGTTTGGGTATAGTTTAGGTTCAGTTTGGGTATAGTTTAGGTTCAGTTTGGGTATAGTTTAGGTTCAGTTTGGGTTTAGTTTAGGTTCAGTTTGGGAATAGTTTAGGTTCAGTTTGGGTGTAGTTTAGGTTCAGTTTGGGTATAGTTTAGGTTCAGTTTGGGTATAGTTTAGGTTCAGTTTGGGTATAGTTTAGGTTCAGTTTGGGTTTAGTTTAGGATCAGTTTCGGTATAGTTTAGGATCAGTTTGGGTTTAGTTTAGGTTCAGTTTGGGTATAGTTTAGGTTCAGTTTGGGTATAGTTTAGGTTCAGTTTGGGTTTAGTTTAGGTTCAGTTTAGGTATAGTTTAGGTTCAGTTTCAAAGTAATTATCGGGTGGATTATCAACTGGGCACGGAGATTCAACAATCGGAGAAGGAGGGGAAACTGGGGAAAACCATTCCAGAAAATGACATGCCCTCCTAAAACGGGTCATAACTCTAGTTCTGTTCCTAACTATGGTTCCACCGCTCTATTACGATTCTAACACTGACAGTGTTAGACTCATTTATAGACTGTATAGACTAATTTAGAAACAGTCAAAGACGAGGGGGACATTACTTTAAAAACGGCAGAGTAATTAACTTCTTCAGGCTGCAAGCCCGACATCGGGATCAATATGACAACAGCCTGTCCAAGTGCAGAGCGCGAAATTCAAAATCTATTTTTGTAAAATATTTAACTTTCACACATTAACAAGTCCAATACAGCATTTGAAAGATAAACATCTTGTCAATCCAGCCAACATGTCCGATTTTTTAAATGTTTTACAGAGAAAACACCACATATATTTATGTTAGGTCACCACCAAATAAAAAAAGACAGAAAGACATTTTTCACAGCACAAGTAGGCTGCATTTAGCATGCACAAGCCAACCTAACTAACCTAGAACCAACCTAAATAACCTAGAAAAAACTACCTCAGATGACAGTCCTATAACATGTTACACAATAAATCTATGTTTTGTTCAAAAAAAATGCATATTTTAGCTATAAATCAGTTTTACATTACTGCTACCATCATAGTTACAGTAAGAAATCGCACGGGAGTAGCCAGAGAAAATACAGACACCAACGTCAACTACCTTATTACACTTCAGAAAACATTTCAGAGAAATATATGGTGGATAGCTAATGAAAGAGAAAGATCTTGTGAATACAGACAATATTTCAGATTCTTTAAATGTTTTACAGCGAAAACACCACATATATTCATGTTAGCTCACCACCAAATACAAAAAGAGAGACATATTTTTCACAGCACCGGTAGCATGCAGCTAGCATGCAGCTAGCATGCAAAGCCAACCTAACTAACCTAGAACTAACCTAAATAACCTAGAAAAAACTCCCTCAGATGACAGTCCTATAACATGTTACACAATAAATCTATGTTTTGTTCAAAAAAAATGCATATTTTAGCTATAAATCAGTTTTACATTACTGCTACCATCATAGCTACAGTAAGAAATCGCACGGCAGTAGCCAGAGAAAACAGACACCAACGTCTACTTCTAATTTCACATCAGAAAAGATTTCAGAAAAATATATGGTGGATAGCTAATGAAAGAGAAAGATCTTGTGAATACAGACAATATTTCCGATTTCTGAAGTGTTTTACAGCGAAAACACAATATATCGTTATATTAGCTTACTACAATAGCTAGCACACAGCAGCATTGATTCTAGTCAAACGCTAGCGATAGCACAGTTCGACAGATATATGAAAAAGCATCCCAAATTGGGTCCTTATCTTTGTTGATTTTCCATCAGAATGTTCTCCAAAGGGTCCTTTGTTCAGAACCGTGTTCATTTGGACCTAGAACGAACGATGTCCCTGTTGAATTAGCATGACACACTGGCCATGCCATGCTAACCTCTCCGTCTTGACAAAATTCTTGCGTCGCATCACGTCTAAAGTCCAGAATAAATTTCAATAATATAATTAAAGTATATTGAAAAAACATACTTTAGGATGATTTTGTGACATGTATCAAAGAAAATCGAAGCTGGAGGTCATATTCACCTATAACGAGTGTTTTCCAGGAGCGCGGTCCAGTTCCTACTTCGCGCCCAGAAAAAATTATAAAGTGCGCACTTATCACTCAAAGAGGTTCCTTTCAGTCCCTGACAGAGATAATCAAGTCCTTTTTTCTCTCACTTCCGCATGACAACCAGGGGAAGATGTGTGACGTGTTTGTACAGTCCCAAGTGCCAAGGCCTTTTATAGAGAGTATCTTGAAGAGAGACATAGCTTCTTGGAAAATTCACTTTTTCCAGAAAATGGGCTGTAAAAAGAGTTATGTTTCACTTAGAGAAATAATTAAACCTGTTTTAGAAACTAGAAGGTGTTTTATATCCAAAGGTAATAAATAATATGCATATTGTACGAGCAAGAATTGAGTACGAGGCCGTTTGAAATGGGCACCTTTTTTCTGGCTACTCAATAATTTCCCTTGCAGCCATAAGAGGTTAAAAACCTCTTAAGGATCTGTCCCTTTTTTTCAATTTTTGCCTAAAATGCCATACCCAAATCTAACTGCCTGTAGCTCAGGCCCTGAAGCAAGGATATGCATATTATTGGTACCATTTGAAAGGAAACACTTTGAAGTTTGTGGAAATGTGAAAGGAATGTAGGAGAATATAACACATTACATCTGGTAAAAGATAATACAAAGTAAAAAAACAACTTTTTTTTGTACCATAATCTTTGAAATGCAAAAGAAAGGCCATCATGTATTATTCCAGCCCAGGTGCAATTTAGATATTGGCCACTAGATGACAGCAGTGTATGTGCAATATTTTAGACTGATCCAATGAACCATTACATTTCTGTTCAAAATGTTGTATCAAGACTGGCCAAATTTGCCTAATTTGTTTATTAATAACTTTTCATGTTCAAAACTGTGCACTCTCCTCAAACAATAGAATGGTATTATTTCACTGTAATTGCTTCTGTAAATTGGACAGTGCAGTTAGATTAACAAGAATTTAATCTTTCTTCCCATATCAGATATGTCTATGTCCTGGGAAATGTTCTTGTTACTTACAACCTCATGCTAATCGCATTAGCATATGTTAGCTCAACCGTCCCGCAGGGGAACCAACAATCCTGAAGAATTAAACGTTTGAATCTATTGCTGCGCCATGCCAATGAAATCAACTTGTGAGTTTAGCAGACATCACAGGCACTGCGCTACCACAGTCAACACACATATTTACAGCAAGAATATAATGGAATATCCTAAATGGCTATTGCTGATTGTCACCAGTAGCCTACTGTTGTCACATAAGGAATGCATGGTGCCACGATTATTCTAGAACAAAGTTAGATTTTGAAACAGAGACCATCCGTGCAGTTTGTACAGTTGTTTGGTAGAAATAGGTTAATTTGAAACGTTGGAATCTGCTTTTTCTGATAGGGTATAGCAATCAAAACGTCTGGCCTGCATGGCCCTCTGCAGTATATTATGGAAGAAGTCCTATTTGGTAAGCTCCTTGCTTCTTTGTCAACGCTCGCTGTCAATACACTCTCCTCAGGTCATCGGTCTCTTCATTCTCTATTTGACAATTGATAATATTGTCACCCATCAGACTATTGTCAATTTAATCTGGTATTTAGAACGCATGTTTTATTATTATTATTATTATTATATTATTATTATTATTATTGTTATTATTATTATTATTATTATTATTGTTATTGTTATTATTATTGTTATTATTATTGTTATTATTATTATTATTCTTTTTTTTATTTTTATTATTATTATTATTATTATTATTATTTTTATTATTATTATTGCTATTATTATTATTATTATTACTATTATTATTATTATTGTTATTATTATTACTATTATTATTATTATTATTATTGCCAGCTGGGAAGGCAGCTGTTGTTTTACAGTCAGAAAATACACTATCATCTTTTTTGAGAATTGATAGTCTTCGCGCTTCTGGATCAATCAATACATTTTCTGACTGATTACGATTTGCATTTGGTGTCCTGAGGTTTCTTGTGACCTATTTTTAACATAATAAAATCATTAATTTAACAATGAATTATTTATTATGGAATATTTATACAATGACCAGAATGACCATCACGGCCATTCCAGTAGTTGTGGAAGTCCGACACTCTGAGTGTTAAAGGTTAAAGGTTAAGGATACAGAAACAACTCTAGAGTTAAATTCAGGCATTCATTCTGATTGGTTAAATTAAAGATTACATTTAGGGTTGTTATGGTGACCATATTACCACCACACCGGAGGTCACGAGTCATGACTGCAGTCAAGTTCCACGTGACTGTTTAGTCACGGTAATTAGGCTTCTCCAAGCTCTGATGCTGCTGCTGGTCATTAGTAGCCTACCAAACATGCTTAATTAACTGCCTGGTACTCAGCACTCTACTGTCCCTCTAATCACTCTGACATCAATACAAATGTAATCAAAAGTCTAATTAAACACTTCATGAGAGCCCATGAGCTCATGTTGCTCAACATTACTATAGGCTATATTAATGTATCTCCTTTCCCAATATTAAGCACATTGCTTATATTTACAACAGGTATATAGCCTACCTGGCTGGCTTGAAAATGTACTAAGTGAAAAGCGTCCTCCATTCGCTATTTAAGTGCATAGATGTCATGTATTTTTCCCCGCTGCTCCTGTTGAGACAGGTGCATAATAATGGTCCATTCTAAATCCAAACTAATTTCACACATATATTATTTAGTTTATGTAAAGTCAAGATTAAATCAAGAATAGTCAAAATAGACACGCGACCTCTTCCAGACCGATTGTTAACATCTCCAGTTGTTTTAAACATCTTAATTATTGCCCTGATAGTAGAAATGCACATTTTCAACCGTTGAGCTATTTTCTCAAAGCCATTTCCTGATTTGGGCAGCTCAACAACCTTTTGTCACACATCATTACTGTATTCTCGGGTCTTTACCATAGATTTCCCACATCTGGCACACATGTTTTGGAGAAAAATATTTTTGTTCAATCATTTTACTTCATTTAAATGTTAGATTTTTTGTGAATATTTTGAATGAAAGACCAAGAGGATAAATGGCAAAGACCAATATTTTTTTTACAGCCTGTTTTGCTCATATTTACCAAGGGAGCCAATATAGGTGGAGGACACTGTAGAATGCATTTCAATTAACCTTTCTAGCGCTAGGAACGATGTCATCATGTCATCATCATCATGAATCAATCTTTAGGATGTTTTTAACATAAATCAACAATAATGTTCCAACCGGATAATTCCATCGTCTGTAGAAAAGGACTGGAACGAGAGCTAACTCTGTCGGGAGTGCGCATCACGAGCCTGAGACACTCTGCCAGACCCATGACTCATTCAGCTCCCATTCCCCCCTCCTTTAAGGCAGAAGCCTGAAACAAGTTTCTGAAGACGGTTGACATCTAGTGGAAGCTTTAGGAATTGCAACTTAACCCCATAGACACTGTGTATTCGGTAGGCCAAGCTTTGAAAAACTACAAACCTCAGATTTCCCACTTCTTGGTTGGATTTTTCTCAGGTTTTCGCCTGCCATATGAATTCTGTTATATTCACAGACATCATTCAAACAGTTTTAGAAACTTCAGAGTGTTTTTCATCCATTACTAATAATAATATGCATATATTAGCATCTGGGACAGAGTAGCAGGCAATTTACTCTGGGCACGCATTTCATGCAAAAGTGAAAATGCTGCACCCTATCCCAAACAGGTTTTAACAGGTGTGCCTTGTTCAAAGTTAATTTGTGGAAGTCCTTTCCTTCTTAATGCGTTTGAGCCAATCAGTTGTGTTGTGACAAGGTAGGATTGTATACAGAAGATAGCCCTATTTGGTAAAAGACCAAGTCTTTATTATGGCAAGAACAGCTCAAATAAGGAAAGAGAAACGACAGTCCTTCATTACTTTAAGACATGATGGTCAATCAATCCGGAAAATGTCAAGAAATGTGAACGTTTCAAGACCTATGATGAAACTGTCTCTCATGAGGACCGCCACAGGAAAGGAAAACCCAGAGTTACTTCTGCTGCAGAGGATACGTTCATTAGAGTTACCAGCTTCAGAAATTGCAGCCTGAATAAATGCTTCACAGGGTTCAAGTAACAGAGACATCTCAACATCGACTGTTCAGAGGAGACTGTGTGAATCAGGCCTTCATGGTTGAATTGCTGCAAAGAAACAACTACTAAAGGAAACCAATAAGAAGAGACTTGCTTGGGCCAAGAAACACGAGCAATGGACATTAGACCGGTGGAAATCTGTCCTTTGGTCTGATGAGTCCACATTTGAGATTTTAGGTTCCAACCGCCGTGTCTTTGTGAGACGCAGTGTAGGTGAACGGATGATCTCCGCATGTGTGGTTCCCACCGTGAAGCATGGAGGAGGTGGTGTGATGTGTGGGGGTGCTTTGCTGGTGGCGCTGTCAGTGATTTATTTAGAATTCAAGGCACACTTAACTAGCATGGCAACCACAGCATTCTGCAGCGATACTCCATCCCATCTGGTTTGCACTTAGTCCACTATCATTTGTTTTTCAACAGGACAATGACCCAACACACCTCCAGGCTGTGTAAGGGCTATTTGACCAAGAAGGAGAGTGATGGAGTGCTGCATTAGATGACCTGACCTCCACAATCACCCGACCTCAACCCAATTGAGATGGTCTGGGATGAGTTGGACCGCAGAGTGAAGGAAAAGCAGTCAACAAATGCTCAGCATATGTGGGAACTGCTTCAAGACTTTTTGAAAAGCATTTCAGGTGAAGCTGGTTGAGAGAATGCCAAGAGTGTGCAAAGCTGTCATCAATGTAAAGGTTGGCTACTTTGAAAAATCAGACATATAAAATATATTTTGATTTGTTTATTAATATCCTTTCTGGGATAGGTGTCCCCAACTTGCGGTGAAACTGGAGGGCGTGCGATTCATATAAATATTCATAAAAAGAATGGAAATTAAACATTTAGGTACATATAGGTGTCTTATATTGGTTGAAAGCTAAAATTATTGTTAATCGAACTGCACTGTCCGATTTACAGTAGCTATTACAGCGAAAACATGCCATGCGATTGTTTGAGGACGGCGCCCCACATCAAAATATTGTTCCACCTGCACAGGTTTCATATATTTACATATAGCGATTAATGACTTGTTACTTTTATCTCTTATTCTTATCTATATTTGTTTTAAACTGCAATGTTAGTTAGGGGCTCTTAAGTAAGGATTTCACTGTAAGGTCTACTACACCTGTTGTATTCGGCGCATGTGACTAATACAATTTGATTTGATTTGACACACACACATATATTTACACACACACACACACACACACACACACACACACACACACACACACACACACACACACACACACACACACACACACACACACACACACACACACACACACACACACACACACACACACACACACACACACACACACACACACTCCCTCTCCTCCTGCTTATCTCTCTCAGGATGAGAGAGGCCCTCTCCTCCTCTCACTACGACAGTCCTTCTCCTTTATCTCACTGCACCCGTTTATTTTGGAGATCATATCATAGCTCCTCCAGGAGAGAACTTACCGTAAGGCTTGAGAAGTTTGAAAGGAGGTATGGAGGACAGGGGAGGAGAGAGGCTGTAATGACTGTACTACTTAAGCACTTCAGAAAGAGGACAGACAGGAGAGGGGGGGGGGGGGAGAGGTGAGAGGAGAGAAAGGAGATGAAAAGCGAGAGAGGCGATGTGCACCTGATCGAGGTCAAACAGGGCATAGGGTGAGTGGAGTGTGGAGAATGAGAGTGAGGGTGGAGAGTGAATAGTGGAGAGGGGGAGGGGGGGAGGGTGGCGGGGAGTGGATATTGGAGAGTGGAGTGTGAGGTGTGGGGAGTAGGGAATGAAGAGTGAGATTGGGGAGTGGAGAGTGGAGAATGGAGAGTGGAGAATGGAGAGTGGAGAGTATGGGGTGAGAATGATAGTGGAAATTGAGAGTGGAGATTGAGAGTGGAGAGTGATAGTGGAGAGTGTCCGTAGAGAGTGACCGTGGAGAGTGACCGTGGAGAGTGACCGCGGAGAGTGACCGTAGAGAGTAAACGTGGATAGTGACCATAGAGAGTGACCGTGGAGAGTGACCGTAGAGAGTGAACGTGGATATTGGCCGTAGAGAGTGACCGTGGAGAGTGACCGTGGAGAGTGACCGTGGAGAGTGAGCGTAGAGAGTGAGCATAGAGAGTGACCGTAGAGAGTGACCGTAGAGAGTGACCGTGTAGAGTGAGCGAAGACTGAGAGTGGAGAGTGAGAGTGACCTTGGAGAGTGACCATGGAGAGTGACCGT
>NC_092112.1:11108907-11181407 GCF_045679555.1 Salvelinus alpinus | reverse complement strand
ATCAATAATCACTAACTAGATCAATAACCGCTAGATCAATAACCACTAACTAGATCAATAACCACTAGATCAATAACCACTAGATCAATAATCACTAGATCAATAATCACTAAGTAGATCAATAACCACTAGATCAATAATCACTAGATCAATAATCTCTTCAAAAGGGGAGACACTAGACTTAAACTGCTACAGACCTATACATATCCTACCCTGCTTTTCTAAGGTCTTCGAAAGCCAAGTTAACAAACAGATCACCGACCATTTCGAATCCCACCGTACCTTCTCCGCTATGCAATCTGGTTTCCGAGCTGGTCATGGGTGCACCTCAGCCACGCTCAAGGTCCTAAACGATATCATAACCGCCATTGATAAGAGACAGTATTGTGCAGCCGTATTCATCAACCTGGCCAAGGCTTTCGACTCTGTCAATCACCACAATCTTATCGGCACACTCAACAGCCTTGGTTTCTCAAATGACTGCCTCGCCTGGTTCACCAACTAGTTCTCAGATAGAGTTCAGTGTGTCAAATCGGAGGGCCTGTTGTTCAGACCTCTGGCAGTCTCTATGGGTGTGCCACAGAGTTCAATCCCTGGGCCGACTCTTTTCTCTGTATACATAAATGATGTCGCTCTTGCTGCTGGTGATTCTCTGATCCACCTCTACGCAGACGACACCATTCTGTATACATCTAACCCTTCTTTGTACACTGTGTTAACAAAACCTCCAGACGAGCTTCAATGCCATTACAACTCTCCTTCCGTGGCCTCCAACTACTCTTAAATGCAAGTAAAACTAAATGCATGCTTTTCAACCAATCGCTGCCTGCACCTACCCGCCCGTCCAGCATCACTGCTCTGGACGGTTCTGACTTAGAATATGTGGACAACTACAAATACCTAGGTGTCTGGTTAGACTGTAAACTCTCCTTCCAGACTCACATTAAGCATCTCCAATCCAAATATACATCTAAAATTGGCTTCCCATTTCGCAACAAAGCATCCTTCACTGCCACTAGATCAATAACCACTAGATCAATACCCACTAGATCAATAATCACTAGATCAATAACCACTAACTAGAACAATAATCACTAGATCAATAACCACTAGATCAATAACCACTAGATCAATAACCACTAGATCAATAACCACTAGATCCATAACCACTAGATCAATAACCACTAGATCAATAACCACTAGATCAATAACCACTAGATCCATAACCACTAGATCAATAACCACTAAATCAATAACCACTAAATCAATAACCACTAGATCAATAACTACTAGATCAATCACCAAAAAGTGATGGGCTACTTTCTGCACACGCCACAGTCAGTGTGAATCGGAGTGACTTGACACAACGCTGGCCAAGCAACATCTAGCTTCAAACAAAACAGAGTTAAATGGTTCCAGCCTGCCGTGATGCGTTTATCCATGTATACGGGGTAAGATTCTAGTTACATTTTCAGATACAAGTTTCAAATTTAGTCAAAAAGCCATTTTTATTGCAAATTAAAGTGTACTGTTAGTTAGCTAGCGAACGGTAGCTTGCTAGCTCGCTAGGTAACATTAGGTGTATGATCTGTGTAGTAATATTATTTGAATCATAAATCAATTTGCATTGCTAGTTATAGCCTAATGTTAGCTAGCTAACATTGAAACTAGTTTGTTAGATTTAGCTACTTGCAGATTCATTCTACAGCTATGACCATGTTTGTATTGGTATTAATATGAGTTGGGATTGTTTAGCTAGATAGCTAGGTAGCTACATGTCTAAACACTTCTGCCAGATTATTACATGACCCATCAAGTTAGCCAGGTGTGTATGGGAGTAATTAAGGCCATCTATAGCATTTATTTCACATGACCCATCAAATCATCTAATAATTATAAAATATTGATGAAATATTTTCATCTGGACAATTGACACTGTTTTTTGATATTGCTACTATTGTGCCATTTACACCTTCTTTATCCTGTGCATGTGACAAATACATGTAGATTTGATTTGATATAGCTTGTATTTAACACATGGCTACACATGCAAATCCTTAAAGAGATAGGTGGGGCTAAGGATTAAAGAGGGTGTGAACGACGCTGAATGGGTGTAGACAAAGAGCTGTCCAGTAGGTACCAAAAATATTCACGAGTAATTTTCTCAAAAGTGGGTTTACAAGTTTATCAACTTTCAAAGCAGAATAACTTACCCATTGTTCCTCAACTGCAGTGTATTTTCTAGCTCTGAGTCTCTACTTTTATCCAATGTAAAAAAACACTTTCAAAATTTGCTACATAAGACCAAATCAAGGAGGTTGGTCACATTTTGTTTGTGTGTGTGTCCTAGGAGTTCCAGGGGTGTACCGACTGGAGGTCAACATGGATGTAGGAGCCCATCCTTGTGACGTCCATCTACACCAGCAAAGGATCTCTCCTGTAGTATAAGGTGCTGTAAATTACAACATTTAAAAAGCCCCTTGGCCATTACATACTGTAAATATTGTTTATTTGAAAACAGTTTCAGGATACAGATGTAAAAAACAAACAAAAAAAAAACAGATTTTTCTGATTATATGCGGAATATTTTCATAACTCTAAACTGATAACACTGGTAATACATTCATGTAAAATCTCAGTTTTCTGTGAAATACCATGAGAACATTTTGTTTAGTCATCAGTACACCAAGTATTCACACCCCTTGACTTTTTCCACACGTTGTTGCGTTACAGCCTGAAATGTTGTTACTGGTCTACCCACAATACCCCCATCAAAGTGGAATGATGTTTTTACAAATTTGTACAAATGAAATAAAAAATGAAAAGCTGAAATGTCTTGGCTCAGTAAGTATTCAGTCCCTTTGTTATGGCAGGCGTGCATACAGTACATAACAACACATAACGGAAGATAGAGAAAGGACGTATACAGACAATAAGTACAGGTAGAAACAGTGCAATTCATGAGCGATCAACGGCTCATCTGTACACTATAAACAATAGAACACTCAATCAACTACAACATTAGCTGTAGGCCAGCCTGCTGGTCCTACTTGTGGTTTTAAACGTTCAGGAGCCGCCTTACTGCCGCTTGGACAAAGGATCGTTTGGGTTTGCTTGTCATTGGTAAGGAGTGTCTTAGGATAAAAAGACATGGAATAGAGCACTGGCAAAATCCTACAGGAAAACCTGTTTCAGTCGGCTTTCTAACAGACTCTGGGGGGAAACAAATGCATCTTTCAGAAGGACAATAACCTAAAACACAAGGCCAAAAATACATTGGAGTTGCTTACCAAGACGAAATTGAAAGTTCCTAAGTGGACTAGGTACATGAATTGTGTTTCTAGCCTGAACCATTCGGCCGTTGTCACTCTAAAGAACCTGGAAAACAACTTGAAAATTATTAATTGTTTTATTGTTTTGTTGAATCGTCATGACTGGTTTGAGAAATCTGTCGTAAGACGATGGTGGCAAAGGATATCATTGCTACTTATTGCGGATTCAAGTTCAGTTTTGAGATCGTCATTGGTGTAGGGTTAGCTGGACTTTTCTGACTGGTCTTGAAACTTTGATAACCTCTCCCCGCTTGGCATGATGGGATATGTAGTGATTATTTATTTTTTTTAACAAAAAACATCAATAATGTGACACTCATCAATTTGACACACAAAAAAATCATACATTGTGAGGAATATCCTTTTTGCATAAAACGTGACCGGATGACGTTTTCCTGTGATATCATGTTGACTCTGTAGCGAGTACGGTTCCATTTGGAAGTTGAGTTTTCTCCTGCATAGTGAAGTTGTTGAGGAGAGAAGATCACCAAAGGTCTTGTTTGTACGTATGTTCATGAATTTCAACTGACTGCCAGCAGATACATCTCATGCATACATTGACCTGTAGGATTACTAGGGAGTGTGGATGGCGCCGTGTATACACACACACGCACGCACACACACACACACACACACGCACACGCACACGCACACGCACACACGCACACACGCACACACGCACACGCACGCACGCACACGCACGCACGCACGCACGCACGCACGCACACACACACACTCATGAATAAAACCCCAGTACTTGTGTAATTTCCCTATGGATTGGATAAGGAGCGTGAGTCAGTAGCCAATCACCTGCCTCTTCCTCCTTCTCAACTCATATTCTCCCATCTAGATCCTTTAATCATTCAATCTGCCTAAGGGTGATTTGAGTAAAAAAATATAAACATATTTTTGGGATCGTTTACTTTTTACTGGTGCAAAATATCTAGGGAAGTCTCAAGGTTTTGCTCGCCTGAGGTAGAGGATCTCATGATAAGCTGTAGACCACACTATCTACCTAGAGAGTTTTCATCTGTATCTTTTGGAGCTGTCTACATACCACCACAGACCGATGCTGGCACTAGGACCGCACTCTGTATTCCGCCATAAGCAAACAGGAAAATTCTCATCCAGAGGCGACGTTCCTAGTGGCTGGGACTATAATGCAGGGAAACTTAAATCAGCTTTACCTAATTTCTATCAGCATATTAACACCTCTTACAGCTACCCCCCCTTCTTTCAATTTCCGCCTGAAGACATACCCCAAATCTAACTGCCTCTAGCTCACGGCCAGAAGCAAGGATATGCATATTCTTGGTACCATTTGAAAGAAAACACTCTGAAGTTTGTGTAAATGTGAATTGAACGTAGGAGAATATAACACAATAGATCTGGTTTAGATAATACAGATAGATAATACAATGAAAAAAAATTGTGTTTTCTTTTAAATTGTTTCTTTAAAATGAACAAGTTAAAACAAACATTCAGATATGAATATGGGGACAATTTCAGTGAACAACATAAGAGGGCAACAGTACTTGTGCAACGTTTCAGAATGATAACTTCCAAAATGAGTGTGCTACATGACATTTATCATGAAGTCACCCAGGTGTCCCACACAAGTAGCCCAAATGTACCCAAGTGGCCAAATTGGTGAAAGTATACATTTTGAAACAAATAACTATATACAAAATACCAAAATGGTATTCTAACACACCCCACCCAAAAAATTGGAGGAAAAACAATGGAAATAAAATGGGGGGGAAATTATTGAAAAAAAAATATGAAGAAAAAAAAAAATATACATTTACAAAATAACATGGGTAACTATTTACACACTTTCAATATTTGGAAGACCCTCAGTCCTCTATCAAATCAAATCTATTTATATAGCCCTTCGTACATCAGCTAATATCTCAAAGTGCTGTACAGAAACCCAGCCTATAACCCCAAACAGCAAGCAATGCAGGTGTAGAAGCACAGTGGCTAGGAAAAACTCCCTAGAAAGGCCAAAACCTAGGCGGAAACCTAGAGAGGAACCAGGCTATGAGGGGTGGCCAGTCCTCTTCTGGCTGTGCCGGGTGGAGATTATAACAGAACAGATTTTCAAACGTTCATAGATGACCAGCAGGGTCAGACACTAATAATCACAGTGGCCCGGGAGGTGTGGAGCCAGAGACACCAGGGGTCCTGCTGGATGAACCAGCTTCAGAGGGGGATGGACACGTTGGCACTGGGGGCTTCCAGTCGGAGTCAGTGTCACTGTGAAAGAAAATGTTCAGTTAGAATAGTTTCACATATGAGCCCTGTATCAACAGGTATAATAAACAGATACATTGGGGAGAACAAGTATTTGAGACACTGCCGATTTATTAAATGACATAAGTATTTGATACATCAGAAAAGCAGAACTTAATATTTGGTACAGAAACCTTTGTTTGCAATTACAGAGATCATACGTTTCCTGTAGTTCTTTACCAGGTTTGCACACACTGCAGCAGGGATTTTGGCCCACTCCTCCATACAGACCTTCTCCAGATCCTTCAGGTTTCGGGGCTGTCGCTGGGCAATACGGACTTTCAGCTCCCTTCAAAGATTTTCTATTGGGTTCAGGTCTGGAGACTGGCTAGGCCACTCCAGGACCTTGAGATGCTTCTTACGGAGCCTCTCCTTAGTTGCCCTACTATGTGTTTCAGGTTTGTTTCGGGTTGTTGTCATGCTGGAAGACCCAGCCACGACCCATCTTCAATGCTCTTACTGAGGGAAGGAGGTTGTTGGCCAAGATCTTGCGATACATGGCCCCATCCATCCTCCCCTCAATACGGTGCAGTCGTCCTGTCCCCTTTGCAGAAAAGCATCCCAAAATAATGATGCTTCCACCTCCATGCTTCACGGTTGGGATGGTGTTCTTGGGGTTGTACTCATCCTTCTTCTTCCTCCAAACACGGCGAGTGGAGTTTAGACCAAAAAGCTCTATTTTTGTCTCATCAGACCACATGACCTTCTCCCATTCCTCCTCTGGATCATCCAGATGGTCATTGGCAAACTTCAGACGGGCCTGGACATGCGCTGGCTTGAGCAGGGGGACCTTGCGTGCGCTGCAGGATTTTAATCCATGATGGCGTAGTGTGTTACTAATGGTTTTCTTTGAGACTGTGGTCCCAGCTCTCTTCAGGTCATTGACCAGGTCCTGCCGTGTAGTTCTGGGCTGATCCCTCACCTTCCTCATGATCATTGATACCCCACGAGGTGAGATCTTGCATGGAGCCCCAGACCGAGGGTGATTGACCGTCATCTTGAACTTCTTCCATTTTCTAATAATTGCGCCAACAGTTGTTGCCTTCTCACCAAGCTGCTTGCCTATTGTCCTGTAGCCCATCCCAGCCTTGTGCAGGTCTACAATTTTAGCCCTGATGTCCTTACACAGCTCTCTGGTCTTGGCCATTGTGGTTGGAGTCTGTTTGATTGAGTGTGTGGACAGGTGTCTTTTATACAGGTAACGAGTTCAAACAGGTGCAGTTAATACAGGTAATGAGTGGAGAACAGGAGGGCTTCTTAAAGAAAAACTAACAGGTCTGTGAGAGCCGGGATTCTTACTGGTTGGTAGGTGATCAAATACTTATGTCATGCAATAAAATGCAAATTAATTACTTAAAAATCATAAAATGTGATTGTCTGGATTTTTGTTTTAGATTCCGGCTCTCACAGTTACAGACCTCTACATGCTTTGTAAGTAGCAAAATCGGCAGTGTATCAAATACTTGTTCTCCCCACTGTATATAGAGTACAGGGAACATAAAGTGCTGTTCCATTTCACTTTGGCCATTGTTGTGGGCCTGCCTCAAATAGGCTATTTCATGTGGGGGTGGGGTGGAGCGGCAGACACACGCAACTCGACCATGCTCCCTCTAATCCATAATATGTAGACTGAGTAGAGGAAGCATGGTCGCTGTGTTGAGATGTGTGGGTTTGCTGTTACATTCTACTCCATTCCATTTTTATATATATATATAAATATATATATATTTAAAGTGATGAGGAATCTAGTTGATATGGACCCTGTACTTTATGTGATGTGAAAATCATGTGAAATGTATTCTTGGAATATCCATATATATATATACACAAACATAGGCTATGGGTCATTCACATACATAAAAACATACCCCCACCCACAATGTATAGCCAATGTGTACTTTACACATTTCATTACATTTTTATATATTGCAAATAAAATGTAAAAACAATCACAAATAATATTTTATATTATTAATTTAAAACAACGGCATTAGCATGAGAAGAACTTACCAGTCCAAAACAATGTCCTCTCCGTTCAAAAAATATGCTTCCATTTGAGTAATAGCTATGGTCGCTAACTGAGTCGTCTTCCAAAAGCAGATCTTTCTCACTTTCACAATCAATTTCCTCTATAATTTTGCCTACATTCGTATATCTAGTCTTAGATTTAGCTTTCCCTGACTTATTCGCCATGATGTTCGATATATAAACAGCTGAAGATGTTCTTTACCGAAATAATGCTGTGCGTTACGAGCTTGGCTCCTTCCAGTATGAATCTTCAATGCGATAGACCGTCTTTACGCCGGAGTTTAATACATGGGTTGGTCTTCCAACACAGAACCATTACATATTGCCGTTTACCTCTGCTCATTGGCTATCTACCCAGCTAGATTTCAAGACGATCAGTGGTCATTGGGTTAAAATACAGTCAATCAATGAAACAGCGGTCATATAATTGGTGCACAATGAGGTCATTACTTGTTGTCTTCCAATCGGTTTCTTTCGGTCAATACGTCCCGCGAAATGACCCATCACGTTTGGTTGTGTTACAAACAAGTGGTTGTGTTACAAACAAACAGTTGATTGCAATGAAACCAAACATGACTGGATAAAGTCACGTTTAGTCTGTGTATTTATGTCAAATGTTTTGTCGAAAATTGAATGACATGGAATTCAACGAGATAAGCGTTCACAAAATGTTTCGTGTTAGGCTATAAAAATGCATTTAACCGAACAAAAGACCATTCATTGTGTATCAATGAGCCTTGGGATTGCAAACAGAGCAAGATCGTCAAAGGTAAACGATTTATTTCATTGCAATTTGTGATTTTGTTACGCCTGTGCTGGTTGAAATAGTATTTTGATATGGGGCTCTGTGCTCAGATAATCGCATCGTACTCTTTCACAGTTAATCATTTTTTAAATCTGACAACGCAGTTGGATTAGCAAGATTCTAGGCTTTTGAACCATGTGAGACACTTGTATTTTCAGGAATGTTTAATATGACTATTTATGTGGCGATCACCGTATGTTGTTGAATTTAAACCCGCTACCGGTATACGTAGCGCAGAGAAGTTAAATGTGCAACCAGAGGAGAAAAAAACCTTGCCCTCCATTTGGCAAATCTGACTATAAATCTATCCTCCTGATTCCTGCTTACAGCACAAATTTAAGCAGGAAGCACCAGTGACTCGGTCTATAAAAAAGTGGTCAGATGAAGCAGATGCTAAACTACAGGACTGTTTTGCTTTCACAGACCGGAATATGTTCCGGGATTCTTCCAATGACATTGAGGAGTACACCACATCTGTCACAGACTTCATCAATAAGTGAATCGATGACTTCGTCCCCATAGTGACTGCCCGTACATACCCCAACCAGAAGCTATGGATTACAGGCACATTCGCACTGGCTATAGGGATAGGGTTAGGACTACAGGGATAGGGTTAGGACTACAGGGATAGGGTTAGGGCTACAGGGATAGGGTTAGGGCTACAGGGATAGGGTTAGGACTACAGGGATAGGGTTAGGGCTACAGGGATAGGGTTAGGGCTACAGAGTTAGGGTTAGGACTACAGGGATAGGGTTAGGGCTACAGAGTTAGGGTTAGGGCTACAGAGTTAAGGTTAGGGCTACAGGGATAGGGTTAGGGCTACAGAGTTAGGGTTAGGACTACAGGGATAGGGTTAGGGCTACAGAATTAGGGTTAGGACTACAGGGATAGGGTTAGGGCTACAGAGTTAGGGTTAGGCCTACAGAGTTAAGGTTAGGGCTACATAGTTAGGGTTAGGGCAACAGGGTTAGGGCTACAGGGGAAACTGTTAGGTCTACAAGGGATAGGGTTAGTGTTAGGGTTATAGGGATAGGGTTAGGGCTACAGGGATAGGGTTAGGGCTATAGGGATAGGGTTAGGGCTACAGGGATAGGGTTAGGGCTACAGGGATAGGGTTAGAGCTATAGGGATAGGGTTAGGGCTGAAGGGATAGGGTTAGGGCTACAGGGATAGGGTTAGGGCTATAGGGATAGGGTTAGGGCTACAGGGATAGGGTTAGGGCTACAGGGATAGGGTTAAGGCTACAGGGATAGGGTTAAGGCTACATGGGTTGGGGTTAGGGCTACAGGGTTAGGGCTACAGGGGTTAGGGATAAGGCTACAGGGTTAGGGTTAGATCTAATGGGTTAGGGTTAGGTCTACATGGTTAGGGTTAGGGCTACAAGAGTTAGGGTTAGGTCTACAGGGTTAGGGCTACAAGGTTAGGGCTACAAGGTTAGGGCTACAAGGTTATGGTTACAGGGTTAGGGCTACAGGGTTAGGGCTACAGGGTTAGGGCTACAGGGTTAGGGCTACAAGGTTATGGTTACAGGGTTAGGGCTACAGGGTTAGGGCTAGGGCTACAAGGTTAGGGCTACAGGATTAGGACTAAAGGGTTAGGGCTACATGGGTTAGGATTAGGGCTACAGGGTTAGGGTTACAGGGTTAGGGCTACAGGGTTAGGGCTACAGGGTTAGGGCTACAATGTTAGGGCTACAGGGTTTGGGCTACAAGGTTATGGTTACAGGGTTAGGGCTACAAGGTTATGGTTACAGGGTTAGGGCTACAGGGTTAGGGCTACAGGGTTAGGGCTACAGGGTTAGGGCTACTAGGTTAGGGCTACAGGGTTAGGGCTACAGGGTTAGGGCTACAGGGTTAGGGCTACAGGGTTAGGGCTACATGGGTTAGGATTAGGGCTACAGGGTTAGGGTTACAGGGTTAGGGCTACAGGGTTAGGGCTACTAGGTTAGGGCTACAGGATTAGGGCTACAGGGTTAGGGCTACAAGGTTAGGGCTACTAGGTTAGGGCTACAGGGTTTGGGCTACAAGGTTATGGTTACAGGGTTAGGGCTAGGGCTACAAGGTTAGGGCTACAGGATTAGGACTAAAGGGTTAGGGCTACATGGGTTAGGATTAGGGCTACAGGGTTAGGGTTACAGGGTTAGGGCTACAGGGTTAGGGCTACTAGGTTAGGGCTACAGGATTAGGGCTACGGGGTTAGGGCTACAAGGTTAGGGCTACTAGGTTAGGGCTACAGGGTTTGGGCTACAAGGTTATGGTTACAGGGTTAGGGTTACAGGGTTAGGGCTACAGGGTTAGGGCTCCAGGGTTAGGGCTACAGGGTTAGGGTTACAGGGTTAGGGTTACAGGGTTAGGGTTACAGGGTTAGGGTTACAGGGTTAGGGCTACAGGGTTAGGGCTACAGGGTTAGGGCTACAGGGTTAGGGCTACAAGGTTATGGTTACAGGGTTAGGGTTACAGGGTTAGGGCTACAGGGTTATGGTTACAGGGTTAGGGCTACAAGGTTATGGTTACAGGGTTAGGGCAACAAGGTTAGGGCTACTAGGTTAGGGCTACAGGGTTAGGGCTATAAGGTTAGGGCTACAGGGTTAGGGTTACAGGGTTAGGGCTACAGGGTTAGGGCTCCAGGGTTAGGGCTACAGGGTTAGGGCTACAGGGTTAGGGCTACAGGGTTAGGGCTACAGGGTTAGGGCTACAGGGTTAGGGTTACAGGGTTAGGGCTACAGGGTTAGGGCTACAGGGTTAGGGCTACAAGGTTATGGTTACAGGGTTAGGGTTACAGGGTTAGGGCTACAAGGTTATGGTTACAGGGTTAGGGTTACAGGGTTAGGGCTACAGGGTTAGGGCTACAGGGTTAGGGCTATAAGGTTAGGGCTACAGGGTTAGGGTTACAGGGTTAGGGCTACAGGGTTAGGGCTCCAGGGTTAGGGCTACAGGGTTAGGGCTACAGGGTTAGGGCTACAGGGTTAGGGCTACAGGGTTAGGGCTACAGGGTTAGGGTTACAGGGTTAGGGCTACAGGGTTAGGGCTACAGGGTTAGGGCTACAAGGTTATGGTTACAGGGTTAGGGTTACAGGGTTAGGGCTACAAGGTTATGGTTACAGGGTTAGGGTTACAGGGTTAGGGCTACAGGGTTAGGGCTACAGGGTTAGGGCTACTAGGTTAGGGCTACAGGGTTAGGGCTACAGGGTTAGGGCTACAAGGTTATGGTTACAGGGTTAGGGTTACAGGGTTAGGGCTACAGGGTTTGGGCTCCAGGGTTAGGGCTAAAGGGTTAGGGTTACAGGGTTAGGGTTACAGGGTTAGGGTTACAGGGTTAGGGCTACAGGGTTAGGGCTACAGGGTTAGGGCTAGGGCTACAGGGTTAGGGCTACAGGGTTAGGGTTACAGGGTTAGGGCTACAGGGTTAGGGTTACATGGTTTGGGCTACAGGGTTAGGGCTACAGGGTTAGGGCTACAGGGTTAGGGCTACAGGGTTAGAGCTTCAGGGTTAGGGTTACAGGGTTAGGGCTACAGGGTTAGGGCTACAAGGTTATGGCTACAGGGTTAGGGCTACAGGGTTAGAGCTACAGGGTTAGGGTTACAGGGTTAGAGCTACAGGGTTAGGGCTACAGGGTTAGAGCTACAGGGTTAGGGTTACAGGGTTAGAGCTACAGGGTTAGGGCTACAAGGTTATGGTTACAGGGTTAGGGCTACAAGGTTATGGTTACAGGGTTAGAGCTACAAGGTTATGGTTACAGGGTTAGAGCTACAGGGTTATGGTTACAGGGTTAGAGCTACAGGGTTAGGGCTACAAGGTTATGGTTACAGGGTTAGGGCTACAAGGTTATGGTTACAGGGTTAGAGCTACAAGGTTATGGTTACAGGGTTAGAGCTACAGGGTTAGGGCTACAAGGTTATGGTTACAGGGTTAGGGCTACAAGGTTATGGTTACAGGGTTAGAGCTACAGGGTTAGGGCTACAAGGTTATGGTTACAGGGTTAGGGCTACAGGGTTAGGGCTACAGGGTTAGGGCTACAGGGTTAGGGCTACAAGGTTAGGGCTACAGGGTTAGAGCTACAGGGTTAGGGTTACAGGGTTAGGGCTACAAGGTTAGGGCTACAGGGTTAGGGTTACAGGGTTAGGGCTACAGGGTTAGGGCTACAGGGTTAGGGTTACAGGGTTAGGGCTACAAGGTTAGGGCTACAGGGTTAGGGCTACATGGTTAGGGCTACATGGTTAGAGCTACAGCGTTAGGGCTACAAGGTTATGGTTACAGGGTTAGGGCAACAAGGTTAGGGCTACATGGTTAGGGCTACATGGTTAGAGCTACAGGGTTAGGGCTACAGGGTTAGGGCTACAGGGTTAGGGCTACAGGGTTAGGGCTACAAGGATAGGGCTACAGGGTTAGGGCTACATGGTTAGGGCTACAGGGTTAGAGCTACAGGGTTAGGGCTACAGGGTTAGGGCTACAGGGTTAGGGCTACAGGGTTAGGGTTACAGGGTTAGGGCTACAGGGTTAGGGCTACAGGGTTAGGGCTACAGGGTTAGGGCTACAGGGTTAGGGCTACAGGGTTAGGGCTACAGGGTTAGGGCTACAGGGTTAGGGCTACAAGGTTATGGTTACAGGGTTAGGGTTACATGGTTAGGGCTACAAGGTTAGGGCTACAGGGTTAGGGCTACAGGGTTAGGGCTACAGGGTTAGGGCTACAGGGTTAGGGCTACAAGGTTAGGGCTACAGGGTTAGGGCTACAGGGTTAGGGCTACAATGTTATGGTTACAGGGTTAGGGTTACATGGTTAGGGCTACAAGGTTAGGGCTACAGGGTTAGGGCTACAGGGTTAGGGCTACAGGGTTAGGGCTACAGGGTTAGGGTTACAGGGTTAGGGCTAGGGCTACAGGGTTAGGGCTACAGGGTTAGGGCTACAGGGTTAGGGTTACAGGGTTAGGGCTAGGGCTACAGGGTTAGGGCTACAGGGTTAGGGCTACAGGGTTAGGGTTACAGGGTTAGGGCAACAAGGTTAGGGCTACTAGGTTAGGGCTACAGGGTTAGGGCTACAAGGTTAGGGCTACAGGGTTAGGGTTACAGGGTTAGGGCAACAAGGTTAGGGCTACTAGGTTAGGGCTACAGGGTTAGGGCTACAGGGTTAGGGCTACAGGGTTAGAGCTACAGGGTTAGGGCTACAGGGTTAGGGCTACAGGGTTAGGGTTACAGGGTTAGGGCTACAGGGTTAGGGCTACAGGGTTAGGGTTACAGGGTTAGGTCTACAGGGTTAGGGCTACAGGGTTAGAGCTACAGGGTTAGGGCTACAAGGTTAGGGCTACAGGGTTAGGGCTACAGGGTTAGGGTTACAGGGTTAGGGCTACAGGGTTAGGGCTACAGGGTTAGGGTTACAGGGTTAGGGCTACAGGGTTAGGGCTACAGGGTTAGAGCTACAAGGTTAGGGCTACAGGGTTAGGGCTACAGGGTTAGGGCTACAAGGTTAGGGCTACAGGGTTAGGGCTACAGGGTTAGGGCTACAAGGTTAGGGCTACAGGGTTAGGGCTACAAGGTTAGGGCTACAGGGTTAGGGCTACAAGGTTAGGGCTACAGGGTTAGGACTACAAGGTTAGGGCTACAGGGTTAGGGCTACAGGGTTAGGGCTACAAGGTTGGGGCTACAGGGTTAGGGCTACAGGGTTAGGGCTACAAGGTTAGGGCTACAGGGTTAGGGCTACAGGGTTAGGGTTACAGGGTTAGGGCTACAGGGTTAGGGCTACAGGGTTAGGGCTACAAGGTTAGGGCTACAGGGTTAGGGCTACAGGGTTAGGGCTACAAGGTTAGGGCTACAGGGTTAGGGCTACAGGGTTAGGGTTACAGGGTTAGGGCTACAGGGTTAGGGCTACAGGGTTAGAGCTACAGGGTTAGGGTTACAGGGTTAGGGCTACAGGGTTAGGGTTACAGGGTTAGGGCTACAGGGTTAGGGCTACAGGGTTTGGGCTACAGGGTTAGGGCTACAAGGTTAGGGCTACAGGGTTAGGGCTACAGGGTTATTGCTACAGGGTTAGGTTACAGGGTTAGGGCTACAGGGTTAGGGCTACAGGGTTAGGGTTACAGGGTTAGGGCTACAGGGTTAGGGCTACAGGGTTAGGGCTACAGGGTTAGGGTTACAGGGTTAGGGCTACAGGGTTAGGGCTACAGGGTTAGAGCTACAGGGTTAGGGCTACAGGGTTAGGGCTACAGGGTTAGAGCTACAGGGTTAGGGCTACAGGGTTAGGGCTACAGGGTTAGGGCTACAGGGTTAGGGCTACAAGGTTAGGGCTACAGGGTTAGGGCTACAAGGTTAGAGCTACAGGGTTAGGGCTACAGGGTTAGGGCTACAAGGTTAGGGCTACAGGGTTAGGGCTACAAGGTTAGGGCTACAGGGTTAGGGTTACAGGGTTAGGGCTACAGGGTTAGGGCTACAGTGTTTGGGCTACAGGTTTAGGGCTACAAGGTTAGGGCTACAGGGTTAGGGCTACAGGGTTAGGGCTACAGGGTTAGGGTTACAGGGTTAGGGCTACAGGGTTAGGGCTACAGGGTTAGGGTTACAGGGTTAGGGCTACAGGGTTAGGGCTACAGGGTTAGGGCTACAGGGTTAGGGTTACAGGGTTAGGGCTACAGGGTTAGGGCTACAGGGTTAGAGCTACAGGGTTAGGGCTACAGGGTTAGGGCTACAGGGTTAGAGCTACAGGGTTAGGGCTACAGGGTTAGGGCTACAGGGTTAGGGCTACAGGGTTAGGGCTACAAGGTTAGGGCTACAGGGTTAGGGCTACAAGGTTAGGGCTACAGGGTTAGGGCTACAGGGTTAGGGCTACAAGGTTAGGGCTACAGGGTTAGGGCTACAAGGTTAGGGCTACAGGGTTAGGGCTACAAGGTTAGGGCTACAGGGTTAGGGCTACAGGGTTAGGGCTACAAGGTTAGGGCTACAAGGTTAGGGCTACAGGGTTAGGGCTACAGGGTTAGGGCTACAGGGTTAGGGTTACAGGGTTAGGGCTACAGGGTTAGGGCTACAGGGTTAGGGCTACAAGGTTAGGGCTACAAGGTTAGGGCTACAGGGTTAGGGCTACAGGGTTAGGGCTACAGGGTTAGGGTTACAGGGTTAGGGCTACAGGGTTAGGGCTACAAGGTTAGGGCTACAGGGTTAGGGCTACAGGGTTAGGGCTACAGGGTTAGGGCTACAGGGTTAGGGTTACAGGGTTAGGGCTACAGGGTTAGAGCTACAGGGTTAGGGCTACAGGGTTAGGGCTACAAGGTTATGGTTACAGGGTTAGGGTTACATGGTTAGGACTACAGGGATACTCTCTACTCACCTACGTCAGGGAGTGATAACCCTCTATTTAATTCTACTGTGAGGAGATTCACCTGTCCTTCAGCTGTCATCAAACCCCTTGGTTCCAACCTTGATTTATTTCAGTGTTCAGACGATTGAGTCTTCCCTCAAACCCCCTACCCCAAGGGTATACGTCAGCATATCAAATGGTGATCTTGCATGATCGAGCGACCAGTCCAGTGGATGTTGTGCATCCAGCTGCCTCACGCTTTGATCCAGTCTGGCTCGGACAAGGCTGACTTTACAGGATTATTGACACAGGTATGCGATAGTGTAACGACCGAGAAACACCACTCAGTCAACTACACACGTCCTGTTGCTATGGAGATTATATCGATAACTTCTTTCATCCCTTCTATCAATCGAACGCGACAGGAAGTGGTGTCATAGAGGACTCACCCTCCAGTCCTACGCCTTCAGTCTCATCTGAATTCATCTCTAAAATCTAATAAAATCTAATTGTATTTGTCACATGCACACCGAATAAAACCGGAGTTGACCATGACATGATTGCTTTCGAGCCCTTCCAACGATAAAGAGTAAACTATTATAATAAAAAGAAAAATAATAACACTATGAATAAAATACACAACAACGATACCATATACAGGAAGTACCAGATCAATGTGGAGCTATATACAGGGAGTACCAGTACCAGATCAATGTGGAGCTATATACAGGAAGTACCAGTACCAGATCAGTGTGGAGCTATATACAGGAAGTACCAGTACCAGATCAGTGTGGAGCTATATACAGGAAGTACCAGATCAATGTGGAGCTATATACAGGAAGTACCAGATCAATGTGGAGCTATGTACAGGAAGTACCAGTACCAGATCAGTGTGCAGCTTTATACAGGAAGTACCAGTACCAGATCAGTGTTGAGCTATATCCAGGAAGTATCAGTACCAGATCAGTGTGGAGCTATATACAGGAAGTACCAGTACCAGATCAGTGTGCAGCTATATACAGGAAGTACCAGTACCAGATCAGTGTGCAGCTATATACAGGAAGTACCAGTACCAGATCAGTGTGGAGCTATATACAGGAAGTATCAGTACCAGATCAGTGTGGAGCTATATCCAGGGAATACCAGTACCAGATCAGTGTGCAGCTATATACAGGAAGTACCAGTACCAGATCAGTGTGCAGCTATATACAGGAAGTACCAGTACCAGATCAGTGTGGAGCTATATACAGGAAGTATCAGTACCAGATCAGTGTGGAGCTATATACAGGAAGTACCAGTACCAGATCAGTGTGCAGCTATATACAGGAAGTACCAGTACCAGATCAGTGTGGAGCTATATCCAGGAAGTATCAGTACCAGATCAGTGTGGAGCTATATCCAGGGAATACCAGTACCAGATCAGTGTGCAGCTATATACAGGAAGTAAAAGTACCAGATCAGTGTGCAGCTATATACAGGAAGTACCAGTACCAGATCAGTGTGGAGCTATATCCAGGGAATACCAGTACCAGATCAGTGTGCAGCTATATACAGGAAGTACCAGTACCAGATCAGTGTGCAGCTATATACAGGAAGTACCAGTACCAGATCAGTGTGCAGCTATATACAGGAAGTACCAGTACCAGATCAGTGTGGAGCTATATCCAGGAAGTATCAGTACCAGATCAGTGTGGAGCTTTATACAGGAAGTACCAGTACCAGATCAGTGTTGAGCTATATCCAGGAAGTATCAGTACCAGATCAGTGTGGAGCTATATACAGGAAGTACCAGTACCAGATCAGTGTGCAGCTATATACAGGAAGTACCAGTACCAGATCAGTGTGCAGCTATATACAGGAAGTACCAGTACCAGATCAGTGTGGAGCTATATACAGGAAGTATCAGTACCAGATCAGTGTGGAGCTATATCCAGGGAATACCAGTACCAGATCAGTGTGCAGCTATATACAGGAAGTACCAGTACCAGATCAGTGTGCAGCTATATACAGGAAGTACCAGTACCAGATCAGTGTGGAGCTATATACAGGAAGTATCAGTACCAGATCAGTGTGGAGCTATATACAGGAAGTACCAGTACCAGATCAGTGTGCAGCTATATACAGGAAGTACCAGTACCAGATCAGTGTGGAGCTATATCCAGGAAGTATCAGTACCAGATCAGTGTGGAGCTATATCCAGGGAATACCAGTACCAGATCAGTGTGCAGCTATATACAGGAAGTAAAAGTACCAGATCAGTGTGCAGCTATATACAGGAAGTACCAGTACCAGATCAGTGTGGAGCTATATCCAGGGAATACCAGTACCAGATCAGTGTGCAGCTATATACAGGAAGTACCAGTACCAGATCAGTGTGCAGCTATATACAGGAAGTACCAGTACCAGATCAGTGTGCAGCTATATACAGGAAGTACCAGTACCAGATCAGTGTGGAGCTATATCCAGGAAGTATCAGTACCAGATCAGTGTGGAGCTATATACAGGAAGTACCAGTACCAGATCAGTGTGGAGCTATATCCAGGAAGTATCAGTACCAGATCAGTGTGCAGCTATATACAGGAAGTACCAGTACCAGATCAGTGTGGAGCTATATACAGGAAGTACCAGTACCAGATCAGTGTGGAGCTATATCCAGGAAGTATCAGTACCAGATCAGTGTGGAGCTATATACAGGGAATACCAGTACCAGATCAGTGTGCAGCTATATACAGGGAATACCAGTACCAGATCAATATGCAGGGATACGAGGTATTTAGAGGTCGATGCACTACATGACCAAAAGTATGTGGACAGCTGCTTGAGAAACATCTCATTCCAAAATCATGGGCATTATTATGGAGTTTGTACCCCCTTTGCTGCTATAACAGCCTCCTCTCTTCTGGGAAGGCTTTCCACTAGATGTTGGAACATTTCTGCGGGAACTTGCTTCCATTCATCCACAACAGCATTAGTGAGGTCGGACACTGATGTTGGGCGATTAGTCCTGGCTCACAGTCTGCATTCCAATTCATCCCAAAGGTGTTCGATGGTGTTGAGGTCAGGGCTCTGTGCAGGCCAGTCAAGTTCTTCCACACCGAACTCAACAAACCATTTCTGTGTGGACTTCGCTTTGTGCACAGGGGCATTGTCATGCTGAAACATGAAAGGGCCTTCCCCAAACTGTTGCCACAAAGTTGGAAGCACAAAATCGTCTACAATGTATGCTGTAGCGTTGAGATTTCCTTTCACTGGAACTAAGATGCATTACCCGAACCATGAAAAACAGACGCAGACCGTTATTCCTCCTCCACCAAACTTTTAGTTGCCACTATGCATTCGGGCAGGTAGCGTTCTTCTGGCCCAGATTCGTCTATCTGACTGCCAGATGGTGAAGTCTGATTCATCACTCCAGAGAACGCTTATCCACTGCTCCAGAGTCCAATGGTGGCGAGCTTTACACCACTCCAGCTGACGCTTGGCATTGCGCATGGTGATCTTAGACTTGTGTGCGGCTGCACGGCCATGGAAACCCATTTCATGAAGCTCCCGACGAACAGTTCCTTTACTGACGTTGCTTCCAGAGGCAGTTTGGAACTCAGTAGTGAGTGTTGCAACTGAGGACAGGTGATTTCTACGCACTCTACAGTACTCAATGGTCTCGTTCTGTGAGCTTGTGTGGCCTACCACTTTGTGGCTAAGCCGTTGTTGCTCTTATATTTTTCCACTTCACAATAACAGCACTTACAGTTGACCAGGGCAGCTCTAGCAGGGCAGAAATTTGAAGAACTGACTTGTTGGAAAGGTGGCATCCTATGACGGTGCCACGTTGAAGGTCACTGAGTTCTTCATCAAGGCGAAAGAGATTACCTGGCTGTGTGTTCGATTTTATACACCTGACAGCAATGGGTGTGGCTGAAATAGCAGAACCCACTCATTTGAAGGGGTGTCCACATACTTTTGTATATACAGTGTATGCAATGTACATTAAGACTGGGTAAAGTGACTAGGGATTCGGATAGATAATAATTCTGGTAAAAATAATGATCAGATTAGAAGCAGAAAATGAGTGAGTGTGTAACAGTGTGTGAATGTGTGTGTATGAACATACAGTGCATTCAGAAAGTATTCAGACCCCTTGACTTTTTCCACATTTTGTTACGTTACAGCTTTATTCTAAAATGTATTAAATATCCCCCCCCCTCATCAATCTGCACACAATACCCCAAAGCAAAAACAGGTTTTCAGAAATGTTTGCAAAATAATAAAAAAAGGAAAATATTACCTTTACATAAGTATTCAGACACTTTACTCAGTACTTTGACAGTGATTATACCTTTGAAGCAGCTTTGGCATTGATTACAGCATTGATTCTTCTTGGGCATGACACCTCAAGTTTGGCAAAGCTGCAGGGCAACTAGGTCTCACAGTCTCACTTCTGAATCCGACGTTTATCCACGTTTCTCAACTGGATCCTGGACTGCCCGTCACAACAACAACAAAAAATCAAGCTTCTGCCTCCAACCCTGGAAAAATCTTTTGCACTTTCTCCTCCCTGCTTAATCCTCCACCTTGTCCCTCCTCCATCTCTACGGACGACGTTGTCAACCACTATGAAAAAAAAGGTTGACGACATCCGTTACTCATTCACTCAGCCTATTGAGTCCACTGGTCCCACTCACACAGAACTACCCTGAACCTTGACCTCTTTCTCCCCTCTCTCCCCAGATGACATCTTGTGGCTAATGACGTGCGGCCGCATGACAACCTACCCGTTCGACCCCATCCCCTCCTCCCTTCTCAAGAACATCTCTGGAGACTTTCTCCCATTCCTCACTTCCCTCATAAACTCATCCCGACCACTGTCTGCGTCATGACCCTAACCAGTCAGGCTTCAAAGTGGCTCACTTTACTCAGACTGCTTTCCACTCTGCCAAAACTGACTCTCTCTCCTGCGTTCTCATCCTCCTAGATCTGCCTTCGACACCGTGAACCATCCGATCCTCCTCTCTACCCTCTCGTTTGGGCATCTCAGGCTCTGCACACTTCTGGATTGTAATCTACCTGGCAGGTCACTCCTACCAGGTGACGTGGGAGAGGGTCTGTGTCTGCACCACGTGCGCTAACTACTGGTGTCCCCCAGGGATTGGTTCTAGGCCCACTCCTCTTTTCTCTTTACTCGGCTCTGTCATATCCTCACATGGTCTCTCCTGTCATTGCTATGTGGATGAAATTTAAATAATCTTGTCCATCCCCCCGTCTGACACCCAGGTGGCGACATACATCGCTGCGTGCCTGGCACACATCTCAGCTTGGATGTCAGCCCACCACCTCAAGCTCAACCTTGACAAAATGGAGCTGCTCCCCTCCATGAGAGGCTTTGTTCTCCAGTTATTTCACAATTTCCCATAACTTATTGGGTTTTGACCCACAGACAGAGAACTGCTACTTAAAGTTACTAACTTTCGCTTCCCGGATAGCCTGAGTGCTCTTACTGTATTTATAATTTTCCTGAACAGCCAGTCAGCATGACCATTGGTGTGCCAAGCCTTTCATCAAATGGCGTTCTTGAGGTGGAGTAACTCTGCCAGATTACGGTCGAACCAGGGGCTGAACCTGTTTTTAATTCTCATTTTCTTTATGGGGGCGTGTTTGTTAACAATACCACTGAAAATATTTAGTATAAGGGACTTAGGGCAAGTAGGGTACAGGCCGGTGCTGATGATGGACGATAACACCCAGCAACAGTCAAGAGCTTTTTGAAAGCTTAATGCCTAAAACCAGGAAATCAAATTGTTTGGAGACAGACTTGGTAGAAACAACTAAGCACTGAAGGTGATCCTTGGTAAAGATTGCCATTCCCCCACCTTTGGAAGATCTGTCTTGCCGAAAAAGGTTATAACCAGAAAGGTTAACATCAGTATTCAAAACACTCTTCCTTAACCACGTCGCAGTAATGACCAACACATCTGGATTGGAGCTGTGAACCCACACTTTCAATTGATCCATTTTAGGTAATAAGCTTCTAGTGTTAACGTGCAGAAAACCCAGGCTTTTACGAGAGCAGAAATCAGTGAAGCAGAAATCAGTGATGCAGAAATGCGGCTAACAACAGCAGCCGGGCCAAGGTGTACATGCACATTTCCAGATATCATCAACAGTAATACAGTTAGGGCAGGGCAGAGGACAGGGAGAGCTCTGCAGTGTTGCTGTTTTTAGGACATTTGAATGTACATCAGATGGCTACAAGTTCACATTGTACAGCAATTTCATCAGGTAACATGAGAGGTGGTTAGAATAGGATGGAAGGCCAAGAGTCTGTGTAACCAATAGAGAGTCAGAGTCCCCAGTGAGGGAACAAACATTGTGTGTCCCACAGTCGGGTAAACAAGCAAGTTCATAATCAACAAAGTGTGCATGAGTCATGAGGCAAATAGCATAAAGCACAAGAAAAACAAATTAAGGCTTGGGGCAAGCCATTGTCAGTTTAAAGAGTCACTCGCCCCAACAAGATAACTTGAGAGAGGAGCTCTCTATCAGTCTATAAAAGTCTGAGATAAAATAAATAAATAGTAGGCCAATACTAGTTAGGCGTAATTAAAGTGTTTCTGAGTAAAGCTCACATAATAAACTTCACAAGTTCTTTAGACTAAATACCATTCAGATGAGTCCAAAGTCTGCGGTATATGTGAATGTGTGCTGGAAGCGAAAGCTCAGTAGAAGGGGGAGGGCGCTGGTACCTGTACCAGACAGGGGGAGACAGCTCAGATAGCGGTGGTACCTGTACCAGACAGGGGGAGACAGCTCAGATAGCGGTGGTACCTGTACCAGACAGGAGGAGAAAGCTCAGATAGCGGTGGTACCTGTACCAGACAGGGGGAGACAGCTCAGATAGCGGTGGTACCTGTACCAGACAGGAGGAGACAGCTCAGATAGCCGGGTGGGATCCAAGCAGCAGTGCAGCAGGCAACGGGAGTAGGGGTCACACCCACTTGGGAGAAGCTTTTTCTGTGGCTGAGTAGAAGAGGAAGGCGTTCGACCTCATCCGACAGGTGGAGAAGGTAAAAAACACCTGAAGCTAAAAGCTTGGTGAAACACTTGGCTTGAGTTTCGATCAGCTAATTGCCAGCTATGTGTGGTGCCATGTTTGTTGACATCATACAATGCGTTCTGGTTCTTAGCCAGTAAAGCCTTCTGTCGTGAACAAACAGAGCGAGAAAAAGAGGGAGGGAGGGAGTCAGGTAGGCTGAGCAACCCGTACCCCTGCAGCTTTTTACTTGTGGATGGCGGCATGAGGTTTTCAGGAACACATTGAAAAGTAACTTGACACTGTGTTGGTCAGTCAGCGTGCATTTTTTTATAATGACATGAATCAAATGTCATTGACAGAGGAGAGAGCCGACTGAATTACAGTTTTTACAATCGCTAGGACCCATTTCTCAATACTTAGGTCACTTCAAAACTCTTCACACAGTGAGCATAACAGCAGTCTATATGGGGTAAACTGTGGATCATTTTCCATTGCTTTGGCACAAAATGTATTCAATGACTACATCTTTCAAATGTCATGAATTATTTTCTCACTCACACAACCACCACCAAAACTATATGTACCTTCAGGCCAATTTGCACATGTTTACATACTCTTTTCAAAACTGTTCTACTTAAGTTCACAACTTAAAATAACACAAAATTGAATAAGACGTAAATTTGCTAAATTTCTACAGTAATACGTATCGAAATATATTCCAAGTCTAAAAAATATAATACTATCAAAACAATTAGACCAACCACAGCTGATTCCCATTGTAGCTGAACACCCAGGTGTTAGTCTTTCAATTTCATTACCGTCTAAACAAAAGGGGACATCTTAGGAATAATGCTGTACTGTAATGTAAACATGGACCCAGCCAGAGAGAGAGAAGTGGCTGACAGAGGAAGAAGAGTGGCTGGGAGAGGGAGAGGGAGAGGGAGAGGGAGAGGGAGAGGGAGAGGGAGAGGGAGAGGGAGAGGGAGAGAGGGGGAGGGAGAGGGAGTGGGAGAAGGAGTGGGAGAGGGAGAGGGAGAGGGAGAGGGAGAGGGAGAGGGAGAGGGAGAGGGAGAGGGAGGGAGAGGGAGAGGAGTATGTATGCGTGGTGGAAGAAGACTGAGAGGAAGATCAAGAGCTGTAGTCTCAGATGAGATTAGGGCTGCTATAATTGATCATGTAATAAATCATGAACTATCAATGAGAGAGGCTGGTCTGAGAGTGCAGCCAAATCTGCAACACTCAACAGTGGCATCTATTGTGAGAAATGTCCGGCAAAACATCAGGTAAGATGTGCATTCTGAAAGGGCATCTGACTGAACTGCACATTACAGAAGTAAATTGAGCAAAGCCTCCAAACCTACTTGTGTGTAATTGTAATTGTTTTTGTATTTCTGCTTAGGACCCAACGGTTACCTCCTACAGGCGGGAGAGGAAGGATTTTCACTGCTGTGCAGGAAACTGCAATCGTTGATATGGTCATCAGAAACAATGGCATAAAACTCACAGAGATTCGGGACGAGTGTTGGCAGACAATGTAAGCACAACAAATATTTCTAGAGTCCTGAAACAACATCAAGTCAGGATGAAGCAGCTGTCCCCTTTGAGAGGAACTCTGAACGAGTCAAGCAACTCAGGAACCAATATGTCCAGGTAAGATGACTATAAAATACAGAACTGGTTTTGAACAGAACCAAACAGGGCAGAAGCACACAATGACATGTTTTAAGGTATAATGTAAACTACCGTAATAGCCTGACTCTTATGTTGCCTTGTGGATTTATTTTAGAGAGTCATGGAGATTGAAGCCAGGCAAACACCCCACATATTCATCTTTGTGGACGAGGCTGGTTTCAACTTGGCCAAAACACGGCGGCGAGGAAGGAATGTGATTGGAAAAAGAGTAACAGTGGATGTCCCGGGCCAGAGGGGTGCCAACATCACAATGTGTGCAGCAATATCCTCTGATGGATTGCTGTTACACAAACCGTTAATTGGACCATACAACACCAAGCGTCTCATTTCATTCCTGGATGACCTCTATGGAAGGGTCGTGCCAGGTGAGGAAAGGGTTGCAGTGAGGCGAAATCGGCCAACGTTTGTAATTGTATGGAACAATGGGGCATTTCACCACTCCCGTGCCGTCACAGAGTGGTTTGCAGCCCATCCCATGATGATGTCACTTTTCCTCCTTCCTTACTCTCTATTCCTCAACCCCATAGAGGAATTATTTTCCTTATGGAGGTGGAAGGTTTATGACCACCATCCACATGATCAAATATCCCTCCTGGATGCAATGAATGCTGGATGCCTGGACATATCTGCAGACGATTGCCAGGGATGGACCAGGCATGCCAAAAGATTATTTCCTGGGTGTATTGCCCAAGATGACATGAGATCTGATGTGGATGAGAACCTGTTGCCAAATGCATAAGACAGGGTTGACTAGTAGTGCTACTGTATCTGTATCGGTAGATGGTGTATATACAACTTATTGTATTTTGGAATCACTCAATGCCATAAAATGCCATAAAACATATTGAAGCATATTGCATAATCAAATCAAATCAAATGTATTTATATAGCCCGTCTTACATCAGCTGATATCTTAAAGTGCTGTACAGAAACCCAGCCTAAAACCCCAAACAGCAAGAAATGCAGGTGTAGAAGCATGGTGGCTAGGAGAAACTCCCTAGAAAGGCCAAAACCTAGGAAGAAACCTAGAGAGGAACCAGGCTATGAGGGGTGGCCAGTCCTCTTCTGGCTGTGCCGGGTGGAGATTATAACAGAACATGGCCAAGATGTTCAAATGTTCATAAATGACCAGCATGGTCAAATAATAATAATCACAGTAGTTGTCGAGGGTGCAACAAGTCAGCACCCCAGGAGTAAATGTCAGTTGGCTTTTCATAGCCGATCATTGAGAGTATCTCTACCACTCCTGCTGTCTCTAGAGAGTTGAAAACAGCAGGTCTGGGACAGGTAGCACGTCCGGTGAACAGGTCAGGGTTCCATAGCCGCAGGCAGAATAGTTGAAACTGGAGCAGCAGCACGGCCAGGTGGACTGGGGACAGTAAGGGGTCATCATAACAGGTAGTCCTGAGGCATGGTCCTAGGGCTCAGGTCCTCTGAGAGAGAGAAAGAAAGAAAGAGCGAAAGAGAATTAGAGAGAGCATACTTAAATTCACACAGGACACCTGATAAGACAGGAGAAATACTCCAAATATTACAGACTGACCCTAGCCCCCCGACACATAAACTACAGCAGCATAAATACTGGAGGCTGAGACAGGAGGGGTCAGGAGACACTGTGGCCCCATCCGATGAGAGCCCCGGACAGGGCCAAACAGGCAGGATATAACCCCACCCACTTTGCCAAAGCACAGCCCCCATACCACTAGAGGGAAAACTTCAACAACCAACTTATCATCCTGCGACAAGGCCGAGTATAGCCCACAAAGATCTCCGCCACGGCACAACCCAAGGGGGTTGTAACTTATACTGCAGTGAATTCTAAACAGTAGAGAGGTGTCATTCTTGTTTTGTAAAGAAAAACATTGTGTAATGCTACCTGTTGTTAGTGTTTTTTAGGTCATTGTTTTATGAGTGACAACGTGTGCTTATTGGGTGACAACCTTTGCTAGTGTTATGGAAGAACGAGTTGATTTGAGACGTGTACGAAGTGTTTTGGTAGTTTTAGGGCATTTTGAAACGTGAAATGAACTGCTGTGCCCAGCTGAAAGTTAGTTAGGAGAACTGTGTGAAGAGTTTTGAAAAAGTGACCTAAATATTGAGAAATGGGTCCTGGCGATTGTAATACAAAAAAGAAATGTAATGAACAAGGTAAGGGATACATTAGCTCAGTATCTTCTAAAAGAAACATGTGCGTTTTAAAATAGCAGCGTAGCAGTTGTCCCAAAGTTTGGTGTACCTAACTGGATAGATATAATATCAGCCAATAACATTCCTTATCAAAATGTCACAGGGAGCATTTGAGGTAATCCTCTCTTCAGATCTACTCCTCCAATGATCTCCTCACTTCCCTCCCTAGGATGTATTGATAGGATGTGAGGCAAGAATATAGGATATGAGGAATCTAGAAAAATAGTTTTGAGATTCACCGCTGTTTTCGTTCTTGCCAAACCAACCCCTCTCGTTCAGCCGTAATGGATAATGTTTTCTTCCCCCCAGTAGATAATTAACAGATTATAACAACAATAGAAACAAGGCTTTACTGTCGGGCACAGTCACAGGCAGACAGACAACGCTCCAAGAAAGAAAATTGGGATTGTTTGTTATCTAAAAACAACACGCGATTAACTTGCTTCCCCGATACACCACCACCCCACCTTTACTGGAGGAGCATTATTTAACTTATACACAACTCTTTGGCGAAGGAAATGGATTTCTGAATCAATCAGTTTTAAGAAAGACAGTGAGGTCTATAAAACGCCCTTTGGTGAGAGAGAGAGAGAGAGAGAGAGAGAGAGAGAGAGAGAGAGAGAGAGAGAGAGAGAGAGAGAGAGAGAGAGAGAGAGAGAGACAGAGAGAGAGAGACAGAGAGAGAGAGAGACAGAGAGAGAGAGAGACAGAGAGAGAGAGAGACACAGAGAGAGAGAGAGACACAGAGAGAGAGAGAGACACAGAGAGAGAGAGAGACACAGAGAGAGAGAGACACAGAGAGAGAGACACAGAGAGAGAGACAGAGAGAGACAGAGAGAGAGAAAACAATTCTGCTGATTTTGAGGCAGGGCGGCACTGGGTGTGTCTGTCTAATGCTGGTAGTGACTTCATTAAATGAGACCAATGTTTACAACCATGACAGTTCTGATTATGATTACGGCAAGTAGAGGGGAGCAGCGCAAAGCCAAGCTGCACACTTGATGATGGAATTGCCTATCCTTAAGAATTCGTTTTTTAACTTAATGACGAAGGTTACTTTGAAAAAGCATTTCACTACATCCAAACTACTTATGATAAATTATCAGTGGTGTAAAGTACTTAAATTAAAAATACTTCAAAGTACTACTTAAGTCGTTTCTTGGGGGGTCTGTACTTAAATTTACTTTTTATATTTTAGACCGCTTTTACTTTTACTCGACTACATTCCTAAAGAAAATAATGTACTTTTTACTCCATACATTTTCCCTGACACCCAAAAGTACATGTTGATTGCTTAGCAGAACAGGAAAATGGTCCAATTCCCCCACTTATCAAGAGAACATCCCTGGTCAGCCGGACTGCCTCTTATCTGGCAGTCTCACTAAACACACATTTCGTTTGTAAATTATGTCTGAGTGTTGGAGTGTGCCTCTGGCTATCTGAATCCAAGATGGCGTAGCAGTCGGACGTGTGTTTGTATTGTATTGTATTGTCCTGTAGCGTGTAAATAGTAAATAGTAAATAGTAAATAGTCTTCGTATTTTTCGTATACATTTCGTATATATTTTAATTTCACTTTCCATCTAGGAACTGAATATACATTCCTCATCTCCCTGCTGTCTCCCCCCGTCTCCCACTATCTCCCTGCTGTCTCCCCCCTGTCATTACATCCGGTTTGGAGCGAGCGGTCGCATTTGCATTCGCTCTGCAGGTAGTATAACTTTTCATTACATTTCATTACATTTCATTATAGTACAACTGTTTAATTTGTCCAACCTTAGCAATTTCTTCTTAGCTAGCTACATAGCCGTCTGTGTATCAAAGATAATTGCGTAATTATCGTATTTCGTCGTCTATCGTAGTCCACACTGCTATCTGCCCAGCAGCTAGCCAGCTAGCAAACGTCCACCGTCTACCCAATAGTAGTATAACTTTTCATTACATTTCATTATAGTACAACGGTCTGATTTTCATTTTCATTACAGTACAACGGTTTGATTTGTTTGATCTTAGCTAGCTACATAGCCGTCTTTGCATCAAACATAATTGTGTAGTTATTGAGGTTCGCTAGCCAGCTATTTTCGTCCTAACGTAACGCTACGTAGCCAACACTGCTAGCTAGCCAGCTTGCCACCGAATAGCAGCATTGTAGAAACGAGTGCATTACAACGGAACGACTTGATTAGTGTAGTGTTGGCTGGCTACACAGTTGTCTTTGCTATCTTTGATTTGTTTGATCTTAGCTAGCTACTTAGCTGGCTACGTAGCCGTCTTTGTATCAAGGATAATTGTGTAGTTATCGAGGTTCGCTGAGGTTCGCTAGCCAGGTATTCTCGTCCTAACGTAACGTAACGTAGTCAACCCTGCTAGCTAGCCAGCTAGCCACCGATTAGCAGCACTGTAGAAACGATTACATTACAACGGAACGACTTGTTTTGTGTAGTGTTAGCTAGCTACATAGTTTTCTTTGCTATCTTTGTATCTAAGATAATTGTGTAGCTTTGAGTAATTATCGGTTAGCTAGCCAGCTATTTTCGCCTGCCGCGCTGCCGTCCTCCTACCTAGCCAACACTGCTAGCTAACACTGCTAGCTAGCCAACTTCTACCGAATAGCAGCACTGTAGAAACTTACATTACAACGGAACGACTTGATTAGCGTAGTGTTAGCTAGTTGTCTTTGCTGTCCTTGTATCCATGATAATTGTGTAGTTTAGAGAAATTTAGAGAAATTGTCGAGGTCACCTAGCCAGCTTCACTTTCAACAACGCAGCCACTGCTAGCCAGGCTACTTCACCAGCCAGCAGTACTATATCATTTTAGTCAATTAGATCTTTTATTTTATTTATTTTTTTTTGCAACGTAAGCTTAACTTGCTGAACATTCGAGTCGTGTAGCCCACTTGTCATTCTAATCTCCTTTGCTTTAGCGTAGCCTCTTCTGTAGCCTGTCAACTATGTGTCTGTCTATCCCTGTTCTCTCCTCTCTGCACAGACCATACAAACGCTTCACACCGCGTGGCCGCGCCCACCCTAACCTGGTGGTCCCAGCCCGCACGACCCACGTGGAGTTCCAGGTCTCCGGTAGCCTCTGGAACTGCCGATCCGCGGCCAACAAGGCAGAGCTCATCTCAGCCTATGCGTCCCTCCAGTCCCTCGACTTCTTGGCACTGACGGAAACATGGCTCACCACAGATAACACTGCTACTCCTACTGCTCTCTCTTCGTCTGCCCACGTGTTCTCGCACACCCCGAGAGCTTCTGGTCAGCGGGGTGGTGGCACCGGGATCCTCATCTCTCCCAAGTGGTCATTCTCTCTTTCTCCCCTTACCCATCTGTCTATCGCCTCCTTTGAATTCCATGCTGTCACAGTTACCAGCCCTTTCAAGCTTAACATCCTTATCATTTATCGCCCTCCAGGTTCCCTTGGAGAGTTCATCAATGAGCTTGATGCCTTGATAAGCTCCTTTCCTGAGGACGGCTCACCTCTCACAGTTCTGGGTGACTTTAACCTCCCCATGTCTACCTTTGACTCATTCCTCTCTGCCTCCTTCTTTCCACTCCTCTCCTCTTTTGACCTCACCCTCTCACCTTCCCCCCCTACTCACAAGGCAGGCAATACGCTTGACCTCATCTTTACTAGATGCTGTTCTTCCACTAACCTCATTGCAACTCCCCTCCAAGTCTCCGACCACTACCTTGTATCCTTTTCCCTCTCGCTCTCATCCAACACTTCCCACACTGCCCCTACTCGGATGGTATCGCGCCGTCCCAACCTTCGCTCTCTCTCCCCCGCTACTCTCTCCTCTTCCATCCTATCATCTCTTCCCTCTGCCCAAACCTTCTCCAACCTATCTCCTGATTCTGCCTCCTCAACCCTCCTCTCCTCCCTTTCTGCATCCTTTGACTCTCTATGTCCCCTATCCTCCAGGCCGGCTCGGTCCTCCCCTCCCGCTCCGTGGCTCGACGACTCATTGCGAGCTCACAGAACAGGGCTCCGGGCAGCCGAGCGGAAATGGAGGAAAACTCGCCTCCCTGCGGACCTGGCATCCTTTCACTCCCTCCTCTCTACATTTTCCTCTTCTGTCTCTGCTGCTAAAGCCACTTTCTACCACTCTAAATTCCAAGCATCTGCCTCTAACCCTAGGAAGCTCTTTGCCACCTTCTCCTCCCTCCTGAATCCTCCTCCCCCTCCCCCCCTCCTCCCTCTCTGCAGACGACTTCGTCAACCATTTTGAAAAGAAGGTCGACGACATCCGATCCTCGTTTGCTAAGTCAAACGACACCGCTGGTTCTGCTCACACTGCCCTACCCTGTGCTTTGACCTCTTTCTCCCCTCTCTCTCCAGATGAAATCTCGCGTCTTGTGACGGCCGGCCGCCCAACAACCTGCCCGCTTGACCCTATCCCCTCCTCTCTTCTCCAGACCATTTCCGGAGACCTTCTCCCTTACCTCACCTCGCTCATCAACTCATCCTTGACCGCTGGCTACGTCCCTTCCGTCTTCAAGAGAGCGAGAGTTGCACCCCTTCTGAAAAAACCTACACTCGATCCCTCCGATGTCAACAACTACAGACCAGTATCCCTTCTTTCTTTTCTCTCCAAAACTCTTGAACGTGCCGTCCTTGGCCAGCTCTCCTGCTATCTCTCTCAGAATGACCTTCTTGATCCAAATCAGTCAGGTTTCAAGACTAGTCATTCAACTGAGACTGCTCTTCTCTGTGTCACGGAGGCGCTCCGCACTGCTAAAGCTAACTCTCTCTCCTCTGCTCTCATCCTTCTAGACCTATCGGCTGCCTTCGATACTGTGAACCATCAGATCCTCCTCTCCACCCTCTCCGAGTTGGGCATCTCCGGCGCGGCCCACGCTTGGATTGCGTCCTACTTGACAGGTCGCTCCTACCAGGTGGCGTGGCGAGAATCTGTCTCCTCACCACGCGCTCTCACCACTGGTGTCCCCCAGGGCTCTGTTCTAGGCCCTCTCCTATTCTCGCTATACACCAAGTCACTTGGCTCTGTCATAACCTCACATGGTCTCTCCTATCACTGCTATGCAGACGACACACAATTAATCTTCTCCTTTCCCCCTTCTGATGACCAGGTGGCGAATCGCATCTCTGCATGTCTGGCAGACATATCAGTGTGGATGACGGATCACCACCTCAAGCTGAACCTCGGCAAGACGGAGCTGCTCTTCCTCCCGGGGAAGGACTGCCCGTTCCATGATCTCGCCATCACGGTTGACAACTCCATTGTGTCCTCCTCCCTGAGCGCTAAGAACCTTGGCGTGATCCTGGACAACACCCTGTCATTCTCAACTAACATCAAGGCGGTGGCCCGTTCCTGTAGGTTCATGCTCTACAACATCCGCAGAGTACGACCCTGCCTCACACAGGAAGCGGCGCAGGTCCTAATCCAGGCACTTGTCATCTCCCGTCTGGATTACTGCAACTCGCTGTTGGCTGGGCTCCCTGCCTGTGCCATCAAACCCCTACAACTCATCCAGAACGCCGCAGCCCGTCTGGTGTTCAACCTTCCCAAGTTCTCTCACGTCACCCCGCTCCTCCGCTCTCTCCACTGGCTTCCAGTTGAAGCTCGCATCCGCTACAAGACCATGGTGCTTGCCTACGGAGCTGTGAGGGGAACGGCACCTCAGTACCTTCAGGCTCTGATCAGGCCCTACACCCAAACAAGGGCTCTGCGTTCATCCACCTCTGGCCTGCTCGCCTCCCTACCACTGAGGAAGTACAGTTCCCGCTCAGCCCAGTCAAAACTGTTCGCTGCTCTGGCACCCCAATGGTGGAACAAACTCCCTCACGACGCCAGGACAGCGGAGTCAATCACCACCTTCCGGAGACACCTGAAACCCCACCTCTTTAAGGAATACCTAGGATAGGATAAAGCAATCCTTCTGCCCCCCCCCCCCCCCCCCTTAAAAGATTTAGATGCACTATTGTAAAGTGGCTGTTCCACTGGATGTCATTAGGTGAATGCACCAATTTGTAAGTCGCTCTGGATAAGAGCGTCTGCTAAATGACTTAAATGTAAATGTAAATGTACATTCCGCCTCACCCAATGTGGTACGGACCTGCTATTTTTTTATACTTTAGAACCGTAACCCCAAGCAGAAGCTAGCCAGATAACTAGCTACTAGCTAGTAGTCAGTTAGCCACTGCTGCGGTCTTCACCCTCAACTCGGACACAGCCAGCTTCAATACCGGGCCAATACCTGCCAGTCTGCAAGCGCGATATCAACCCAGAGCATATAGGACTGCTTTTTCTCTACCACATCACCGGATTCCTGACGCAAGCTCTGGACAATTACACCGTATCATCACAGCTAGCTAGCTGCAACCGAGTGGCTACTACTGGCTAACACCTCTGTCCCGAAGCAAGCACCAGTTAGCCTTGAGCTAGCCTCGAGCTAGGCCCATCTGCCGGCTAGCTGCAAGCGCGATATCAACCCAGAGCATATAGGACTGCTTTCTCTCTACCACATCACCGGATTCCTGACGCAAGCTCTGGACAATTACACCGTATCATCACAGCTAGCTAGCTGCAACCGAGTGGCTACTACTGGCTAACACCACTGTCCCGAAGCAAGCACCAGTTAGCCTTGAGCTAGCCTCGAGCTAGGCCCATCTGCCGGCTAGCTGCAAGCGCGATATCAACCCAGAGCATATAGGACTGCTTTTTCTCTACCACATCACCGGATTCCTGACGCAAGCTCTGGACAATTACACCGTATCATCACAGCTAGCTAGCTGCAACCGAGTGGCTACTACTGGCTAACACCTCTGTCCCGAAGCAAGCACCAGTTAGCCTTGAGCTAGCCTCGAGCTAGGCCCATCTGCCGGCTAGCTGCAAGCGCGATATCAACCCAGAGCATATAGGACTGCTTTCTCTCTACCACATCACCGGATTCCTGACGCAAGCTCTGGACAATTACACCGTATCATCACAGCTAGCTAGCTGCAACCGAGTGGCTACTACTGGCTAACACCACTGTCCCGAAGCAAGCACCAGTTAGCCTTGAGCTAGCCTCGAGCTAGGCCCATCTGCCGGCTAGCTGCAAGCGCGATATCAACCCAGAGCATATAGGACTGCTTTTTCTCTACCACATCACCGGATTCCTGACGCAAGCTCTGGACAATTACACCGTATCATCACAGCTAGCTAGCTGCAACCGAGTGGCTACTACTGGCTAACACCTCTGTCCCGAAGCAAGCACCAGTTAGCCTTGAGCTAGCCTCGAGCTAGGCCCATCTGCCGGCTAGCTGAAGAGCTAGCGCCACTGCCACTGCCACGAAGCTAGCACCAGTTAGCAAACACAATTCTACAATTCACAACCTCTCTTTCGCCATCGCCATCTGGCTTGGATTCTCTGTCGACACAACCACGTCTGAGCAGACCCCCTCCGTCTGAGCAGACCACCCCCCGGGCTACTAACTTTATACGCCGCGTGCTAGCTTAGTGGAGGCCTCCTCTGCTCCATCTACGGCTGCCCCCTGGACACTATGATCACTTGGCTACATAGCTGATGCATGCTTGACTGTCCATTAATTCACGGTACTCCATTCTGTTTATTTGTGTTTTACCTGTCGGCTCTGTGCTTTAACTCAGGATCTGTGTGTAGTTAATCCGACCCTCTCTGCCTAGTCGTCGCCATTTTTACCTGTTGTTGCTGTGTTAGACTAACACCCTGTTATTGCTGCTGTTATCTTACCTGTTGTTTTAGCTAGCTCTCCCAATCAAGACCTGCAATCACTTTATGCCTTATTGTATGTCTCTCTCAAATATCAATATGCCTTGCATACTGTTGTTCAGGCTAGTTTTCATTATCATTGTTTTGGTTTGCAATGGACCCTGTAGTTCCACTCTCCGTACCTCTGATACCCCCTTTGTCCCACCCCCCACACATGCGGTGACCTCACCCATTGAGACCAGCATGTCCAGAGATACAACCTCTCTTATCATCACCCAGTGCCTGGGCTTGCCTCCGCTGTACACGCGCCCCTCCATACCCCTGTCTGCACATTATGCCCAGAATCTATTCTACCACGCCCATAAATCTGCTCCTTTTATTCTTTGTCCCCAACGCTCTAGGCGACCAGTTTTGATAGCCTTTAGCCGCACCCTCATCCTACTACTCCTCTGTTCCTCGGGTGATGTGGAGGTAAACCCAGGCCCTGCATGTCCCCAGTCACCCTCATTTGTTGACTTCTGCGATCGAAAAAGCCTTGGCCTCATGCATGTCAACATCAGAAGCCTCCTCCCTAAGTTTGCCTTACTCACCGCTTTAGCACACTCTGCCAATCCTGATGTCCTTGCCGTGTCCGAATCCTGGCTTAGGAAGGCCACCAAAAATTCTGAGATTTCCATACCCAACTATAACACTTTCCGTCAAGATAGAACTGCCAAAGGGGGAGGAGTTGCAATCTACTGCAGAGATAGCCTGCAAAGTTCTGTCATACTTTCCAGGTCTATGCCCAAACAGTTCGAACTTCTAATTTTAAAAATTAATCTCTCCAGAAATAAGTCTCTCACTGTTGCCGCCTGCTACCGACCCCCCTCAGCTCCCAGCTGTGCCCTGGACACCATCTGTGAATTGATCGCTCCCCATCTAGCTTCAGAGTTTGTTCTGTTAGGTGACCTAAACTGGGATATGCTTAACACCCCGGCAGTCCTACAATCCAAGCTTGATGCCCTCAATCTCACACAAATCATCAAGGAACCCACCAGGTACAACCCTAAATCCGTAAACATGGGCACCCTAATAGACATTATCCTGACCAACCTGCCCTCCAAATACACCTCTGCTGTCTTCAATCAAGATCTCAGCGATCACTGCCTCATTGCCTGTATCCGCCACGGGTCCGCGGTCAAACGACCACCCCTCATCACTGTCAAACGCTCCCTAAAACACTTCTGCGAGCAGGCCTTTCTTAATCGACCTGGCCCGGGTACCCTGGAAGGATATTGACCTCATCCCGTCAGTTGAGGATGCCTGGTCATTCTTTAAATGTTACTTCCTCACCATATTAGACAAGCATGCTCCGTTCAAAAAATGCAGAACCAAGAACAGATATAGCCCTTGGTTCACTCCAGACCTGACTGCCCTCGACCAGCACAAAAACATCCTGTGGCGAACTGCAATAGCATCGAAGAGCCCCCGCGATATGCAACTGTTCAGGGAAGTCAGGAACCAATACACGCAGTCAGTCAGGAAAGCAAAGGCCAGCTTTTTCAAGCAGAAATTCGCATCCTGTAGCTCTAACTCCAAAAAGTTCTGGGATACTGTAAAGTCCATGGAGAACAAGAGCACCTCCTCCCAGCTGCCCACTGCACTGAGGCTAGGTAACACGGTCACCACCGATAAATCCGTGATAATCGAAGACTTCAACAAGCATTTCTCAATGGCTGGCCATGCCTTCCTCCTGGCGACTCCAACCTTGGCCAACAGCCCCGCCCCCCCCGCTGCTACTCGCCCAAGCCTCCCCAGCTTCTCCTTTACCCAAATCCAGATAGCAGATGTTCTGAAAGAGCTGGAAAACCTGGACCCATACAAATCAGCTGGGCTTGACAATCTGGACCCCCTATTTCTGAAACTGTCCGCCGCCATTGTCGCACCCCCTATTACCAGCCTGTTCAACCTCTCCTTCGTATCATCTGAGATCCCCAAGGATTGGAAAGCTGCCGCGGTCATCCCCCTCTTCAAAGGGGGAGACACCCTGGACCCAAACTGTTACAGACCTATATCCATCCTGCCCTGCCTATCTAAGGTCTTCGAAAGCCAAGTCAACAAACAGATCACTGACCATCTCGAATCCCACCGTACCTTCTCCGCTGTGCAATCCGGTTTCCGAGCCGGTCACGGGTGCACCTCAGCCACGCTCAAGGTACTAAACGACATCATAACCGCCATCGATAAAAGACATTACTGTGCAGCCGTCTTCATCGACCTGGCCAAGGCTTTCGACTCTGTCAATCACCATATTCTTATCGGCAGACTCAGTAGCCTCGGTTTTTCTAATGACTGCCTTGCCTGGTTCACCAACTACTTTGCAGACAGAGTTCAGTGTGTCAAATCGGAGGGCATGTTGTCCGGTCCTCTGGCAGTCTCTATGGGGGTACCACAGGGTTCAATTCTCGGGCCGACTCTTTTCTCTGTATACATCAATGATGTTGCTCTTGCTGCGGGCGATTCCCTGATCCACCTCTACGCAGACGACACCATTCTATATACTTCCGGCCCTTCCTTGGACACTGTGCTATCTAACCTCCAAACGAGCTTCAATGCCATACAACACTCCTTCCGTGGCCTCCAACTGCTCTTAAACGCTAGTAAAACCAAATGCATGCTTTTCAACCGTTCGCTGCCTGCACCCGCACGCCCGACTAGCATCACCACCCTGGACGGTTCCGACCTAGAATATGTGGACATCTATAAGTACCTAGGTGTCTGGCTAGACTGCAAACTCTCCTTCCAGACTCATATCAAACATCTCCAATCCAAAATCAAATCAAGAATCGGCTTTCTATTCCGCAACAAAGCCTCCTTCACTCACGCCGCCAAACTTACCCTAGTAAAACTGACTATCCTACCGATCCTCGACTTCGGCGATGTCATCTACAAAATAGCTTCCAACACTCTACTCAGCAAACTGGATGCAGTTTATCACAGTGCCATTCGTTTTGTTACTAAAGCACCTTATACGACCCACCACTGCGACCTGTATGCCCTAGTCGGCTGGCCCTCGCTACATGTTCGTCGTCAGACCCACTGGCTCCAGGTCATCTACAAGGCTATGCTAGGTAAAGTGCCGCCTTATCTCAGTTCACTGGTCACGATGGCTACACCCACCCGCAGCACGCGCTCCAGCAGGTGTATCTCACTGATCATCCCTAAAGCTAAAACCTCATTTGGACGCCTTTCCTTCCAGTTCTCTGCTGCCTGCGACTGGAACGAATTGCAAAAATCTCTGAAGTTGGAGACTTTTATCTCCCTCAACAACTTTAAAAATCTGCTATCCGAGCAGCTAACCGATCGCTGCAGCTGTACATAGTCCATCTGTAAACTACCCACCCAATTTACCTACCTCACCCCCCATACTGCTTTTATTTATTTACTTTTCTGCTCTTTTGCACACCAGTATCTCTTCTTGCACATGTTCATCTGATGATTTATCACTCCAGTGTTAATCTGCTAAATTGTAATTATTCGATTTATTGCCTACCTCATGCCTTTTGCACACATTGTATATAGATTCTCTTTTTTTCTACCATGTTATTGACTTGTTTATTGTTTACTCCATGTGTAACTCTGTGTTGTCTGTTCACACTGCTATGCTTTATCTTGGCCAGGTCGCAGTTGCAAATGAGAACTTGTTCTCAACTAGCCTACCTGGTTAAATAAAGGTGAAATAAATAAAAATAAAAAATAAAATCTGTAAAAAAAATAACAAGAAAAATGATGATGTCTGGTTTGCTTAATATAAGGAATTTAAAATGATTTATACTTTTTCTTTTGATACTTAAGTATATTTTGAACTAAATACTTTCAGACTTTTACTAAAGTAGTATTTTACTGAATGACATTTTTTTTACTTCAGTCATTTTCTATTAAGGTATCTTTACTTTTACTCAAGTACTTTCACACCACTGCCAGAACCAATATGCTGTAATTACTAGAACAAAGACAGTAGAATGTGTTAGAATAGAGACAGTAGAATGTGTTAGAATAGAGACAGTAGAATGTGTTAGAATAGAGACAGTAGAATGTGTTAGAATAGAGACAGTAGAATGTGTTAGAATAGAGACAGTAGAATGTGTTAGAATAGAGACAGTAGAATGTGTTAGAATAGAGACGGTAGAATGTGTTAGAATAGAGACGGTAGAATGTGTTAGAATAGAGACAGTAGAATGTGTTAGAATAGAGACAGTAGAATGTGTTAGAATAGAGACAGTAGAATGTGTTAGAATAGAGACAGTAGAATGTGTTAGAATAGAGACAGTAGAATGTGTTAGAATAGAGACAGTAGAATGTGTTAGAATAGAGACAGTAGAATGTGTTAGAATAGAGACAGTAGAATGTGTTAGAATAGAGACAGTAGAATGTGTTAGAATAGAGACAGTAGAATGTGTTAGAATAGAGACAGTAGAATGTGTTAGAATAGAGACAGTAGAATGTGTTAGAATAGAGACAGTAGAATGTGTTAGAATAGAGACAGTAGAATGTGTTAGAATAGAGACAGTAGAATGTGTTAGAATAGAGACAGTAGAATGTGTTAGAATAGAGACAGTAGAATGTGTTAGAATAGAGACAGTAGAATGTGTTAGAATAGAGACAGTAGAATGTGTTAGAATAGAGACAGTAGAATGTGTTAGAATAGAGACAGTAGAATGTGTTAGAATAGAGACAGTAGAATGTGTTAGAATAGAGACAGTAGAATGTGTTAGAATAGAGACAGTAGAATGTGTTAGAATAGAGACAGTAGAATGTGTTAGAATAGAGACAGTAGAATGTGTTAGAATAGAGACAGTAGAATGTGTTAGAATAGAGACAGTAGAATGTGTTAGAATAGAGCCAGTAGAATGTGTTAGAATAGAGACAGTAGAATGTGTTAGAATAGAGACAGTAGAATGTGTTAGAATAGAGACAGTAGAATGTGTTAGAATAGAGACAGTAGAATGTGTTAGAATAGAGACAGTAGAATGTGTTAGAATAGAGACAGTAGAATGTGTTAGAATAGAGACAGTAGAATGTGTTAGAATAGAGACAGTAGAATGTGTTAGAATAGAGACAGTAGAATGTGTTAGAATAGAGACAATAGAATGTGTTAGAATAGAGACAGTAGAATGTGTTAGAATAGAGACAGTAGAATGTGTTAGAATAGAGACAGTAGAATGTGTTAGAATAGAGACAGTAGAATGTGTTAGAATAGAGACAGTAGAATGTGTTAGAATAGAGACAGTAGAATGTGTTAGAATAGAGACAGTAGAATGTGTTAGAATAGAGACAGTAGAATGTGTTAGAATAGAGACAGTAGAATGTGTTAGAATAGAGACAGTATTGTTACAGATAGAGAATTGCTCAGGAAGGAGACGCGTCTCCTAGAGATGAACGTACTTTGGTGCGAAAAGTGCAACTCAATCCCAGAACAACAGCAAAGGACCTTGTGAAGATGCTGGAGAAAACAGGTACAAAAATATCTATATCCACAGTAAAACGAGTCCTTTATCGACATAACCATAAAGGCCGCTCAGCTGGGAAGAAGCCACTGCTCCAAAACCGCCATAAAAAAGCCAGACTACGGTTTGCAACTGCACATGGGGACAAAGATTGTACTTTTTGGAGAAATGTCTGATGAAACAAAAATAGAACTGTTTGGCCATAATGACCATCGTTATGTTTGGAGGAAAAAGGGGGAGGCTTGCATGCCGAAGAACACCATCCCAACCGTGAAGCCCGGGGGTGGCAGCATCATGTTGTGTGGGTGCTTTGCTGCAGGAGGGACTGGTGCACTTCACAAAATAGATGGCATCAAGAGGATGGAAAATGATGTGGATATATTGAAGCAACATCTCAAGACATCAGTCAGGAAGTTAAAGCTTGGTCGCAAATGGGTCTTCAAAATGGTCAATGACCCCAAGCATACTTCTAAGTTGTGTCAAAATGGCTTAAGGACAACAAAGTCAAGGTATTAGAGTGGTCATCACAAAGCCCTGACCTCAATCCGATAGACAATTTTTTGGCAGAACTGAAAAAGCGTGTGCGAGCAAGGAGGCCAACTAACCTGACAAAGTTACACCAGCTCTGTCAGGAGAAGTGGGCCAAAATTCACCCAACTTATTGGGGGAAGCTGGTGGAATACTACCCGAAACGTTTAAACAATTTAAAGGCCATTCTACCAAATACTAATTAAGTCTATGTAAACTTCTGACACACTGGGAATGTGATGTAAGAAATAAAAGCTGAAATAAATAATTCTCTCTACTTTTATTGTGATATTTCACATTCTTAAAATAAAGTGGTGATCCTAACTGACCTAAAACAGGGAATTTTATCTATGATTAAATGGTAGGAATTGTGAAATACTGAGTTTAAATGTATTTGGCTAAGGTGTATGTAAACTTACGACTTCAACTGTATATACACAGGGTACCAGTACCTTTTCCTTGTGCAGGAGTTTAATGTATACAGTGGGGAAAACAAGTATTTGATACACTGACGATTTTGCAGGTTTTCCTACTTACAAAGCATGTAGAGGTCTGTAATTTTTATCATATGAACACTTCAACTGTGAGAAAATCACATTGTATGATTTTTAAGTTTTTAAGTTTTCTTCAAGAAGCCCTCCTGTTCTCCACTCATTACCTGTATTAACTGCACCATTTTGAACTCATTACCTGTATAAAAGACACCTGTCCACACACTCAATCAAACAGACTCCAACCTCTCCACAATGGCCAAGACCAGAGAGCTGTGAAAGGACATCAGGGATAAAATTGTAGACCTGCACAATGCTGGGATGGGTTACAGGACAATAGGCAAGCAGCTTGGTGAGAAGGCAACAACTGTTGGCGCAATTATTAGAAAATGGAAAAAGTTCAAGATGACGGGGCTCCATGCAAGATCTCACCTCGTGGGGTATCAATGATCATGAGGAAGGTGAGGGATCAGCCCAGAACTACACGGCAGGACCTGGTCAATGACCTGAAGAGAGCTGGGACCACAGTCTCAAAGAAAACCATTAGTAACACACTACGCCGTCATGGATTAAAATCCTGCAGAGCACGCAAGGTCCCCCTGCTCAAGCTAGCGCATGTCCAGGCCCGTCTGAAGTTTGCCAATGACCATCTGGATGATCCAGAGGAGGAATGGGAGAAGGTCATGTGGTCTGATGAGACAAAAATTTAGCTTTTTTGGTCTAAACTCCACTCACTTTGTTTGGAGGAAGAAGAAGGATGAGTACAACCCCAAGAACACCATCCCAACCGTGAAGCATGGAGGTGGAAACATCATTCTTTGGGGAGGCTTTTCTGCAAATCAATCAATCAATCAATCAAATTTATTTATACAGCCCTTCTTACATCAGCTGATGTCACAAAGTGCTGTACAGAAACCCAGCCCAAAACCCCAAACAGCAAGCAATGCTGGTGTAGAAGCATGGTGGCTAGGAAAAACTCCCATGATCACCGCCCGGTACGGCAACTGCACCGCCCACAACGGCCCACACCCGCATCACCGGGGGCAAACTACCTGCCCTCCAGGACACCTACAGCAGCCAATGTCACAGGAAGGCCAAAAGGATCATCAAGGACAACAACTACCCGAGCCACTGCCTGTTCACCCCCCTATCATCCGGAAGGCGAGTTCAGTACAGGTGCATCAAAGCAGGGACCGAGAGACTGAAAAACAGCTTCTATCTCAAGGCCATCAGATTGTTAAACAGCCATCACTAAAACAGAGAGGCTGCTGCCTACATGCAGACTTGAAATCATTGGCCACTTCAATAAATTGATCACTAGTCAATAATGCCACTTTAATAATGTTTACATATCTTGCATTAATCATCTCATATGTATATACTGTATTTTATACCATCTATTGCATCTTGCCTTTGCCGCTCGGTCATCACTCATCCATATATTTATATGTATATATTATTATTCCATCCCTTTATTACATTTGTGTGTATTAGGTAGTTGTTGTGGATTTGTTAGATTACTGTTAGATATTACTGCACTGTCGGAACTAGAAGCACAAACATTTCGTTACACTCGCAATACCATCTGCTAACCATGTGTTTGTAACCAATACAATTTGATTTGACTCTATGGAAGCTAATAATCTATTAACTTGATGCTGTTGACTACCACCAGTTTAATGGAATCTAGTCTGGAATACTCTGTTGAAAAACAATGTTGCCTACAATGTCAATACTGTGGTGATGACTCTGCAAAGAGGTAAAAATGTTTTGTAGTTACAAAGTTCAATCAGTAAGGATGGTCTGAGTGGATCGTCACTTTTCATGAATCTAGTAAACTCATAACTCACATCGCTTTCTCTCACTCATCAGCATAGCAGGTAGTATCTATAACATTACCTCATCAGCATAGCAAGTATTCACAGGGTAGTCTTTATAATGTTACCTCATTAGCATAGCAGGTATCTTTGGTAGTGTCTAATGTTAACTCGTCAGCTTAGCTTCACGTCTCTCTTCCTCCTTTCCTATTAGCAAGTGTGCTGAATGTCATTCGCCTATTAACTTTAGCCTATGAGCATGGCACACTAAGGCAATTCCGCCACGGTTGCAGATGAACCTATGGGCTCACTCGTACAGTAATCGCTTTCCTTTCTTTCAAACAATGGGCATGAATCTAGGGGAGTATTTATTTGTCAATATTGCATTCTGTCTCTGTTGTCATTTAGTTAAGCCTGTACTCGATTCAACTAAATTAATTAGTGGTAGCACTGTTGTGTCGTCAACAAACTTAATGAATGGTGTTGCGAGTTGTGCATGGTCACGCCGCCGTGGGTGAACAGGGTGTACAGGAGCGGACTAAGCACGCACGCCTGAGGGACCTCCGTATTGAGGGTCAGCGTGGGGGATTTTATTTATGAAGGGCGGTGCCTGATGCGGTAAACTCCTCAATGTCATTTGATGAATTCCAAAACATATTCCAGTCTGTGCTAGCGAAACAGTCCTGTAATTTAGCATTCGCTTCATCGGACCACGTCCGTATTGAGCTCGTCACTGGTACTTCCTGTTTGACTTTTTGCTTGTAAGCAGGTATCAGGAGGATAGAGTTATGGTGTACCAGGGGATCTAAAGGGGATCTAGAGCTGTTTTTTCCTCTAGTTGCACAAGTGACACGGTGGAAAACATTTGAGTTTTTCTGCATTAAAATCAATGACCACTAGGAGCGCCACCTCTGGATGAGTGTTTTGTTGTTTGCTTGTATACAGTTTCCTGAGTCTGGTCTTAGTGCATCGGGTTGTGGTGGTAAATAGACAGCTACGAAAAAAATATAGATGAAAACTCTGGGAGAAGATGCAGTTTTAGTCATGTATTCTGGTTATCATCTGAATTTAGGCTGAGAACGTCTTCAGGAAGATACATCATTTAGATACGTTCATACATAACTGACTGAAACAATTACACTACATTGTAATGTGCATTCTCCATATGCATTAATCTAACACCGTTTTAAAGTTATTTATAGTGTGTTTCTGTTCTCTCTGTTCAGCTGATGTGATTCCGGACCCCAACACTGCCAGCCTAGACATCATCCTGTCTGTAAACCTGACCAGTGTGAGAGAGAGAGGCTAGTAGAGAAAGAGAGAGAGTGAAGAGACACAGCTTTCTGACAACCCACAGAGTATTTTCTATTTATTTTTTATAATATATTTATTGCTATTTTTTTACAATTTAACAATCATCCACAAAATATGACACAGATAATTCCCCGTTATTCCTCCCACCTAGCCAAAACAGCATGCTACATGAGAGCAGGTCGTGCAGGACAACGACCCTAAACACACAGCCAAGTCAACGCAGGAGTTACTTTGGTACAAGTCTTTGAATGTCCTTCAGTGGCCCAGTCAGAGCCTGGACTTGAACTCGATCTAACATCTCTGGAGAGACCTGAAAATAGCTGTGCAGCGACGCTCCCCATCCAACCTGACAGAGCTTGAGAGAATCTGCAGAGAACATTTGTAGAAACTCTCCAAATACAGGTGTGCCAAGGTTTTAGTGTCAAACCCAAGAAGACTTGAGGCTGTAATTGCTCCCAAAGGTGTGTCAACAAAGTACTGAGTAAAAGGTCTGAATACTTATGTAAATGTGATATTTCGTTGTTATGTGTTTATATACATTTGCAAACGTTTCAAAAAAACTTTTCTTGCTTTGTTATTTTTTCTCATCAATTTACACACAATACCCCATAATGACAATTTAATCAAGTTTAGAATAAGGCTGTAACTTAACAAAATGTGGAAAAGGTTAAGGGATCTGAATACTTTCAGAATGCACTATATCTTATACAGTCTCTCTGGTGTAAAAGGTTGAATTGCATGAAATTGTACATTGTATTAAAGTCAGAGACACTGAGCATCTAAAAAGAGCTTTCCCCACATCCTCATCCTCAACAATGAGACTAAGGTCATCAATCATCATTCCACTTATTGCCTTCAGAGCTTCATCATTCCACTTCATGCTTTCAGAGCTTCATCATTCCCCAACAGAGCGTGAAGACTAGAGTACATGTAACAAATGAACAACAAAACAAAACAAAAGCAAAAACAACAAAAGCAAAACACAATTGTATGAAACGAACACATGCTTTTCATAGCCGATCATTCAGAATATCTCTACTGCTCCTGCTGTCTCTAGAGAGTTGAAAACAGCAGGTCTGGCACAGATCTTTCCTCTCCAGCCACAGTTTGTCAGTTATAAGTTTACTCGTGTACTGAATCCTACCTCCCTGTTGAGTGGCAATATAAAGTCTAACCTGTAGGTACTTAGTTCACTTTCTCTATACACATGACCAAATGTTTTAATTCCTTTGTTGAATCAAGAAAATATAACAGCATCTCTCATGGGGTTTGGGTGAGATGGGGTTATTATAGAAAGGTGTTTGTTCACATATCGATCTATCCCCTTCTGTTTGTTTACGGACTTCAATCCATATATTTAGTGTTTTTAATGAAAGGGTTGATTTTGAGACCTAGCAAAGCTTTAGGTGGGGCTAATATAAGGTATAGATGCCAGTGAAACAGAGGCAAGACACTCTGCCTCTATCTGTCCCCACTAATATAAGGTATAGATGCCAGTGAAACAGAGGCAAGACACTCTGCCTCTATCTGTCCCCACTAATATAAGGTATAGATGCCAGTGAAACAGAGAAAATACACTATTCCTCTATCTGTCCCCACTAATATAAGGTATAAATGCCAATGAAACAGAGGCAAGACACTCTGCCTCTATCTGTCCCCACTAATATAAGGTATAGATGCCAGTGAAACAGAGAAAATACACTATTCCTCTATCTGTCCCCACTAATATAAGGTATAAATGCCAATGAAACAGAGGCAAGACACTCTGCCTCTATCTGTCCCCACTAATATAAGGTATAGATGCCAGTGAAACAGAGAAAATAACTATTCCTCTATCTGTCTCCAAGAGGGTGAACTTGTATCTACCCACACAGCCTTTAACTGAGATGCCCAGTAATAAAACTGGAAGTCAGGCAGTGTAAGCCTTCGTTCTAAGTGTGGTTTGCATAAAGTTGTGAGTTTTACTCTGGGCGTGTGTGTGGGGGGGGGGGGTCCTTTTCCACAGAAATGAAGAGACCTTCCTATTAAGTAAGAGAACTGGTAAATCACATAATCTATCTACATTCTTCCCCAACCTGTTTGATAAGTAGAGTATAGTTCAGTTGATATGTCTTAATCATTCCAGAAGGAATTTGCAATCCCAGATATGTCATTTTCTGAGGTCTCCAAGAAAACGGTTGGTCTAAGATTGGGTTCTGCATAGCCGCCCTGTTAAAAAGGCATAATTATACTCTTCGATGGGTTTATTTTATATCCTGAAAAGATCCCATATTCTTTCAGCATGTCAACTAGCGCTCGGAGAGACATGTCTGGTTTGGTGAGGTAAAGCAACATGTCAACTAGCGCTCGGAGAGACATGTCTGGTTTGGTGAGGTAAAACAACATGTCAACTAGCGCTCGGAGAGACATGTCTGGTTTAGTGAGGTAAAGCAACATGTCAACTAGCGCTCGGAGAGACATGTCTGGTTTAGTGAGGTAAAGCAACATGTCAACTAGCGCTCAGAGAGACATGTCTGGTTTGGTGAGGTAAAACAACATGTCAACTAGCGCTCGGAGAGACATGTCTGGTTTGGTGAGGTAAAACAACATGTCAACTAGCGCTCGGAGAGACATGTCTGGTTTAGTGAGGTAAAGCAACATGTCAACTAGCGCTCGGAGAGACATGTCTGGTTTAGTGAGGTAAAGCAACATGTCAACTAGCGCTCAGAGAGACATGTCTGGTTTGGTGAGGTAAAACAACATGTCAACTAGCGCTCGGAGAGACATGTCTGGTTTAGTGAGGTAAAGCAACATGTCAACTAGCGCTCGGAGAGACATGTCTGGTTTGGTGAGGTAAAACAACATGTCAACTAGCGCTCGGAGAGACATGTCTGGTTTAGTGAGGTAAAGCAACATGTCAACTAGCACTCGGAGAGACATGTCTGGTTTAGTGAGGTAAAACAACATGCCAACTAGCGCTCGGAGAGACATGTCTGGTTTGGTGAGGTAAAGCAACATGTCAACTAGCGCTCGGAGAGACATGTCTGGTTTGGTGAGGTAAAACAACATGTCAACTAGCGCTCGGAGAGACATGTCTGGTTTAGTGAGGTAAAGCAACATGTCAACTAGCGCTCGGAGAGACATGTCTGGTTTAGTGAGGTAAAGCAACATGTCAACTAGCGCTCAGAGAGACATGTCTGGTTTGGTGAGGTAAAACAACATGTCAACTAGCGCTCGGAGAGACATGTCTGGTTTGGTGAGGTAAAACAACATGTCAACTAGCGCTCGGAGAGACATGTCTGGTTTAGTGAGGTAAAGCAACATGTCAACTAGCGCTCGGAGAGACATGTCTGGTTTAGTGAGGTAAAGCAACATGTCAACTAGCGCTCAGAGAGACATGTCTGGTTTGGTGAGGTAAAACAACATGTCAACTAGCGCTCGGAGAGACATGTCTGGTTTAGTGAGGTAAAGCAACATGTCAACTAGCGCTCGGAGAGACATGTCTGGTTTGGTGAGGTAAAACAACATGTCAACTAGCGCTCGGAGAGACATGTCTGGTTTAGTGAGGTAAAGCAACATGTCAACTAGCGCTCGGAGAGACATGTCTGGTTTAGTGAGGTAAAACAACATGCCAACTAGCGCTCGGAGAGACATGTCTGGTTTGGTGAGGTAAAGCAACATGCCAACTAGCGCTCGGAGAGACATGTCTGGTTTAGTGAGGTAAAACAACATGCCAACTAGCGCTCGGAGAGACATGTCTGGTTTGGTGAGGTAAAGCAACATGCCAACTAGCGCTCGGAGAGACATGTCTGGTTTAGTGAGGTAAAACAACATGCCAACTAGCGCTCGGAGAGACATGTCTGGTTTGGTGAGGTAAAGCAACATGCCAACTAGCGCTCGGAGAGACATGTCTGGTTTGGTGAGGTAAAACAACATGTCAACTAGCGCTCGGAGAGACATGTCTGGTTTGGTGAGGTAAAACAACATGCCAACTAGCGCTCGGAGAGACATGTCTGGTTTGGTGAGGTAAAGCAACATGTCAACTAGCGCTCGGAGAGACATGTCTGGTTTGGTGAGGTAAAGCAACATGCCAACTAGCGCTCGGAGAGACATGTCTGGTTTTGTGAGGTAAAACAACATGCCAACTAGCGCTCGGAGAGACATGTCTGGTTTGGTGAGGTAAAGCAACATGCCAACTAGCGCTCGGAGAGACATGCCTGGTTTGGTGAGGTAAAACAACATGTCAACTAGCGCTCGGAGAGACATGTCTGGTTTGGTGAGGTAAAACAACATGCCAACTAGCGCTCGGAGAGACATGTCTGGTTTAGTGAGGTAAAACAACATGTCATCAGCATATAGCGAGACCAGATGTTCACGCCCACCTATACGAACATCATGGACGGATGAGATGAGATCTAAAAAAGGAGTGGACTAGCGGGACAACCCTGTCTTGTGCCACGTGATAGGGAGAACTGGGAGGAACTATTTCCATCAGTCAGGATCTGAGCTACCGGACAGTAATCTAATCAGATCTACGTACTGAGGTCCAATATTCATCCTCTGTAAAACTTCAAACAGGTAGTTCCATTCTATGCGTTCAAAAGTGTTTTCCACATCTAATGAAGCCTCCACTACAGGATCTTGGTCATTCTCTACATAATGCATACTATTAAATCATCTTCTGATATTATCAGGAGATGAGCGGTTTCTTACAAAGCCTGTTCTGTTCATATCAACCAAGTCAGGAAGAACCTTGTCTAGTCTAAGAGCTATGAGTTTTGCAAGAATCTTATATGAAGTGTTCAATGAAGATATTGGTCAATACGACCCACAAAGCAGAGGATCTTTCCCAGGTTTTAACAAAACTGTGATCAGTGCATGTTTAAATGTGTCTGGAATCAGTTCTGTTTCTATGGCATAGTTAAACATATTGAAAAAAGGCTCAATTAGTTTGGGTAAAAAGGATATATAGAATTCAACAGGGAATCCGTCTAACCCTGGTGATTTTCCCCCAGCAGTGTTGAAAATGGATTCCTTAATTGTCTCTGATGTAATCTCTTTCTCCAAGTACAGTACTCTCTATCCTCATCAGTGAAAGTTTGTACATTGAGTTTGTTCAAAAACTCATGCATTGTGGCAGGGGCTTCCCCTTCAGACGTGTACAATGGTTTCATAAAACTCCCTAAAGACTAGATTAATTTCCTCAGGACCCTGAACAACTGTGTTTTTGGGCAGCTAATATATCTACTAGCCTCCTCTCGCCTTATCTGCCAAGCAAGCAACTTTCCTGCTTTTTCTCCATGTTCATAGTAGTTTTTTTCCTCTCCTTCGTGCGTTTTCTGCTTTGTTGGTCGTCAAGGTGTTGTATTCCAATCGCTTTGAGTCCAATTTTTGTAGAGTTGAGTCGTTAAATGTTATACTATGTTCATTTTTCCAAATCTCGAATTGCTTTCTCCAACGAACCTACTTGAATCTTATACATCTTACCATCACCTGAGGTAAATACAATGATTTGCCCCCTCAGATATGCAAGGAGAGCTTCCCATAAACTTAGGGGGGAGGCAGAGTTGTTATTGGTGCTAAAAAATATGTCAATATTAGTGTTCAGAAATGTTACAAATGTGGGATTATTTAGTAAGTATGTGCCAAACCTCCACCTTCCTGAGGGTGGTTGAATTTTACTGACTGGTAATGAAGCAAGTAGGGCAGATTGATCTGATATAGATTTTGGTAAATACTTACAATCAGTAGTTAAACTTCCCTTGCCTGCAGGAATAAGAAGTACGGTAATATATGGACAGGGGAGTAAAATAAGTAAACCTGAACCTTTTGATTGTGAAATATCGTCTACAAGTCCAAAATATTGAATGTATTATTTTAGCATTTCAGCTGCCTGTGTGAGTTTGATACTATTAGAAGAATGGTTCAGTACCGAGCGTCCCCTGCCATTATTATCTCTGATGAGGGGCAGGTTAACGTCAAAAAAGTTCCTCTGTAAAATGTAGGATCATCCTGGTTAGGCCCATACACATTCACAAGGGTAATTGTCTCAGTGTTAATGAAACCTTGAATCATCACAAACCTACCCTCTTTGTCTTTAATCTGAGTTAGTAGCTGAAAGGGGCAAACGCTTATAAATGAGAATGGTCACCCCTCTTGCCCGAGACGTGATAGATGAAAAGTACACTTGACACCCACTCTCTCTTCAGTTTATCATGCTCAGAGTCACGTCAGGTGTGTCTCCTGAAGAAGAGTTATATCAACCTGTAGTACCCCTAATGTTGTGCGATAAATGTATAATTATTAGGTGCGAACATCAATCAATCAAATCATATGTACTTATAAACCCCTTCTTACTTCAGCTGATGTCACAAAGTGCTGTACAGAAACCCAGTCTAAAAACCCAAACAGCAAGCAATGCAGGTGTAGAAGCACAGTGGCTAGGAAAAACTAGTGGCTAGGAAAAACTCCCTAGAAAGGCTAGAACCTAGGAAGAAACCTAGAGAGGAACCAGGCTATGAGGGGTGGCCAGTCCTCTTCTGGCTGTGCCGGGTGGAGATTATAACAGAACATGGCCAAGTTATTCAAATGTTCATAGATGACCAACAGGGTCAAATAATAATAATCACAGTAGTTGTCGAGGGTGCAACAGGTCAGCACCTCAGGAGTAAATGTCAGTTGGCTTTTCATAGTCGATCATTCAGACTATCTCTACTGCTCCTGCTGTCTCTAGAGAGTTGAAACAGCAGGTCTGGGACAGGTAGCACGTCCGGTGAACAGGTCAGGGTTCCATAGCCGCAGAACAGTTGAAACTGGAGCAGCAGCACGGACAGGTGGACTGGGGACAGCAAGGAGTCATCAGGCCAGGTAGTCCTGAGGGATTGTCCTAGGGCTCAGGTCCTCCGAGAGAGAGAAAGAAAGAGAGAAAGAGAGAATTAGAGAGAGCATACTTAAATTCACACAGGACACCGGATAAGACAGGAGAAATACTCCAGATATAACAGACTGACCATAGCCCCCGACACATAAACTATTGCAGCATAAATACTGGAGGCTGAGACAGGAGGGGTCGGGAGACACTGTGGCCCCATCCGACGATAACCCCGGACAGAGCTAAACAGGCAGGATATGACCCGACCAACTTTGACAAAGCATAGCCCCCACACAACTAGAGGGATATCTTCAACCACCAACTTACCATCCTGAGACAAGGCCGAGTATAGTCCGAGATCTCCGCCACGGCACAACCCAAGGGGGGGGGGGGGGGCAACCCAGACAGGAAGATCACGTCAGTGACTCAACCCACTCAAGTGACACACCCCTCCTAGGGACTGCATGGAAGAGCACCAGTAAGCCAGTGACTCATCTTTAAAGAAATTAAAATGAAATTAAAGAAAATAAGAAAGAGGGAAAGAGATAAAAAACTAAATTGCGTTGATCGTACACAAATTGTACAAAATTATATTATGAAAGTATAAAATAGTCAACATCTCGTGAGCTAATACCCAAACACAAACCCACCCAACCCCCCTCCTTAACTGAGGGAGTTAAAGTACCCATATCCTTAGGCGTTAGCCTTTAACATGTACCCGCTATACATAACATCGTCTGAATTAGGTTCATTCTAAATTATACATATAGTGCATGAAAGTGCATTGACTGTTCCCTGTAAGATGAAAATGTTGTCAGTCGTGTCACAAAATCACATTTCAATCAAAGCGACAAACATTTCAATCAAAGCAACAATAATGACCGGACGTGCTACCTGTCCCAGACCTGCTGTTTTCAACTCTCTAGAGACAGCAGGAGCAGTAGAGATACTCTTAATGATCGGCTATGAAAAGCCAACTGACATTTACTCCTGAGGTGGTGACTTGTTGCACCCTCGACAACTACTGTGATTATTATTATTTGACCATGCTGGTCATTTATGAACATTTGAACATCTTGGCCATGTTCTGTTATAATCTCCACCCGGCACAGCCAGAAGAGGACTGGCCACCCTCCATAGCCTGGTTCCTCTCTAGGTTTCTTCCTAGGTTTTGGCCTTTCTAGGGAGTTTTCCCTAGCCACCGTGCTTCTACACCTGCATTGCTTGCTGTTTGGGGTTTAAGGCTGGGTTTCTGTACAGCACTTTGAGATATCGGCTGATGTAAGGAGGGCTATATAAATAAATTTGATTTGACTGTTTAGCTCCACTTCAGCATGTCTAAAAAAGGAACAAAACAGAGGTCACCCGCCGTGCGTTCGTGGTCACAGCCACGCCTACCCGCACACTCAAATGTCAGCCGATCGGCATTCCCCAAGGCACCCTGAAACCTGCGCCACGAGGCGACAAAAGCAATGACCACGAACGCACCCAAGCAGCACAGGAACAACAACATCAAGCTGAGATGTATAAATTAAAACCTTTACCAGACGATAACAATAATCCCTCAAATATGAAATAGTTAACCATGATGAAGTCTGTGAAGTCTGGGGATTTAAATATGATGATAAATATGTCTCCAATTGAGAACCTCATGAATATGACAAAGACAGCAAAGGATTAGAGCAGCTGGACTGGGACAGAGGAGAGCTGTCATTCTCTAAACCTGATAACACACACACTCCTTCACCTTCAGCACAGTTAGACCTGATACCACCTCTGTCTGTAACAGGGGAACAGTTAGACCTGATACCACCTCTGTCTGTAACAGGGGAACATCACAGTTAGACCTGATACCACCTCTGTCTGTAACAGGGGAACATCACAGTTAGACCTGATACCACCGCTGTCTGTATCAGGGGAACAGCACAGTTAGACCTGATACCACCTCTGTCTGTAACAGGGGAACATCACAGTTAGACCTGATACCACCGCTGTCTGTATCAGGGGAACAGCACAGTTAGACCTGATACCACCTCTGTCTGTAACAGGGGAACAGCACAGTTAGACCTGATACCACCTCTGTCTGTAACAGGGGAACAGTTAGACCTGATACCACCTCTGTCTGTAACAGGGGAACATCACAGTTAGACCTGATACCACCTCTGTCTGTAACAGGGGAACAGTTAGACCTGATACCACCTCTGTCTGTAACAGGGGAACAGCACAGTTAGACCTGATACCACCTCTGTCTGTAACAGGGGAACAGTTAGACCTGATACCACCTCTGTCTGTAACAGGGGAACATCACAGTTAGACCTAATACCACCTCTGTCTGTATCAGGGGAACAGCACAGTTAGACCTAATACCACCTCTGTCTGTAAAAGGGGAACAGCACAGTTAGACCTAATACCACCTCTGTCTGTAACAGGGGAACAGTTAGACCTGATACCACCTCTGTCTGTAACAGGGGAACAGCACAGTTAGACCTAATACCACCTCTGTCTGTAACAGGGGAACAGCACAGTTAGACCTAATACCACCTCTGTCTGTAACAGGGGAACAGTTAGACCTGATACCACCTCTGTCTGTAACAGGGGAACATCACAGTTAGACCTGATACCACCTCTGTCTGTAACAGGGGAAAAGTTTGACCTGATACCACCTCTGTCTGTAACAGGGGAACAGCACAGTTAGACCTGATACCACCTCTGTCTGTAACAGGGGAACATCACAGTTAGACCTGATACCACCTCTGTCTGTAACAGGGGAACATCACAGTTAGACCTGATACCACCTCTGTTTGTAACAGGGGAACATCACAGTTAGACCTGATACCACCTCTGTCTGTAACAGGGGAACAGCACAGTTAGACCTGATACCACCTCTGTCTGTAACAGGGGAACAGTTAGACCTGATACCACATCTGTCTGTAACAGGGGAACAGCACAGTTAGACCTGATACCACCTCTGTCTGTAACAGGGGAACAGTTAGACCTGATACCACCTCTGTCTGTAACAGGGGAACAGCACAGTTAGACCTGATACCACCTCTGTCTGTAACAGGGGAACAGTTAGACCTGATACCACCTCTGTCTGTAACAGGGGAACAGCACAGTTAGACCTGATACCACCTCTGTCTGTAACAGAGGAACAGTTAGACCTGATACCACCTCTGTCTGTAACAGGGGAACAGTTAGACCTGATACCACCTCTGTCTGTAACAGGGGAACAGCACAGTTAGACCTGATACCACCTCTGTCTGTAACAGGGGAACAGTTAGACCTGATACCACCTCTGTCTGTAACAGGGGAACAGTTAGACCTGATACCACCTCTGTCTGTAACAGGGGAACAGCACAGTTAGACCTGATACCACCTCTGTCTGTAACAGGGGAACAGTTAGACCTGATACCACCTCTGTCTGTAACCAACCAGATCTCACAGTCTCATGTCAGAATTAGACATTCATCCATGTTTCTCAAACTTAACATTTTGAAGTTGTTTAAAGTTCAATTCAGGCATTAACTCCAAAATCTAAAGGTTAGGCATTAACTCTGAATGGTTATAGGTAACGATTAAGGTTTGAGAAAGGCTTAAAAACATTATATCGCTGGATTAAAACTTGCAACGTTTGGAATCAGAGCCTTACACCCATCCTCCCTCATCATGAAACTGAAACCTACTTGAAGGTAACAGTGCTCTCTGTTGCCCCTAGTGGCCGGTTTACACGTCATCTCCCGACCGTCCTCAGACATGGATGGACGTCGAATACTGACTTGTTTCATGGGTGATCTGGCTTCTGTGACAGTGGAACAGCATTAGAGATTATACCACCTCTGTAATAGTGGGATGAGGGAGGACAATTTCACAAACATTTATGAGCATGGTCTTATTTCTATTACAGCATGTTGGATGACTGTCATTCATATTCACCCAGTTCAATGTAACAGTGATAGGTTTAGGTTACTGTCATTCATATTCACCCAGTTCAATGTAACAGTGATAGGTTTAGGTTACTGTCATTCATATTCACCCAGTTCAATGTAACAGTGATAGGTTTAGGTTACTGTCATTCATATTCACCCAGTTCAATGTAACAGTGATAGGTTTAGGTTACTGTCATTCATATTCACCCAGTTCAATGTAACAGTGATAGGTTTAGGTTACTGTCATTCATATTCACCCAGTTCAATGTAACAGTGATAGGTTTAGGTTACTGTCATTCATATTCACCCAGTTCAATGTAACAGTGATAGGTTTAGGTTACTGTCATTCATATTCACCCAGTTCAATGTAACAGTGATAGGTTTAGGTTACTGTCATTCATATTCACCCAGTTCAATGTAACAGTGATAGGTTTAGGTTACTGTCATTCATATTCACCCAGTTCAATGTAACAGTGATAGGTTTAGGGTACTGTCATTCATATTCACCCAGTTCAATGTAACAGTGATAGGTTTAGGTTACTGTCATTCATATTCCATTCACCCAGTTCAATGTAACAGTGATAGGTTCAGGTTACTGTCATTCATATTCCATTCACCCAGTTCAATGTAACAGTGATAGGTTTAAGCTACTACATGATACTAAAATGTTCCCTATACCCATCATGAGGTTTCTACAACCTAGCCTATGAATGAAAGTTTACAACTTAGGTGCACACAAGTCGAAAGAAAGATTTGAGATAACAGACTGTGACACATGGACAGACAGTGACACACTCAACACCGCCTTGAACACTCTGGCCTGCATTTAGCTTATCTAAGATGTAATCATTAATCCAGTTGCAAATGAGAGTTTGCATTTTTATCCCTGTTTTGTTTGCTTCCGTTTAAGAAATGCTTTTCAACAGAATCGGCTGAATAAATCATGCGTTACAGTTACACCCGCGGGCCCCGGTGGCAAAACATTTGTAAAACCAAAAGTGAACCTTGACTTGGAAGAGTTCCGGTGTTGTGTTGGATAGTCATAGCCAGAAAGCAAACATAGCGTCCCTCTGTTTGAGCCGAGTGTTTGATTTACTTCTTTGGGACTGGGGGGCAGTATTGAGTAGCTTGGATGAATAACATGCCCAGAGTAAACTGCCTGCTACTCAGGCCCAAAAGCTAGAATATGCATATAAATTAGATTTGGGTAGAAAACACTCTGAAGTGTCTAAAACTGTTTGAATGATGTCTGTGAGTATAACAGAACTCATATGGAAGGCAAAAATCGGAGAAAAATCCAACCAGGAAGTGGGAAATCTGAGGTTCGTAGTTTTTCAAGTCATTGCCTATCAAATATACAGTGTCTATGGGGTCATATTGCACTTCCTGAGGCTTCCGCTAGATATCACCGGTCTTTAGAACCTTGTTTCAGGCTTCTACTGTGAAGGATGAGGGAATGAGAGCTGTTTCAACCAGGTGTCTGGCAGAATGCCATGAGCTCACTCAGGCGCGCCCCCGTGAGAGGTAGCTGCGTTCCTTTTCCTTTCTAAAGAGAAAGGAATTGTCCGGCTGAAACATTACTGAAGAGTTATGATAAAAACATCCTAAAGATTGATTCTATACATCGTTTGACATGTTTCTACGAACTGTAATATAACTTTTTTGACTTTTCGTCTGAACTAAGCGATCGCGCATTGAGCATTTGGATTACTGGGCTAAACGCGCAAACAAAAAGGAGGTATTTTGACATAAATTATGGACTTTATCGAACAAAATTTATTGTGGAACTGGGATTCCTGGGAGTGCATTCCGATGAAGATCATCAAAGGTAAGTGAATATTTATCACGCTATTTTTGAGTTTTGTGACACCTCTCTTTCTTTGGAAAATGGCTGTATGTTTTTCAGTGACTTGGCGCTGACCAAACATAATCGCAAGGTGTGCTTTCGCGGTAAAGCCTTTTTGAAATCTGACACAGTGGTTGCATTAAGGAGAAGTTTATCTATAATTCCATGTATAACACTTGTATCTTTTATCAATGTTTATGATGAGTATTTCTGTAATTTGATGTGGCTCTCTGCACTTTCACCGGATGTTTGTTTGAGACAATGCATTTCTGAACATAAAACACCAATTTCAAATGAGGTTTTTGGACATAAAGATGACCTTTATCGAAAAAAACACACATTTATTGTGTAATATGAAGTCCTGTGAATGCCATCTGATGAAGATCATCAAAGGTTAGTGATTCATTTTATCGCTATTTCTGACTTTTGTGAGCCCTCTCCTTGGCTGGAAAATGGCTGTATGGTTTTCTGTGACTAGGTGCTGACCTAACATAATCGTTTGGTGTGCTTTCGCCGTAAAGCCTATTTGAAATCGGACACTGTGGCTGGATTTACAAGAAGTTTATCTTTAAAATGGTGTATAATACTTGTATGTTTGAGGAATTTTAATTATGGGATTTCTGTTGTTTTGAATTTGGCGCCCTGCAATTTAACTGGCTGTTGGCGAGGTGGGACGCTAGCGTCCCCACATATCCCAGTTAACTAAACAAGCCAGCTGCATTTGGTAGCTAATTAAGTGAAACTGAAAAGTGAAAAAAAAATGATGAAATCTCTCTCTCGCTCTCTTGCTTCTCCTTAATTTTTGAAGAAATGAATTTATTGAAAACTGTTCAACTATTGTCTTTCATTCTCTCTTTGAGTCAACTACTCTCCACATCTTATGTACTGCAGTGCCAGCTAGCTGTACCTTATGCTTTCGGTACTAGATTATTTCTCTGATCCTTTGATTGGGTGGAGAACTGGTCAGTTCATGCTATAAGAGGTTAGGTTGGAGGACGTCCTCCAGAAGTTATCATAATTACTTTGTAAGTTTGTGGAAGAGAGTGAGAACCATGAGCCTCCAAGGTTTTGTATTGAAGTCAATGTACCCAGAGAAGGACGGAAGCCCGCTGTCCTCCAGCTACACCATGGTGCTACCCTACAGAGTTATGCTGAGGCTACTGTAGACCATTATTGCAGAACAGTGTGTTTTAATCAATTATTTGGTGACGTGAACATATTTAGTATAGTTTTATCTAAAAGGATAACTTCTTCAATGTTTAACCATTTTATTTTTTTGAAAATCACTGAGGAGGATGGTCTCTCTCGCTCTCCACTGGTGGAACAGCAATCTTCCCAATCTGTCCCCTGCATTCATCCATCACGGGGAGAGAGAGAGAGAGAGAGAGAGAGAGAGAGAGCCTTGCCATTGAGAAGGGTAGACACAGGAAAATCTGGCTCCCTGTAGAGGAAAGGCTGTGCAGCCACTGCACAATAGCAGAACCTGAGACGGAGCTGCATTTCCTGACAACATCTAAAAAATATAAAACAATTAGAGAGTGTCATTTCCCCAAATTTGAAACTCTTATTCAAGGTTTCAAAGACCTCTCTGATGAGAGTAGGCTACCAGTCCTGTTGGGGGAGGACGCAGAGAGCTGTGGGTTGGCAGCGCACTACATTGCTGCCTGCCATAAATTGAGGGACAGTGTCTTACAGACCAATCAACTTGCACATGTACTCTACTGTATGTTTATTGTTATTGTTCAATGTATGGTTATTTTGACACTTGGTTATTGTTGTTACTGTTGTCCCATTGACAATTTTGATTCTCATTTTTATATTGTAAATAAGCTTTGGCAATATGTACATTGTTACGTCATGCCAATAAAGCGAATTGAATTGAATTGAGAGAGAGAGATAGACAGAGAGAGAGAGAGTGAGAGAGAGACAGAGAGAGAGAGAGAGAGAGAGAGAGAGAGAGAGAGAGAGAGAGAGAGAGATAGACAGAGAGAGAGAGAGTGAGAGAGAGAGAGAGAGAGAGACAGAGAGAGAGAGAGGTCATGATCAGATGAGCTCCTGCATTTTTCAGCATTTTCTTTAAAAAATATAGATTTAGAGTTAGTTAAACTTGGATTTTTTGTCAGGAACACATACAGGATGCTACCCTCTACAACATAACCCTAAATTCAAATCAAAACTCAAAACCTACAACCTGATTTTGGACGGAATTACGGAATCACCTGAAAGATTCACAACTACCAAGGATTATTACACAGCAAATTCTCTGGAAAACAACAGTAACCTGAAAACACCACCCAACCTGGAACTGAGTGAGTAATGTTTAGTCTGAAACTATATTCTATTGCCAAAAGCCAAGAAGAAAAATACATGACATTACTTGATAAGCATTGAATGAAACATAATTGCCAAGCTTGATACAGCTTCAACTAGCACTGACGTGTCAAGTGAGAGGTGTCAAAGACCATTAGCCCAACAATGGCAGGAGAGTCGAATAGTCTACCCCAACCAAATGGAGAGGCCTTAGAAGCTCCCTCCTGCTGTTCAGAGGTAATTAAAATACAGTACCCTGGGAGTGTAAAGAATGACAAGGCAAGAAAAGAGCACAAAATGAAGCTCCTTATGGAAAATCAAGAGACACTTTTTGCTGACTATTACAAAAATGGGAACATCAGCAACCTTATCTTCCACACAAACCATCCCCTGGCATGGCACAGTGCTATATTAGCACACTACCCCTCTGTTAAGAGAGGGGGGGTTAACGAGGGGTGGAAACTCAGGATACTTGACAACGAGGACTCTGAGTCAGCTAACATAAATCTATATAAGTCTGGAACAGTATTGGTACAGGGCAACCCCAAACAGTTTCAGCTGGACTTTCACCTAATCAAAGAATTAGCCCAGCAGGAGAAGCTCTCCCTTGATAAAGATACCCCCACCCCAAGCGGGTCAGACCAAAACTCTTCATCATATAACTCCACAGACGAGCAACCCTCAGCAGACAGTCAACCTCCCAGTACAGAGCACTTCTCCCTCATTGAAATGAAGGATAAATTTACCCAGCTGGAGGTAAGGCAGGTTGAGCTGGAACAGCAGGTGATTACACTCCAGTCAGCACAGACCCAGACAACAGTCCAGCACAACAACACCCCCTTAACCAGACCAGGAGAGCTGGAGGTGGAGAGAGACACATCTGGACTCTGGACAGTTAAGAGACAACTTCAACTGGAGAAAGAGCAGAAGCAGGAGCAGGAGCAGAACAGAGCACTAGAGGAGAGGATCAGACTGCTGGAGGAGAGGGAGAGGGGGATGGAGGAGAGGATCAGACTGCTGGAGGAGAGGTTGAGGGGGATGGCATGTGACAGAGAACAACCCACTAGGGAGGTGGCCATCCCCACAGAGAAGCCAGCAGAACAGCCCACCTCATCACCCGACAAAAGTCTCGACACCACAGCAGAACAGTCCACACCAGACCCTGACCATAGAGTCAACATCACAGCAGAACAGACAAAAGAAAAACCCCAAGCCCAGCAGCTCTCACCCCCCCTGAGCACCCCCCCTGTCAGCCACCCTGATAGCCCTCCTGACAACCCCCCCACACCCACTGAGGACAAACACAAGACACAGATTTTTCTCCTTATGGACTCAAATGGGAAATTTATAGAAGAAAAAAAACTTTTTCCCAAACACAGTGTATCTAAACTCTGGTGTCCAAACACCCAGTGCGCCCTAGACCTTCTGTCTGAGGACAAACTAGGCTCACCTAGCCACATAATAATACACACAGGCACAAACGACCTGAGAGCACAGCAGGAAAGGGTGGCCACAGCACTGAAGGGAGTGATTGAAAAAGCTTCTTCTACTTTCCCCAATGCACAAGTGGTTATCTCCACCCTGCTACCACGAAAAGACTTCCACCCTGCTACAATACAGCGGGTAAACGCAAGCATCTCCCGTGACTGTGCCTCAAAACCAAATGTTTTCCTGGCCCACCACTCCACCCTGGACTTGAACAGCCTCTATGACCAGGTCCACCTCTACAAGGCAGCAGTGCCCACCTTTGCCCGGACTCTAAAGGACATCGCTCTCAAACGCAGCCCCAACACTTCACACAGGAGCAACAGATCAATAGACACCCCACCCAGACCAGCGAGACACCCTCCAAGACCTTCAGCACCCCACCCTGGACCTACACATAGAGGACCCACGCCAAGAGGACCTACATCCAGACCACAGCACCCCCAGACACACCCCCACCCCAACCAATCAACACCCCCCCACATCAACCATGCCCACACCCAATTTAGGCCCCCTCAGATCAGACCTATGCCACTCCTGCCCACCCCATGCACCCCACCCCCGCAGAGAGGGCATCAACATGGAAGTCACACATACGCCCAGGTAGTGAGCGGGCAAACAGGCCCAACCCCCACTCTTACACTCGCCCAAGCCAACGGCATGTACCAGATGCTCAGCAGGCTCTGCTCACACTTACTGGCCTGAGGCCAAACCACGACCAACAACATTGGACACTTTATGGAACAAAAAGCCTTCACTATATCATCCTGGAATATCCAAGGCCTGAGGTCATCTGCCTTTGGCCTAAAGAGCAGGAACCCGGACTTCACCAAAGAAATCGGTAATGCAGACATTGTCATCCTGCAAGAAACCTGGTACAGAGGAGACGGACCCACTGGTTGCCCTCTAGGTTACAGAGAGCTGGTAGTCCCATCCACCAAACTACCAGGTGTGAAACAGGGAAGGGACTCAGGGGGAATGCTAATTTGGTATAGAGCAGACCTAACTCACTCCATTAAATTAATCAAAACAGAAACATTTTACATTTGGCTAGAAATTCAAAAGGAAATTATCTTAACAGAGAAAAATGTCCTCCTGTGTGCTACCTATATCCCCCCACTAGAATCCCCATACTTTAATGAAGACAGCTTCTCCATCCTGAAGGAGGAAATCAATCATTTCCAGGCCCAGGGACATGTATTAGTCTGTGGCGACCTAAATGCCAGAACTGGACAAGAACCTGACACCCTCAGCACACAGGGGGACAAACACCTACCTGCAGGTGACAGCATTCCCTCCCCCATATGCCCCCCTAGGCACAACTATGACAACATAACCAACAAAAACGGGTCACAACTCCTGCAGCTCTGTCGCACGCTGGGTATGTACATAGTCAATGGTAGGCTTCGAGGGGACTCCTATGGTAGGTTCACCTATAGCTCATCTCTTGGCAGTAGCACTGTAGACTACTTTATCACTGACCTCAACCCAGAGTCTCTCAGAGCGTTCACAGTCAGCCCACTGACACCCCTATCAGACCACAGCAAAATCACAGTCTACTTGAACAGAGCAATACTCAATCATGAGGCATCAAAGCCAAAGGAACTGAGTAACATTAAGAAATGCTATAGATGGAAGGAATGCAGTTTGGAAACCTACCAAAACACAATTAGACAACAGCAAATTCAATCCCTTTTAGACAACTTCCTGGGTAAAACGTTCCACTGCAATAGTGAAGGTGTAAACTTGGCAGTAGAAAATCTTAACAGTATATTTGACCTCTCAGCTTCCCTGTCAAATCTAAAAATCTCAAATAGAAAACCAAAGAAAATGAACAACAATGACAAATGGTTTGATGAAGAATGCAAAAATCTAAGAAATAAATTGAGAAACCTGTCCAACCAAAAACATAGAGACCCGGAAAACCTGAGTCTACGCCTTCACTATGGTGAATCACTAAAACAATACAGAAATACACTACGGAAAAAGAAGGAACAGCACGTCAGAAATCAGCTCAATGTAATTGAAGAATCCATAGACTCTAACCACTTCTGGGAAAATTGGAAAACACTAAACAAACAACAACACGAAGAATTATCTATCCAAAATGGAGATGTATGGGTAAACCACTTCTCCAATCTTTTTGGCTCTATAACAAAGAATAAAGAGCAAAAACATATACATGATCAAATACAAATCCTAGAATCAACTATTAAAGACTACCAGAACCCACTGGATTCTCCAATTACCTTGAACGAGTTACAGGACAAAATAAAAACCCTCCAACCCAAAAAGGCCTGTGGTGTTGATGGTATCCTTAATGAAATGATCAAATATACAGACAACAAATTCCAATTGGCTATACTAAAACTCTTTAACATCGTCCTTAGCTCTGGCATCTTCCCCAATATTTGGAACCAAGGACTGATCACCCCAATCCACAAAAGTGGAGACAAATTTGACCCCAATAACTACCGTGGAATATGCGTCAACAGTAACCTTGGGAAAATACTCTGCATTATCATTAACAGCAGACTCGTACATTTCCTCAATGAAAACAATGTACTGAGCAAATGTCAAATTGGCTTTTTACCAAATTACCGTACAACAGACCATGTATTCACCCTACACACCCTAATTGACAACCAAACAAACCAAAACAAAGGCAAAGTCTTCTCATGCTTTGTTGACTTCAAAAAAGCCTTCGACTCAATTTGGCATGAGGGTCTGCTATACAAATTGATGGAAAGTGGTGTTGGGGGTAAAACATACGACATTATAAAATCCATGTACACAAACAACAAGTGTGCGGTTAAAATTGGCAAAAAACACACATTTCTTCACACAGGGTCGTGGGGTGAGACAGGGATGCAGCTTAAGCCCCACCCTCTTCAACATATATATCAACGAATTGGCGCGGGCACTAGAACAGTCTGCAGCACCCGGCCTCACCCTACTAGACTCTGAAGTCAAATGTCTACTGTTTGCTGATGATCTGGTGCTTCTGTCACCAACCAAGGAGGGCCTACAGCAGCACCTAGATCTTCTGCACAGATTCTGTCAGACCTGGGCCCTGACAGTAAATCTCAGTAAGACCAAAATAATGGTGTTCCAAAAAAGGTCCAGTCACCAGGACCACAAATTCCATCTAGACACTGTTGCCCTAGAGCACACAAAAAACTATACATACCTCGGCCTAAACATCAGCGCCACAGGTAACTTCCACAAAGCTGTGAACGATCTGAGAGACAAGGCAAGAAGGGCATTCTATGCCATCAAAAGGAACATAAATGTCAACATACCAATTAGGATCTGGCTAAAAATACTTGAATCAGTCATAGAGCCCATTGCCCTTTATGGTTGTGAGGTCTGGGGTCCGCTCACCAACCAAGATTTCACAAAATGGGACAAACACCAAATTGAGACTCTGCATGCAGAATTCTGCAAAAATATCCTCCGTGTACAACGTAGAACACCAAATAATGCATGCAGAGCAGAATTAGGCCGATACCCACTAATTATCAAAATCCAGAAAAGAGCCGTTAAATTCTACAACCACCTAAAAGGAAGCGATTCCCAAACCTTCCATAACAAAGCCATCACCTACAGAGAGATGAACCTGGAGAAGAGTCCCCTAAGCAAGCTGGTCCTAGGGCTCTGTTCACAAACACAAACACACCCCACAGAGCCCCAGGACAACAGCACAATTAGACCCAACCAAATCATGAGAAAACAAAAAGATAATTACTTGACACATTGGAAAGAATTAACAAAAAAACAGAGCAAACTAGAATGCTATTTGGCCCTAAACAGAGAGTACACAGTGGCAGAATACCTGACCACTGTGACTGACCCAAACTTAAGGAAAGCTTTGACTATGTACAGACTCAGTGAGCATAGCCTTGCTATTGAGAAAGGCCGCCGTAGGCAGACATGGCTCTCAAGAGAAGACAGGCTATGTGCTCACTGCCCACAAAATGAGGTGGAAACTGAGCTGCACTTCCTAACCTCCTGCCCAATGTATGACCATATTAGAGACACATATTTCCCTTTTTTGGAACACCATTATTTTGGTCTTACTGAGATTTACTGTCAGGGCCCAGGTCTGACAGAATCTGTGCAGAAGATCTAGGTGCTGCTGTAGGCCCTCCTTGGTTGGTGACAGAAGCACCAGATCATCAGCAAACAGTAGACATTTGACTTCGGATTCTAGTAGGGTGAGGCCAGGTGCTGCAGACTGTTCTAATGCCCTCGCCAATTCGTTGATATATATGTTGAAGAGGGTGGGGCTTAAGCTGCATCCCTGTCTCACCCCACGACCCTGTGTGAAGAAATGTGTGTGTTTTTTGCCAATTTTAACCGCACACTTGTTGTTTGTGTACATGGATTTTATAATGTCGTATGTTTTTCCCCCAACACCACTTTCCATCAATTTGTATAGCAGACCCTCATGCCAAATTGAGTCGAAGGCTTTTTTGAAATCAACAAAGCATGAGAAGACTTTGCCTTTGTTTTGGTTTGTTTGGTTGTCAATTAGGGTGTGTAGGGTGAATACATGGTCTGTTGTACGGTAATTTGGTAAAAAGCCAATTTGACATTTGCTCAGTACATTGTTTTCATTGAGGAAATGTACGAGTCTGCTGTTAATGATAATGCAGAGTATTTTCCCAAGGTTACTGTTGACGCATATTCCACGGTAGTTATTGGGGTCAAATTTGTCTCCACTTTTGTGGATTGGGGTGATCAGTCCTTGGTTCCAAATATTGGGGAAGATGCCAGAGCTAAGGACGATGTTAAAGAGTTTTAGTATAGCCAATTGGAATTTGTTGTCTGTATATTTGATCATTTCATTAAGGATACCATCAACACCACAGGCCTTTTTGGGTTGGAGGGTTTTTATTTTGTCCTGTAACTCGTTCAAGGTAATTGGAGAATCCAGTGGGTTCTGGTAGTCTTTAATAGTTGATTCAAGGATTTGTATTTGATCATGTATATGTTTTTGCTCTTTATTCTTTGTTATAGAGCCAAAAAGATTGGAGAAGTGGTTTACCCATACATCTCCATTTTGGATAGATAATTCTTCGTGTTGTTGTTTGTTTAGTGTTTTCCAATTTTCCCAGAAGTGGTTAGAGTCTATGGATTCTTCAATTACATTGAGCTGATTTCTGACGTGCTGTTCCTTCTTTTTCCGTAGTGTATTTCTGTATTGTTTTAGTGATTCACCATAGTGAAGGCGTAGACTCAGGTTTTCCGGGTCTCTATGTTTTTGGTTGGACAGGTTTCTCAATTTATTTCTTAGATTTTTGCATTCGTCATCAAACCATTTGTCATTGTTGTTCATTTTCTTCGGTTTTCTATTTGAGATTTTTAGGTTTGATAGGCAAGCTGAGAGGTCAAATATACTGTTAAGATTTTCTACTGCCAAGTTTACACCTTCACTATTGCAGTGGAACGTTTTACCCAGGAAGTTGTCTAAAAGGGATTGAATTTGCTGTTGTCTAATTGTTTTTTGGTAGATTTCCAAACTGCATTCCTTCCATCTATAGCATTTCTTAATGTTACTCAGTTCCTTTGGCTTTGATGCCTCGTGATTGAGTATTGCTCTGTTCAAGTAGACTGTGATTTTGCTGTGGTCTGATAGGGGTGTCAGTGGGCTGACTGTGAACGCTCTGAGAGACTCTGGGTTGAGGTCAGTGATAAAGTAGTCTACAGTGCTACTGCCAAGAGATGAGCTATAGGTGAACCTACCATAGGAGTCCCCTCGAAGCCTACCATTGACTATGTACATACCCAGCGTGCGACAGAGCTGCAGGAGTTGTGACCCGTTTTTGTTGGTTATGTTGGGAATGCTGTCACCTCCAGGTAGGTGTTTGTCCCCCTGTGTGCTGAGGGTGTCAGGTTCTTGTCCAGTTCTGGCATTTAGGTCGCCACAGACTAATACATGTCCCTGGGCCTGGAAATGATTGATTTCCTCATTCAGGATGGAGAAGCTGTCTTCATTAAAGTATGGGGATTCTAGTGGGGGGATATAGGTAGCACACAGGAGGACATTTTTCTCTGTTAAGATAATTTCCTTTTGAATTTCTAGCCAAATGTAAAATGTTCCTGTTTTGATTAGTTTAATGGAGTGAGTTAGGTCTGCTCTATACCAAATTAGCATTCCCCCTGAGTCCCTTCCCTGTTTCACACCTGGTAGTTTGGTGGATGGGACTACCAGTTCTCTGTAACCTAGAGGGCAACAAGTGGGTCCGTCTCCTCTGTACCAGGTTTCTTGCAGGATGACAATGTCTGCATTACCGATTTCTTTGGTGAAGTCCGGGTTCCTGCTCTTTAGGCCAAAGGCAGATGACCTCAGGCCTTGGATATTCCAGGATGATATAGTGAAGGCTTTTTGTTCCATAAAGTGTCCAATGTTGTTGGCCGTGTGGTTTGGCCTCAGGCCAGTAAGTGTGAGCAGAGCCTGCTGAGCATCTGGTACATGCCGTTGGCTTGGGCGAGTGTAAGAGTGGGGGTTGGGCCTGTTTGCCCGCTCACTACCTGGGCGTATGTGTGACTTCCATGTTGATGCCCTCTTTGCGGGGGTGGGGTGCATGGGGTGGGCAGGAGTGGCATAGGTCTGATCTGAGGGGGCCTAAATTGGGTGTGGGCATGGTTGATGTGGGGGGGGTGTGTAGGTCCAGGGGGGGGTCTTGGAGGGTGTCTCGCTGGTCTTGGTGGGGTGTCTATTGATCTGTTGCTCCTGTGTGAAGTGTTGGGGCTGCGTTTGAGAGCGATGTCCTTTAGAGTCCGGGCAAAGGTGGGCACTGCTGCCTTGTAGAGGTGGACCTGGTCATAGAGGCTGTTCAAGTCCAGGGTGGAGTGGTGGGCCAGAAAAACATTTGGTTTTGAGGCACAGTCACGGGAGATGCTTGCGTTTACCCGCTGTATTGTAGCAGGGTGGAAGTCTTTTCGTGGTAGCAGGGTGGAGATAACCACTTGTGCGTTGGGGAAAGTAGAAGAAGCTTTTTCGATCACTCCCTTCAGTGCTGTGGCCACCCTTTCCTGCTGTGCTCTCAGGTCGTTTGTGCCTGTGTGTATTATTATGTGGCTAGGTGAGCCTAGTTTGTCCTCAGACAGAAGGTCTAGGGCGCGCTGGGTGTTTGGACACCAGAGTTTAGACACACTGTGTTTGGGAAAAAGTTTTTTTTCTTCTATATATTTCCCATTTGAGTCCATAAGAAGGACAATCTGTGTCTTGTGTTTGTCCTCAGTGGGTGTGGGGGGGTTGTCAGGAGGGCTATCAGGGTGGCTGACAGGGGGGGGTGCTCAGAGGGGGTGAGAGCTGCTGGGCTTGGGGTTTTTCTTTTGTCTGTTCTGTTGTGATGTCGTTTCTATGGTCAGGGTCTGGTGTGGACTGTTCTGCTGTGGTGTCGAGACTTTTGTCGGGTGCTGAGGTGGGCTGTTCTGCTGGCGTCTCTGTGGGGATGGCCACCTCCCTAGTGGGTTGTTCTCTGTCACATGCCATCCCCCTCAACCTCTCCTCCTGTAGTCTGATCCTCTCCTCCATCCCCTTCTCCCTCTCCTCCTGTAGTCTGATCCTCTCCTCCATCCCCCTCTCCCTCTCCTCCTGTAGTCTGATCCTCTCCTCTAGTGCTCTGTTCTTCTCCTGCTCCTGCTCTTTCTCCTGTTGATGTTGTCTCACCACTGTCCATAGTGCAGATATGTCTTTCTCCACCTCCGGCTCTCCAGGTCTGGTTAAGGGGGTGTTGTTGTGCTGGACTGTTGTCTGGGTCTGTGCTGACTGGAGTGTGATCACCTGCTGTTCCAGCTCCACCTGCCTTACCTCCAGCTGGGTGAATTTATCCTTCATTTCAATGAGGGAGAAGTACTCTGTACTGGGAGGTTGACTGTCTGCTGAGGGTTGCTCGTCTGTGTGGTTATATGATGAAGACGTCTGGTCTGACCCGCTTGGGGTGGGGGTATCTTTATCAAGGGAGAGCTTCTCCTGCTGGGCTAATTCTTTGATTTGGTGAAAGTCCAGCTGAAACTGTTTGTGGTTGCCCTGTACCATTACTGTTCCAGACTTATAGAGATTTATATTAGCTGACTCAGAGTCCTCGTTGTCAAGTATCCTGAGTTTCCACCCCTCGTTAACCCCCCCTCTCTTAACAAAGGGTTAGTGTGCTAATATAGCACTGTGCCATGCCACTGGATGGTTTGTGTAGAAGATAAGGTTGCTGATGTTCCCATTTTTGTAATAGTCAGCAAAAAGTGTCTCTTGATTTTCCATAAGGAGCTTCATTTTGTGATCTTTTCTTGCCTTATCATTCTTTACAATGACAGGGTACTGTATTTTAATTACCTCTGAACAGCGGGAGGCAGCTTCTAAGGCCTCTCCATTTGGTTGGGGTAGACTATTCGACTCTCCTGCCATTGTTGGGCTAATGGGCTTTGACACCTCTCACTTGACACTTAAGTGCTAGATGAAGTTGTATCAAGCTTGGCAGAGTTATGTTACTATTCAGTCCTTATAAAGTAATGTCATGTATTATTCTTCTTGGCTTTTGGAAATAGAATATAGTTTCAGACTAAACATTACTCACTCAGTTCCAGGTTGGGTGGTGTTCTCAGGTTTCTGTTGTTTTCCAGAGAATTTGCTGTATAGAATAATTAATCCTTGGTATTTGTGAACTTTTCAGGTGATTCTGTAATTCCGTCCAAAATCAGGTTGTAGGTTTCGAGTTTTGATTTGAAGTGAGGGTTATGTTGTAGAGGGTAGCATCCTGTATGTGTTCCTGACAAAAAATCCAAGTTTATCTAACTCTAAATGTATCTTTTTTAAAGAAAATGCTGAAAAATGCAGGAGCTCATCTGATCGTGACCTCTCTCTCTCTCTCTCTCTCTCTCTCTCTCTCTCTCTCTCTCTTTCTCTCTGTCTCTCTCCTGCTCTGTTTGTCTCTCTCACACATACTCCTCTCCAGGTGAAGCACTGTGTGTGAGAGCAGAGACAGTGAGGGAAGTGAGAGAGAATGGTGGGTTTGAGGTGCAGCTACCTCCATTAATTTGTGGTGAGAGGCAACAGCCGCAGTGTGTAATGTCCTCACAATACAGATTACCACAAAGCTTTGGCTTCCTCTGTTGACTACTACAATCTCCGGGCGGTGTGTGTGTGTGTTCATTTCCATTTCCAGTGCACCCCACAGTGGAACCAAGTCATTTAGGAAACTGCTGAGCGTATCTAACTTCCTGCACAGTCTCAGGACAAAAAACACCTCATTTACAATGCTTTCTGGGTCTACAACACCGTGGCCCAAATGGCACCCCCTATTCCCTATGTAGTGCACTACTTTAGACCAGGGCCCTATTCCCTATATAGTGCACTACTATAGACCAGAGCCCTGTTCCCTACATAGTGCACTACTATAGACCAGAGCCCTATCCCCTATATAGTGCACTACTATAGACCAGAGCCCTATTCCCTATGTAGTGCACTACTTTTGACCAGAGCCTTATGGACCCTGGTCTACAGTAGTGCACTAGGATATAGGGTGCCATTTGGATGCGGCCCAGGATCTTTTCCAGTCAGGTACTGAAGAGGATTTGCCAACATTCACCTCAGGAATGTAGATAAAGACTCACATTAACAAGTCTATTGTCTCTGGAGCCCTCTTCTATATGAATGAGATTCTCACTAAACTTACTAAAAACGTACTCCATTAACAACAACGGAACGTTCTCTGTATCTCCGCCAGGTCAGACGTCAAGCAGGAAATGCTTTGTTTGTACCACAGAAGCTTTTCCAGTGTAAAAAAATAATGGGTGTTTCACTGCTCAAAGACGAACTTTATGGTGTCATTACATCGGGCTCAAAGACGAACTTCATGGTGTCATTACATCGGGCTCAAAGACTAACTTCATGGTGTCATTACATCGAGCTCAAAGACTAACTTCATGGTGTCATTACATCGGGCTCAAAGACGAACTTCATGGTGGCATTACATCGGGCTCAAAGACTAACTTCATGGTGTCATTACATCGGGCTCAAAGACTAACTCCATGGTGTCATTACATCGGGCTCAAAGACTAACTTCATGGTGTCATTACATCGGGCTCAAAGACTAACTTCATGGTGTCATTACATCGGGCTCAAAGACTAACTTCATGGTGTCATTACATCGGGCTCAAAGACTAACTTCATGGTGTCATTACATCGGGCTCAAAGACTAACTTCATGGTGTCATTACATCAGGCTCAAAGACTAACTTCATGGTGTCATTACATCGGGCTCAAAGACTAACTTCATGGTGTCAATACATCGGGCTCAAAGACGAACTTCATGGTGTCATTACACCGGGCTCAAAGACTAACTTCATGGTGTCATTACATCAGGCTCAAAGACTAACTTCATGGTGTCATTACATCGGGCTCAAAGACTAACTTCATGGTGTCATTACATCAGGCTCAAAGACTAACTTCATGGTGTCATTACATCGGGATCAAAGACTAACTTCATGGTGTCATTACATCTGGCTCAAAGACTAACTTCATGGTGTCATTACATCTGGCTCAAAGACTAACTTCATGGTGTCATTACATCGGGCTCAAAGACTAACTTCATGGTGTCAATACATCGGGCTCAAAGACTAACTTCATGGTGTCATTACATCAGGCTCAAAGACTAACTTCATGGTGTCATTACATCGAGCTCAAAGACTAACTTCATGGTGTCATTACATCAGGCTCAAAGACTAACTTCATGGTGTCATTACATCGAGCTCAAAGACTAACTCCATGGTGTCATTACATCAGGCTCAAAGACTAACTTCATGGTGTCAATACATCGGGCTCAAAGACTAACTTCATGGTGTCATTACATGGGGCTCGAAAGACTAACTTCATGGTGTCATTACATCAGGCTCAAAGACTAACTTCATGGTGTCATTACATCAGGCTCAAAGACTAACTTCATGGTGTCAATACATCAGGCTCAAAGACTAACTTCATGGTGTCATTACATCAGGCTCAAAGACTAACTTCATGGTGTCAATACATCGGGCTCAAAGACTAACTTCATGGTGTCATTACATGGGGCTCGAAAGACTAACTTCATGGTGTCATTACATCGGGCTCAAAGACTAACTTCATGGTGTCATTACATCGGGCTCAAAGACTAACTTCATGGTGTCATAACACCCTGTGTAACTGACATCATGCTGCTTGCTTAGTGAGTAGGCCTACCGCTTCCTGAGTCGGTTCTCTCCGTGGCTCGAACCCAGGACCTCTGCAAAACACACGTGACTGCCCTCCTTACCCAGTCGTGCCACGTACAAAGCTAGCTATTCAGCGCTGCAAGTGGGGACACATTAGGGTGAGGAGAGAGTTCCACACTTCCCCGTGTGCTACACGTGTTACACCGTCCACAGAATTAAGAAATACTGGTTTAATGTCACAAGGTGGATAAGTGACAGGTTCTAGGTCTGGGATTGAGCAGCTTGAAGCAGAAAACAAAATAAAAAAATCTACGTCATCGTTTCAGCACGTTTAGAACCCAAAAAACAGCGTCAAGACGCACTGAAATAAAGTCGCCTGCTAAGTCAATTAACCAATAGGAATTGTAGTTCCTGATTACATGCAAATGAGTCGAACCTGTGAGAAGAAGGCTGTGTATCTTAGTTGTACGACTATTACATTGAGTTAAAACAGGAAACAGACAGAAGTGCAGGTTAGTTAGCAGACTATATGAGCCTTTATTTCTATAAGAGTCTGAACAAACACGGCGGATAATCAAGTTCCTCCACCAGGGTTATGTTTGCGCTGAAAAGGCTGGTCTAAGTCAATGTTTATTTTCATTCAGTCAGGGTACAGCAAACTGGCACCAATTCTCTCTCTCTCTCTCTCTCTCTGGCTTGTTCTCTCTCCATCTCTCCCTCTCTCTCTCTCCCTCCCCCCCCACCCCTCTGGCTCGTTCTCTCTCCATCTCTCCCTCTCTCTCTCCCCCCCCCCACCCCCTCTGGCTCGTTCTCTCGCCATCTCTCCCTCTCTCCTTCCTTCTTCCTACCTGCCTCTTGCAGTGAATTGTGATTACTCAGGTTGCTTGAGCTAGGGGGTCCCCTATTTCTAGTC
>NC_092112.1:11066407-11103907 GCF_045679555.1 Salvelinus alpinus | reverse complement strand
AAGGGAATTCATCTGAGAAAATGACTTTACCCCAGTCCTCAGCAGTCCAATCCCTGTACTTTTTGCAGAATATCAGTCTGTCCCTGATGTTTTTCCTGGAGAGAAGTGGCTTCTTTGCTGCCCTTCCTGACACCAGGCCATCCTCCAAAAGTCTTCACCTCACTGTGCGTGCAGATGCACTCACACCTGCCTGCTGCCATTCCTGAGCAAGCTCTGTACTGGTGGTGCCCCGATCCAGAAGCTGAATCAACTTTAGGAGACGGTCCTGGCGCTTGCTGGACTTTCTTGGGCGCCCTGAAGCCTTCTTCACAACAATTGAACCGCTCTCCTTGAAGTCCTTAATGATCCGATAAATGGTTGATTTAGGTGCAATCTTACTGGCAGCAATATCCTTGCCTGTGAAGCCCTTTTTGTGCAAAGCAATGACGACGGCACGTGTTTCCTTGCAGGTAACCATGGTTGACAGAGGAAGAACAATGATTCCAAGCACCACCCTCCTTTGAAGTTTCCAGTCTGTTATTCGAACTCAATCAGCATGACAGAGTGATCTCCAGCCTTGTCCTCGTCAACACTCACACCTGTGTTAATGAGAGAATCACTGACATGATGTCAGCTGGTCCTTTTGTGGCAGAGCTGAAATGCAGTGGATTTTTTTTTTTAGGATTCAGTTCATTTGCATGGCAAAGAGGGACTTTGCAATTAATTGCAATTCATCTGATCACTCTTCATAACATTCTGGAGTATATGCAAATTGCCATCATACAAACTGAGGAAGCAGACTTTGTGGAAATTAATATTTGTGTCATTCTCAAAACTTTTGGCCACGACTGTATAAGTGTACACGATATATACAAAAGTATGTGAACACCCCTTCAAATGAGTGGATTCGGCCATTTCAGCTACACCCGTTTCTGACAGGTGTATAAAATCGAGCACACAGCTATGCAATCTCCATAGACAAACATTGGCAGTAGAATGGCTTTACTGAAGAGCTCAGTGACTTTCATCGTGGCACCCGTCATAGGATGTCACCTTTCCAACAAGTCAGTTCATCAAATTTCCACCCTGCTAGAGCTGCTCCGGTCAACTGTAAGTGCTGTTACTGTGAAGTGGAAACCTCTGGGAGCAACAACGGCTCAGCTGCGAACGGTAGGCCACACAAGCTCACAGCACCAGTTCAAAGTTTGGAAGTTTTCAAAGGTTTTTATTTATTTTTACTATTTTCTACATTTTAGTAGCCAAAAAAGTGTTAAAGAAACCAAAATATATTTTATATTTTGAGATTATTATATTTTAAATTATACTTTGAAGAATCTCAAATATAAAATCTATTTTGATCTGGAGATGGGAGAAACTTCCAGAAGGACAACCATCTCTGCAGCACCAGACGGAAGCCTGTTTGGAGTTTGCCAAAAGGAACCTAAAGGACTCTCAGACCATAAAAAACAAGATTCTCTGGTCTGATGAAACCAAGATTGAACTCTTTGGCCTGAATGCCAAGCAACACGTCTGCAGGACACCTGGCACCATCCCTACTGTGAAGCGTGGCGGTGGCAGCATCATGCTGTGGGGGTGTTTTTCAGCCACAGGGACTTAGAGACTAGTCAGGGTTGAGGGAAAGATGAATGGAGCAAAGTATAGAGAGATCATTGGTGACAACCTGCTCCAGAGCGCTCACAACCTCAGACTGGGGCGAAGGTTCACCTTCCAACAGGACAACGACCCTAAGCACACAGCCAAGACAACGCAGGAGTGGCTTCGGAAAAAGCCTCTGAATGTCCTTGAGTGGCCCAGCCAGATCCCGGATTTGAACCCGATCAAACATCTCTGGAGAGACCTGAAAATAGCTGTGCAGTTATGTCTCCCCTCTACCACCTCACAGACAGGATCAAGGGAAAGATGAGGATTTTTTTTTTTAATCCATTTTAGAATAAGGATGTAATGTAAGACAGAGTTATTAACACAGCGAGAGAGAAAGCGGATTTTGTTTTCACGTTCTCCTCCTCCCTTGTTTGTTTCTTGATCTCTGTCTGTCGATTTCATATGAAATCGACAGACAGAGATCAATAAACAAACAAGGGAGGAGGAGAACGTGAAAACAAAATACAAAGTTGAATATTCATGTGATCATCTGAAAGGCCATGACAAAAAAAGATCCTTCTCTTTCGTATGCCAGCTCCCACCCACCAGTCAGGGCCGGATTAAGAAATCCGTGGAACGCTTTCGACACCTTGTAGAGTCCTGGCAAATTAAGGCTGTTCTGAGTGCAAAAAAAAAGGGTTGTGCAACTCAATATTAAGAAGGTTTCCTTAATGTTTTGTACACTAGGTGTATATACTGCATATATATATATACAGTGGGGAGAACAAGTATTTGATACACTGCCGATTTTGCAGGTTTTCCTACTTACAAAGCATATAGAGGTCTGTAATTTTTATCATAGGTACACTTCAACTGTGAGAGACGGAATCTAAAACAAAAATCCAGAAAATCACATTGTATGATTTTTAAATAATTAATTAGCATTTTATTGCATGACATAAGTATTTGATCACCTACCAACCAGTAAGAATTCCGGCTCTCACAGACCTGTTAGTTTTTCTTTAAGAAGCCCTCCTGTTCTCCACTCATTACCTGTATTAACTGCACCTGTTTGAACTCGTTACCTGTATAAAAGACACCTGTCCACACACTCAATCAAACAGATTCCAACCTCTCCACAATGGCCAAGACCAGAGAGCTGTGTAAGGACATCAGGGATAAAATTGTAGACCTGCACAAGGCTGGGATGGGCTACAGGACAATAGGCAAGCAGCTTGGTGAGAAGGAAACAACTGTTGGCGCAATTATTAGAAAATGGAAGAAGTTCAAGATGACGGTCAATCACCCTCGGTCTGGGGCTCCATGCAAGATCTCACCTCGTGGGGCATCAATGATCATGAGGAAGGTGAGGGATCAGCCCAGAACTACACGGCAGGACCTGGTCAATGACCTGAAGAGAGCTGGGACCACAGTCTCAAAGAAAACCATTAGTAACACACTACGCCGTCATGGATTAAAATCCTGCAGCGCACGCAAGGTCCCCCTGCTTAAGCCAGTGCATGTCCAGGCCTGTCTGAAGTTTGCCAATGACCATCTGGATGATCCAGAGGAGGAATGGGAGAAGGTCATGTGGTCTGATGAGACAAAAATAGAGCTTTTTGGTCTAACTCCACTCACCGTGTTTGGAGGAAGAAGAAGTATGAGTACAACCCCAAGAACACCATCCCAACCGTGAAGCATGAAGGTGGAAACATCATTCTTTGGGGATGCTTTTCTGCAAAGGGGACAGGACGACTGCACCGTATTGAGGGGAGGATGGATGGGGCCATGTATCGCGAGATCTTGGCCAACAACCTCCTTCCCTCAGTAAGAGCATTGAAGATGGGTCGTGGCTGGGTCTTCCAGCATGACAACGACACGAAGCACACAGCCATGGCAACTAAGGAGTGGCTCCGTAAGAAGCATCTCAAGGTCCTGGAGTGGCCTAGCCAGTCTCCAGACCTGAACCCAATAGAAAATCTTTGGAGGGAGCTGAACGTCCGTATTGCCCAGCGACAGCCCCGAAACCTGAAGGATCTGGAGAAGATCTGTAGGGAGGAGTGGGCCAAAATCCCTGCTGCAGTGTGTGCAAACCTAGTCAAGAACTACAGGAAACGTATGATCTCTGTAATTGCAAACAAAGGTTTCTGTACCAAATATTAAGTTCTGCTTTTCTGATGTATCAAATACTTATGTCATGCAATAAAATACGAATTAATTACTTAAAAATCATACAATGTGATTTTCGGGATTTTTGTTTTAGATTCCGTCTCTCACAGTTGAAGTTTACCTATGATAAAAATTACAGACCTCTACATGCTTTGTAAGTAGGAAAACCTGCAAAATCGGCAGTGTATCAAATACTTGTTCTCCCCACTGTATATATTTGTATATATATATAAACTCAGCAAAAAAAGAAATGTCCTCTCACTGTCTACTGCGTTTATTTTCAGCAAACTTAACTTATGTAAATATTTGTATGAACATAACAAGATTCAACAACTGAGACATGAACTGAACAAGTTCCACAGACATGTGACTAACAGAAATGGAATAATGTGTCACTGAACAAAGGGTGGGGGTCAAAATCAAAAGTAACAGTCAGTATCTGGTGTGGCCACCAGCTGCATTAAGTACTGCAGTGCATCTCCTCCTCATGGACTGCACCAGATTTGCCAGTTCTTGCTGTGAGATGTTACCCCACTCTTCCACCAAGGCACCTGCAAGTTCATTTCTGGGGGGCAATGGCCCTAGCCCTCACCCTTCGATCCAACAGGTCCCAGGCGTGCTCAATGGAACTGAGATCCGGGCTCTTCGCTGGCCTTGGCAGAACACTTACATTCCTGTCTTGCAGGAAATCACTCACAGAACGAGCAGTATGGCTGGTGGCATTGTCATGCTGGAGGGTCATGTCAGAATGAGCCTGCAGGAAGGGTACCACATGATGGAGGAGGATTTCTTCCCTGTAACGCACAGTGTGAAAAAGGGACATTTATTTTCTGTTGAGTTTATATCATAGGCTACAGTAGTCAACTAAATATAATATCCAGTTGCACACTGACTCACCTAATGATGAAGACATAGGCTACTCACAGTGACAGCTGGTGCACTTGTTGTGGCAACAGCTAATCTCAATATTTTTTTATTTATTTGACCTTTATTTAACTAGGCAAGTCAGTTTAAGAACAAATTCTTATTTTCAATGATGGCCTAGGAACAGTGGGTTAACTGCCTTGTTCAGGGGGAGGAACGATTTTTACCTTGTCGGCTCAGGGATTCGATCTTGCAACCTTTCGGTTACTAGTCCAACGCTCTAACCACTAGGCTACCGTTTGCCCTTAGATGAAAAAATCTGCTGCTGTTGAGAAATAAAAAAATATTAGTTCTACAGAAAGATTAGTCTTCTATTTTCAGCAGTTGGCATTTGCGTTACAAACCGTACATTTTTCTCGTAATCGTATTTAGAAAATGTGCAAAAGACAAACCAACACTACAACTAACCATATAAATGTCATCCATAGATTGCACTTTACCTTTCAAGTGAACCCATGAGTTTAACAGTCAGATTGTCAGGGTCAGAGGTTACAAACCCCTTCTATGGTGTATATGTCTATGGCCACAATGCAACAAGCTGTATATTTGGCACACATGCTGACCCAACAGCGGTCTTCCCGAATGTAGGAATACCTGTAACCGCCAAAGTAAAGGAAACTAGGGATACAAAGTATATGTTATGGTGTGGGGTGCATTTTCCTGGCATGGTTTACGTCGACTTGTACAATCTATGTCAAGGAGGATTGAAGCTCTTCTGCCAGCTTGTGGTGGCTCAACACCATTTTAAGACACCATGTTGGTGTTTCCTGTACTTTGGCAGATATATGAGCTTGTGATTAAACTTAATCCATAGTTGTTTTTTATTAACTATTTATCCTTTCTGGCAAAATTATGCTCGCTTGAGTATTTTGAACATTGAGAGCAGGCTCCTGTGGTTGAATAAAAATTCTAATAATTAAAAAAATCATTAAAACTTTTTTAAATAAAATATTTTGCCTCTCCCCTACTGGCTGACTCAAACAACTGACCAGTCACATTTATTTATTATTCCTTTTTTATTAATCAGTTACCCAATCAAGTCCCCCAGTTACCCCACTCCCCTCCTCCCCCCATCTGATGATTAGCAGAGCGGCAGCAGCGGGCTGTTTACATTTACATTTACATTTAAGTCATTTAGCAGACGCTCTTATCCAGAGCGACTTACACTCATTGAGAGTGGGCTCCTGAATCCTTCTGTGGTTGGCCGTTGCAGTGAACAAATTACAAAATATATTCTCTATATATATAATATATACTACGTATATAATATACACACTATATATTTTCTTTATAAAAAATTATTGTAATTTTTTTGGGGGGGGGGGGGACTTCCTCCCTCTTGGGCCCCACAAGGGCCTGCGCCACAGGGCTTCAGCCCCAGTAAGCCCCTGCATTAAATTGGCCCTGTCTACAGTACCCCTCTCCACAGACCTCCAGCCCCTCTCCAACCCTCTCCCCTGCTAAACCAATTCTCATCCCCAGTTCAGAGCCTGGGCTGTGGGACCTGATCATGCCTCTCTCCCCTGCAGCCTGTGGCGCTCTTGAGCACTAATGCTAACTCTGTGTTTAATATGATCAGGGCTTAGTGGAGCCAGGAGGACTCGGGACAGATGTGGTGATGATAAGGGCTCCTCTCTGATTTTTCTCTCATACACATGCACACTCACATATAGACAATATGACACACACACACACACACACACACACACACACACACACACACACACACACACACACACACACACACACACACACACACACACACACACACACACACATACAGTGGGGAGAACAAGTATTTGATACACTGCCGATTTTGCAGGTTTTCCTACTTACAAAGCATGTAGAGGTCTGTAATATTTATCATAGGTACACTTCAACTGTGAGACACGGAATCTAAAACAAAAATCCAGAAAATCACATTGTATGATTTTTAAGTAATTAATTTGCATTTTATTGCATGACATAAGTATTTGATACATCAGAAAAGCAGAACTTAATATTTGGTACAGAAACCTTTGTTTGCAATTACAGAGATCATACGTTTCCTGGAGTTCTTGACCAGGTTTGCACACACTGCAGCAGGGATTTTGTCCCACTCCTCCATACAGACCTTCTCCAGATCCTTCAGGTTTCGGGGCTGTCGCTGGGCAATACGGACTTTCAGCGCCCTCCAAAGATTTTCTATTGGGTTCAGGTCTGGAGACTGGCTAGGCCACTCCAGGACCTTGAGATGCTTCTTACGGAGCCACTCCTTAGTTTCCCTGGCTGTGTGTTTCGGGTCGTTGTCATGCTGGAAGACCCAGCCACGACCCATCTTCAATGCTCTTACTGAGGGAAGGAGGTCGTTGGCCAAGATCTCGGGATACATGGCCCCATCCATCCTCCCCTCAATACGGTGCAGTCGTCCTGTCCCCTTTGCAGAAAAGCATCCCCAAAGAATGATGTTTCCACCTCCACGCTTCACGGTTGGGATGGTATTCTTGGGGTTGTACTCATCCTTCTTCTTCCTCCAAACACGTCGAGTGGAGTTTAGACCAAAAAGCTAAATTTTTGTCTCATCAGACCACATGACCTTCTCCCATTCTTCCTCTGGATCATCCAGATGGTCATTGGCAAACTTCAGACGGGCCTGGACATGCCCTGGCTTGAGCAGGGGGACCTTGCGTGCGCTGCAGTATTTTAATCCATGACGGCATAGTGTGTTACTAATGGTTTTCTTTGAGACTGTGGTCCCAACTCTCTTCAGGTCATTGACCAGGTCCTGCCGTGTAGTTCTGGGCTGATCCCTCACCTTCCTCATGATCATTGATGCCCCACGAGGTGAGATCTTGCATGGAGCCCCAGACCGAGGATGATTGACCGTCATCTTGAACTTCTTCCATTTTCTAATAATTGCGCCAACAGTTGTTGCCTTCTCACCAAGCTGCTTGCCTATTGTCCTGTAGCCCATCCCAGCCTTGTGCAGGTCTACAATTTTATCCCTGATGTCCTTACACAGCTCTCTGGTCTTGGCCATTGTGGAGAGGTTGGAGTCTGTTTGATTGAGTGTGTGGACAGGTGTCTTTTATACAGGTAACGAGTTCAAACAGGTGCAGTTAATACAGATAATGAGTGGAGAACAGGAGGGCTTCTTAAAGAAAAACTAACAGGTCTGTGAGAGCCGGAATTCTTACTGGTTGGAAGGTGATCAAATACTTATGTCTTGCAATAAAATGCAAATTAATTACTTAAAAATCATACAATGTGATTTTCTGGATTTTTGTTTTAGATTCCGTCTCTCACAGTTGAAGTGTACCTATGATAAAAATTACAGACCTCTACATGCTTTGTAAGTAGGAAAACCTGCAAAATCGGCAGTGTATCAAATACTTGTTCTCCCCACTGTATGATTCATAAATGCAAAAAGGCTGTATTTGACAGTAACACACACCCAATCAAATGTTGACCAAGTTAAGAGGTTGACATGAGAAAGTCCCCCTACTTTCCCAGTGCAGTTAAAACAAGCTGACCCCAATCATCCCTTCTGGCTGTTCTTGTTAGTTCTCCTGTCTAACCAGACACACACACACACACACACACACACAAAATGTCCCTAATATTGAGATCTTACCTTCCTGCAACGCCCACCCTATTTTACACCGCCACAACGTAACCATGGTGACTGAAAGGACCCGTTTCTTGTGTTGCACCATATTCAGGAGGAGAAACGTCTGTGGCAATAGAGACAGGTTCCACTCATATAGAGACAGGTGGGTTCCACTCATATAGAGACAGGTTCCACACATATAGAGACAGGTGGGTTCCACTCATATAGAGACAGGTTCCACTCATATAGAGACAGGTGGGTTCAACTCATATAGAGACAGGTGGGTTCCACTCATATAGAGACAGGTTCCACTCATATAGAGACAGGTGGGTGGACAGCTGTGGGTTCAACTCATATAGAGACAGGTTCCACACATATAGAGACAGGTGGGTTCCACTCATATAGAGACAGGTTCCACTCATATAGAGACAGGTGGGTTCCACTCATATAGAGACAGGTTCCACTCATATAGAGACAGGTTCCACTCATATAGAGACAGGTGGGTTCCACTCATATAGAGACAGGTGGGTTCCACTCATATAGAGACAGGTGGGTTCAACTCATATAGAGACAGGTGGGTTCCACTCATATAGAGACAGGTGGGTTCAACTCATATAGAGACAGGTGGGTTCCACTCATATAGAGACAGGTGGGTTCCACTCATATAGAGACAGGTGGGTTCCACTCATATAGAGACAGGTGGGTTCCACTCATATAGAGACAGGTGGGTTCAACTCATATAGAGACAGGTGGGTTCAACTCATATAGAGACAGGTGGGTTCCACTCATATAGAGACAGGTTCCACTCATATAGAGACAGGTGGGTTCAACTCATATAGAGACAGGTGGGTTCCACTCATATAGAGACAGGTGGGTTCAACTCATATAGAGACAGGTGGGTTCAACTCATATAGAGACAGGTGGGTTCCACTCATATAGAGACAGGTGGGTTCCACTCATATAGAGACAGGTTCCACTCATATAGAGACAGGTTCCAGTCATATAGAGACAGGTGGGTGGACAGCTGTGGGTTCAACTCATATAGAGACAGGTGGGTTCCACTCATATAGAGACAGGTGGGTTCAACTCATATAGAGACAGGTGGGTTCCACTCATATAGAGACAGGTGGGTTCAACTCATATAGAGACAGGTGGGTTCAACTCATATAGAGACAGGTGGGTTCCACTCATATAGAGACAGGTGGGTTCAACTCATATAGAGACAGGTGGGTTCAACTCATATAGAGACAGGTGGGTTCAACTCATATAGAGACAGGTGGGTTCAACTCATATAGAGACAGGTGGGTTCAACTCATATAGAGACAGGTGGGTTCAACTCATATAGAGACAGGTGGGTTCAAGTCATATAGAGACAGGTGGGTTCAACTCATATAGAGACAGGTGGGTTCAACTCATATAGAGACAGGTGGGTTCCACTCATATAGAGACAGGTGGGTTCAACTCATATAGAGACAGGTGGGTTCAACTCATATAGAGACAGGTGGGTTCAACTCATAAGGAGACAGGTGGGTTCAACTCATATAGAGACAGGTGGGTTCAACTCATATAGAGACAGGTTCAACTCATATAGAGACAGGTGGGTTCAACTCATATAGAGACAGGTGGGTTCAACTCATATAGAGACAGGTGGGTTCCACTCATATAGAGACAGGTGGGTTCAACTCATATAGAGACAGGTGGGTTCAACTCATATAGAGACAGGTGGGTTCCACTCATATAGAGACAGGTGGGTTCAACTCATATAGAGACAGGTGGGTTCAACTCATATAGAGACAGGTGGGTTCCACTCATATAGAGACAGGTTCCACTCATATAGAGACAGGTGGGTTCCACTCATATAGAGACAGGTGGGTTCCACTCATATAGAGACAGGTGGGTTCCACTCATATAGAGACAGGTGGGTTCCACTCATATAGAGACAGGTGGGTTCCACTCATATAGAGACAGGTGGGTTCAACTCATATAGAGACAGGTGGGTTCCACTCATATAGAGACAGGTGGGTTCCACTCATATAGAGACAGGTGGGTTCCACTCATATAGAGACAGGTGGGTTCAACTCATATAGAGACAGGTGGGTTCAACTCATATAGAGACAGGTTCCACTCATATAGAGACAGGTGGGTTCCACTCATATAGAGACAGGTGGGTTCAACTCATATAGAGACAGGTGGGTTCCACTCATATAGAGACAGGTGGGTTCAACTCATATAGAGACAGGTGGGTTCAACTCATATAGAGACAGGTGGGTTCAACTCATATAGAGACAGGTGGGTTCCACTCATATAGAGACAGGTGGGTTCCACTCATATAGAGACAGGTGGGTTCAACTCATATAGAGACAGGTGGGTTCAACTCATATAGAGACAGGTTCCACTCATATAGAGACAGGTGGGTTCAACTCATATAGAGACAGGTGGGTTCAACTCATATAGAGACAGGTGGGTTCCACTCATATAGAGACAGGTGGGTTCCACTCATATAGAGACAGGTGGGTTCCACTCATATAGAGACAGGTGGGTTCAACTCATATAGAGACAGGTGGGTTCCACTCATATAGAGACAGGTGGGTTCAACTCATATAGAGACAGGTGGGTTCAACTCATATAGAGACAGGTGGGTTCCACTCATATAGAGACAGGTGGGTTCAACTCATATAGAGACAGGTGGGTTCCACTCATATAGAGACAGGTGGGTTCAACTCATATAGAGACAGGTGGGTTCAACTCATATAGAGACAGGTGGGTTCCACTCATATAGAGACAGGTGGGTTCAACTCATATAGAGACAGGTGGGTTCAACTCATATAGAGACAGGTGGGTTCAACTCATATAGAGACAGGTGGGTTCCACTCATATAGAGACAGGTGGGTTCCACTCATATAGAGACAGGTTCCACTCATATAGAGACAGGTTCCACTCATATAGAGACAGGTGGGTTCCACTCATATAGAGACAGGTGGGTTCCACTCATATAGAGACAGGTGGGTTCCACTCATATAGAGACAGGTGGGTTCCACTCATATAGAGACAGGTGGGTTCCACTCATATAGAGACAGGTGGGTTCAACTCATATAGAGACAGGTGGGTTCCACTCATATAGAGACAGGTGGGTTCCACTCATATAGAGACAGGTGGGTTCCACTCATATAGAGACAGGTGGGTTCAACTCATATAGAGACAGGTGGGTTCCACTCATATAGAGACAGGTGGGTTCCACTCATATAGAGACAGGTGGGTTCAACTCATATAGAGACAGGTGGGTTCCACTCATATAGAGACAGGTGGGTTCAACTCATATAGAGACAGGTGGGTTCAACTCATATAGAGACAGGTGGGTTCAACTCATATAGAGACAGGTGGGTTCCACTCATATAGAGACAGGTGGGTTCAACTCATATAGAGACAGGTGGGTTCAACTCATATAGAGACAGGTGGGTTCCACTCATATAGAGACAGGTGGGTTCAACTCATATAGAGACAGGTGGGTTCCACTCATATAGAGACAGGTGGGTTCCACTCATATAGAGACAGGTGGGTTCCACTCATATAGAGACAGGCGGGTTCAACTCATATAGAGACAGGTGGGTTCCACTCATATAGAGACAGGTGGGTTCAACTCATATAGAGACAGGTGGGTTCAACTCATATAGAGACAGGTGGGTTACACTCATATAGAGACAGGTGGGTTCAACTCATATAGAGACAGGTGGGTTCAACTCATATAGAGACAGGTGGGTTCAACTCATATAGAGACAGGTGGGTTCAACTCATATAGAGACAGGTGGGTTCAACTCATATAGAGACAGGTGGGTTCCACTCATATAGAGACAGGTGGGTTCAACTCATATAGAGACAGGTGGGTTCAACTCATATAGAGACAGGTGGGTTCAACTCATATAGAGACAGGTGGGTTCCACTCATATAGAGACAGGTGGGTTCCACTCATATAGAGACAGGTTCCACTCATATAGAGACAGGTGGGTTCCACTCATATAGAGACAGGTGGGTTCCACTCATATAGAGACAGGTGGGTTCAACTCATATAGAGACAGGTGGGTTCAACTCATATAGAGACAGGTGGGTTACACTCATATAGAGACAGGTGGGTTCAACTCATATAGAGACAGGTGGGTTCAACTCATATAGAGACAGGTGGGTTCCACTCATATAGAGACAGGTGGGTTCAACTCATATAGAGACAGGTGGGTTCCACTCATATAGAGACAGGTGGGTTCAACTCATATAGAGACAGGTGGGTTCAACTCATATAGAGACAGGTGGGTTCAACTCATATAGAGACAGGTGGGTTCCACTCATATAGAGACAGGTGGGTTCAACTCATATAGAGACAGGTGGGTTCAACTCATATAGAGACAGGTGGGTTCCACTCATATAGAGACAGGTGGGTTCAACTCATATAGAGACAGGTGGGTTCAACTCATAAGGAGACAGGTGGGTTCAACTCATATAGAGACAGGTGGGTTCAACTCATATAGAGACAGGTGGGTTCCACTCATATAGAGACAGGTGGGTTCCACTCATATAGAGACAGGTGGGTTCCACTCATATAGAGACAGGTGGGTTCCACTCATATAGAGACAGGTTCCACTCATATAGAGACAGGTGGGTTCAACTCATATAGAGACAGGTGGGTTCAACTCATATAGAGACAGGTGGGTTCAACTCATATAGAGACAGGTGGGTTCAACTCATATAGAGACAGGTTCCACTCATATAGAGACAGGTGGGTTCCACTCATATAGAGACAGGTGGGTTCAACTCATATAGAGACAGGTGGGTTCAACTCATATAGAGACAGGTGGGTTCCAGTCATATAGAGACAGGTGGGTTCAACTCATATAGAGACAGGTGGGTTCAACTCATATAGAGACAGGTGGGTTCAACTCATATAGAGACAGGTTCCACTCATATAGAGACAGGTGGGTTCCACTCATATAGAGACAGGTGGGTTCAACTCATATAGAGACAGGTGGGTTCAACTCATATAGAGACAGGTGGGTTCAACTCATATAGAGACAGGTTCCACTCATATAGAGACAGGTGGGTTCAACTCATATAGAGACAGGTGGGTTCAACTCATATAGAGACAGGTGGGTTCAACTCATATAGAGACAGGTGGGTTCCACTCATATAGAAACAGGTGGGTTCAACTCATATAGAGACAGGTGGGTTCAACTCATATAGAGACAGGTGGGTTCCACTCATATAGAGACAGGTGGGTTCCACTCATATAGAGACAGGTTCCACTCATATAGAGACAGGTGGGTTCAACTCATATAGAGACAGGTGGGTTCCACTCATATAGAGACAGGTGGGTTCCACTCATATAGAGACAGGTGGGTTCAACTCATATAGAGACAGGTGGGTTCCACTCATATAGAGACAGGTGGGTTCCACTCATATAGAGACAGGTGGGTTCCACTCATATAGAGACAGGTGGGTTCCACTCATATAGAGACAGGTGGGTTCCACTCATATAGAGACAGGTGGGTTCCACTCATATAGAGACAGGTGGGTTCAACTCATATAGAGACAGGTGGGTTCAACTCATATAGAGACAGGTGGGTTCCACTCATATAGAGACAGGTGGGTTCAACTCATATAGAGACAGGTGGGTTCCACTCATATAGAGACAGGTGGGTTCAACTCATATAGAGACAGGTGGGTTCAACTCATATAGAGACAGGTGGGTTCCACTCATATAGAGACAGGTGGGTTCCACTCATATAGAGACAGGTGGGTTCAACTCATATAGAGACAGGTGGGTTCAACTCATATAGAGACAGGTGGGTTCAACTCATATAGAGACAGGTGGGTTCCACTCATATAGAGACAGGTGGGTTCCACTCATATAGAGACAGGTGGGTTCTACTCATATAGAGACAGGTGGGTTACACTCATATAGAGACAGGTGGGTTCCACTCATATAGAGACAGGTGGGTTCCACTCATATAGAGACAGGTGGGTTCAACTCATATAGAGACAGGTGGGTTCCACTCATATAGAGACAGGTGGGTTCCACTCATATAGAGACAGGTGGGTTCAACTCATATAGAGACAGGTGGGTTCCACTCATATAGAGACAGGTTCCACTCATATAGAGACAGGTTCAACTCATATAGAGACAGGTGGGTTCAACTCATATAGAGACAGGTGGGTTCCACTCATATAGAGACAGGTGGGTTCCACTCATATAGAGACAGGTGGGTTCAACTCATATAGAGACAGGTGGGTTACACTCATATAGAGACAGGTGGGTTCAACTCATATAGAGACAGGTGGGTTCCACTCATATAGAGACAGGTGGGTTCCACTCATATAGAGACAGGTGGGTTCAACTCATATAGAGACAGGTGGGTTCAACTCATATAGAGACAGGTGGGTTCCACTCATATAGAGACAGGTGGGTTCAACTCATATAGAGACAGGTGGGTTCAACTCATATAGAGACAGGTGGGTTCAACTCATATAGAGACAGGTGGGTTCAACTCATATAGAGACAGGTGGGTTCAAGTCATATAGAGACAGGTGGGTTCAACTCATATAGAGACAGGTGGGTTCAACTCATATAGAGACAGGTGGGTTCCACTCATATAGAGACAGGTGGGTTCAACTCATATAGAGACAGGTGGGTTCAACTCATATAGAGACAGGTGGGTTCAACTCATAAGGAGACAGGTGGGTTCAACTCATATAGAGACAGGTGGGTTCAACTCATATAGAGACAGGTTCCACTCATATAGAGACAGGTTCCACTCATATAGAGACAGGTGGGTTCCACTCATATAGAGACAGGTTCCACTCATATAGAGACAGGTGGGTTCCACTCATATAGAGACAGGTTCCACTCATATAGAGACAGGTTCCACTCATATAGAGACAGGTGGGTTCCACTCATATAGAGACAGGTGGGTTCCACTCATATAGAGACAGGTGGGTTCCACTCATATAGAGACAGGTGGGTTCCACTCATATAGAGACAGGTTCCACTCATATAGAGACAGGTGGGTTCAACTCATATAGAGACAGGTGGGTTCCACTCATATAGAGACAGGTTCAACTCATATAGAGACAGGTGGGTTCCACTCATATAGAGACAGGTGGGTTCCACTCATATAGAGACAGGTGGGTTCAACTCATATAGAGACAGGTGGGTTCAACTCATATAGAGACAGGTGGGTTCCACTCATATAGAGACAGGTGGGTTCAACTCATATAGAGACAGGTTCAACTCATATAGAGACAGGTGGGTTCCACTCATATAGAGACAGGTGGGTTCCACTCATATAGAGACAGGTGGGTTCAACTCATATAGAGACAGGTGGGTTCAACTCATATAGAGACAGGTGGGTTCCACTCATATAGAGACAGGTGGGTTCCACTCATATAGAGACAGGTGGGTTCCACTCATATAGAGACAGGTGGGTTCCACTCATATAGAGACAGGTGGGTTCCACTCATATAGAGACAGGTGGGTTCAACTCATATAGAGACAGGTGGGTTCAACTCATATAGAGACAGGTGGGTTCAACTCATATAGAGACAGGTGGGTTCAACTCATATAGAGACAGGTGGGTTCCACTCATATAGAGACAGGTGGGTTCCACTCATATAGAGACAGGTGGGTTCCACTCATATAGAGACAGGTGGGTTCCACTCATATAGAGACAGGTGGGTTCCACTCATATAGAGACAGGTGGGTTACACTCATATAGAGACAGGTGGGTTCCACTCATATAGAGACAGGTGGGTTCCACTCATATAGAGACAGGTGGGTTACACTCATATAGAGACAGGTGGGTTCCACTCATATAGAGACAGGTGGGTTCCACTCATATAGAGACAGGTGGGTTCAACTCATATAGAGACAGGTGGGTTCAACTCATATAGAGACAGGTGGGTTCCACTCATATAGAGACAGGTGGGTTCCACTCATATAGAGACAGGTGGGTTCAACTCATATAGAGACAGGTGGGTTCAACTCATATAGAGACAGGTGGGTTCAACTCATATAGAGACAGGTGGGTTCCACTCATATAGAGACAGGTGGGTTCCACTCATATAGAGACAGGTGGGTTCAACTCATATAGAGACAGGTGGGTTCCACTCATATAGAGACAGGTGGGTTCCACTCATATAGAGACAGGTGGGTTCAACTCATATAGAGACAGGTGGGTTCAACTCATATAGAGACAGGTGGGTTCCACTCATATAGAGACAGGTGGGTTCCACTCATATAGAGACAGGTGGGTTCAACTCATATAGAGACAGGTGGGTTCAACTCATATAGAGACAGGTGGGTTCCACTCATATAGAGACAGGTGGGTTCAACTCATATAGAGACAGGTGGGTTCCACTCATATAGAGACAGGTGGGTTCAAGTCATATAGAGACAGGTGGGTTCAACTCATATAGAGACAGGTGGGTTCAACTCATATAGAGACAGGTGGGTTCCACTCATATAGAGACAGGTGGGTTCCACTCATATAGAGACAGGTGGGTTCAACTCATAAGGAGACAGGTGGGTTCAACTCATATAGAGACAGGTGGGTTCAACTCATATAGAGACAGGTGGGTTCAACTCATATAGAGACAGGTGGGTTCAACTCATATAGAGACAGGTGGGTTCAACTCATATAGAGACAGGTGGGTTCAACTCATATAGAGACAGGTGGGTTCAACTCATATAGAGACAGTTGGGTTCAACTCATATAGAGACAGGTGGGTTCAACTCATATAGAGACAGGTGGGTTCAACTCATATAGAGACAGGTGGGTTCCACTCATATAGAGACAGGCGGGTGGACAGCTGTGGGTTCCACTCATATAGAGACAGGTGTGGGTTCCACACATATAGAGACAGGTGGGTGGACAGTTGTGGGTTCCACACATATAGAGACAGGCGGGTGGACAGCTGTGGGTTCCACTCATATAGAGACAGGTGGGTGGACAGTTGTGGGTTCCACACATATAGAGACAGGCGGGTGGACAGTTGTGGGTTCCACACATATAGAGACAGGTGGGTGGACAGCTGTGGGTTCCACACATATAGAGACAGGCGGGTGGACAGTTGTGGGTTCCACACATATAGAGACAGGTGGGTGGACAGCTGTGGGTTCCACTCATATAGAGACAGGTGGGTGGACAGCTGTGGGTTCCACTCATATAGAGACAGGTGGGTGGACAGTTGTGGGTTCCACACATATAGAGACAGGTGGGTGGACAGTTGTGGGTTCCACACATATAGAGACAGGTGGGTGGACAGTTGTGGGTTCCACTCATATAGAGACAGGCGGGTTGACAGCTGTGGGTTCCACTCATATAGAGACAGGTGGGTGGACAGTTGTGGGTTCCACTCATATAGAGACAGGCGGGTGGACAGTTGTGGGTTCCACTCATATAGAGACAGGTGGGTGGACAGTTGTGGGTTCCACTCATATAGAGACAGGTGGGTGGACAGTTGTGGGTTGCACACATATAGAGACAGGTGGGTGGACAGTTGTGGGTTCCACTCATATAGAGACAGGTGGGTGGACAGTTGTGGGTTCCACTCATATAGAGACAGGTGGGTGGACAGTTGTGGGTTCCACACATATAGAGACAGGTGGGTGGACAGTTGTGGGTTCCACTCATATAGAGACAGGTGGGTGGACAGTTGTGGGTTCCACTCATATAGAGACAGGTGGGTGGACAGTTGTGGGTTCCACTCATATAGAGACAGGTGGGTGGACAGTTGTGGGTTCCACACATATAGAGACAGGTGGGTGGACAGTTGTGGGTTCCACACATATAGAGACAGGTGGGTGGACAGTTGTGGGTTCCACACATATAGAGACAGGTGGGTGGACAGCTGTGGGTTCCACACATATAGAGACAGGCGGGTGGACAGTTGTGGGTTCCACACATATAGAGACAGGTGGGTGGACATCTGTGGGTTCCACACATATAGAGACAGGTGGGTGGACAGTTGTGGGTTCCACACATATAGAGACAGATGGATGGACAGTTGTGGGTTCCACACATATAGAGACAGGTGGGTGGACAGTTGTGGGTTCCACACATATAGAGACAGGTGGGTGGACAGTTGTGGGTTCCACTCATATAGAGACAGGTGGGTGGACAGTTGTAAGTTCCACTCATATAGAGACAGATGGGTGGACAGTTGTGGGTTCCACTCATATAGAGACAGGTGGGTGGACAGTTGTGGGTTCCACTCATATAGAGACAGATGGGTGGACAGTTGTGGGTTCCACTCATATAGAGACAGGTGGGTGGACAGTTGTGGGTTCCACTCATATAGAGACAGGTGGGTGGACAGTTGTGGGTTCCACTCATATAGAGACAGGTGGGTGGACAGTTGTGGGTTCCACTCATATAGAGACAGGTGGGTGGACAGTTGTGGGTTCCACTCATATAGAGACAGGTGGGTGGACAGTTGTGGGTTCCACTCATATAGAGACAGATGGGTGGACAGTTGTGGGTTCCACACATATAGAGACAGGTGGGTGGACAGTTGTGGGTTCCACACATATAGAGACAGGTGGATGGACAGCTGTGGGTTCCACTCATATAGAGACAGGTGGGTGGACAGTTGTGGGTTCCACACATATAGAGACAGGTGTGGGTTCCACACATATAGAGACAGGTGGGTGGACAGTTGTGGGTTCCACACATATAGAGACAGGTGGATGGACAGCTGTGGGTTCAACACATATAGAGACAGGTGGGTGGACAGTTGTGGGTTCCACACATATAGAGACAGGTGGGTGGACAGCTGTGGGTTCCACTCATATAGAGACAGATGGGTGGACAGTTGTGGGTTCCACACATATAGAGACAGATGGGTGGACAGTTGTGGGTTCCACACATATAGAGACAGGTGGGTGGACAGCTGTGGGTTCCACTCATATAGAGACAGATGGGTGGACAGTTGTGGGTTCCACACATATAGAGACAGGTGGGTGGACAGCTGTGGGTTCCACTCATATAGAGACAGGTGGGTGGACAGCTGTGGGTTCCACTCATATAGAGACAGGTGGATGGACAGCTGTGGGTTCCACTCATATAGAGACAGATGGGTGGACAGTTGTGGGTTCCACTCATATAGAGACAGGTGGATGGACAGCTGTGGGTTCCACTCATATAGAGACAGATGGGTGGACAGTTGTGGGTTCCACACATATAGAGACAGGTGGGTGGACAGTTGTGGGTTCCACTCATATAGAGACAGGCGGGTGGACAGTTGTGGGTTCCACACATATAGAGACAGGTGGATGGACAGCTGTGGGTTCCACTCATATAGAGACAGGTGGGTGGACAGTTGTGGGTTCCACTCATATAGAGACAGGTGGGTGGACAGTTGTGGGTTCCACACATATAGAGACAGGTGGGTGGACAGTTGTGGGTTCCACACATATAGAGACAGATGGATGGACAGTTGTGGGTTCCACACATATAGAGACAGGTGGGTGGACAGTTGTGGGTTCCACACATATAGAGACAGGTGGGTGGACAGCTGTGGGTTCCACTCATATAGAGACAGGTGGGTGGACAGTTGTAAGTTCCACTCATATAGAGACAGATGGGTCGACAGTTGTGGGTTCCACTCATATAGAGACAGGTGGGTGGACAGTTGTGGGTTCCACTCATATAGAGACAGATGGGTGGACAGTTGTGGGTTCCACTCATATAGAGACAGGTGGGTGGACAGTTGTGGGTTCCACTCATATAGAGACAGATGGGTGGACAGTTGTGGGTTCCACACATATAGAGACAGGTGGGTGGACAGTTGTGGGTTCCACACATATAGAGACAGGTGGATGGACAACTGTGGGTTCAACTCATATAGAGACAGGTGGGTGGACAGTTGTGGGTTCCACACATATAGAGACAGGTGTGGGTTCCACACATATAGAGACAGGTGGGTGGACAGTTGTGGGTTCCACACATATAGAGACAGGTGGATGGACAGCTGTGGGTTCAACACATATAGAGACAGGTGGGTGGACAGTTGTGGGTTCCACACATATAGAGACAGGTGGGTGGACAGCTGTGGGTTCCACTCATATAGAGACAGATGGGTGGACAGTTGTGGGTTCCACACATATAGAGACAGATGGGTGGACAGTTGTGGGTTCCACACATATAGAGACAGGTGGGTGGACAGCTGTGGGTTCCACTCATATAGAGACAGATGGGTGGACAGTTGTGGGTTCCACACATATAGAGACAGGTGGGTGGACAGCTGTGGGTTCCACTCATATAGAGACAGATGGGTGGACAGTTGTGGGTTCCACTCATATAGAGACAGGTGGGTGGACAGTTGTGGGTTCCACTCATATAGAGACAGGCGGGTGGACAGTTGTGGGTTCCACACATATAGAGACAGGTGGATGGACAGCTGTGGGTTCCACTCATATAGAGACAGGTGGGTGGATAGTTGTGGGTTCCACTCATATAGAGACAGGTGGATGGACAGCTGTGGGTTCCACTCATATAGAGACAGGTGGATGGACAGCTGTGGGTTCCACTCATATAGAGACAGGTGGGTGGACAGCTGTGGGTTCCACTCATATAGAGACAGGTGGGTGGACAGTTGTGGGTTCCACTCATATAGAGACAGGCGGGTGGACAGTTGTGGGTTCCACACATATAGAGACAGGTGGATGGACAGCTGTGGGTTCCACTCATATAGAGACAGGTGGGTGGACAGTTGTGGGTTCCACTCATATAGAGACAGGTGGATGGACAGCTGTGGGTTCCACTCATATAGAGACAGGTGGGTGGACAGTTGTGGGTTCCACTCATATAGAGACAGATGGGTGGACAGCTGTGGGTTCCACTCATATAGAGACAGGTGGGTGGACAGCTGTGGGTTCCACTCATATAGAGACAGGTGGGTGGACAGCTGTGGGTTCCACTCATATAGAGACAGGTGGGTGGACAGTTGTGGGTTCCACTCATATAGAGACAGGTGGGTGGACAGTTGTGGGTTCCACACATATAGAGACAGGTGGGTGGACAGTTGTGGGTTCCACACATATAGAGACAGGTGGGTGGACAGTTGTGGGTTCCACTCATATAGAGACAGGTGGGTGGACAGTTGTGGGTTCCACTCATATAGAGACAGGTGGGTGGACAGTTGTGGGTTCAACTCATATAGAGACAGGTGGGTGGACAGTTGTGGGTTCAACTCATATAGAGACAGGTGGGTGGACAGCTGTGGGTTCCACTCATATAGAGACAGGTGGGTGGACAGCTGTGGGTTCCACTCATATAGAGACAGGTGGGTGGACAGTTGTGGGTTCCACTCATATAGAGACAGGTGGGTGGACAGCTGTGGGTTCCACACATATAGAGACAGGTGGGTGGACAGTTGTGGGTTCAACTCATATAGAGACAGGTGGGTGGACAGTTGTGGGTTCCACACATATAGAGACATGTGGTAAAAGGCACTGAGTCACAAATCACAAGATGCTACTCTGTAAATACAGCTAATGATGCTACTCAGTAAATACAGCTAATAATGCTACTGTAAGGGCTGTTGGAAGGAGAGGACCAAGGTGCAGCGTGGTACGTGTCCATATTTATTTAATGAACACTGAAATAACAAAAATAACAAAGAGAACGACCGAAACAGTTCTGTCTGGTGCAGACTGTTATGCTGGTGAATGAGGACCCAAAAGCGACGTAATAGTAACAGAGTCTTTATTCCAGTATTAAACAAATAATGATTCTCCTGGATATTATCAATGGTAAATCCAAAACAGGAAACTGAAATCCTCTCGTCAATAGAGAGGAACGACTGGAGACGCGACCACAGACTGCAGGTCGCTTCAGGAAGGCACTGGCCGTAGCTGACATAGACAGCTGCTCACACGCAGCATCTGAAGAAGGCAAAGAACACGACAGGGCGGAACAAGGACACAGGACAGCAAACATCAAACAAGAATCCGACAAGGACAGAAGCGGAAAACAGAGGGAGAAATAGGGACTCTAATCAGAGGGCAAAATAGGGGACAGGTGTGAAAGAGTAAATGAGGTCGTTAGGAGAATGAGAAACAGCTGGGAGCAGGAACGGAACGATAGAGAGAGAGAGCGGGAGAGGGAGAGAGGGAGGAGGAGAGAGAGAGAGAGAAAGAGGGAAAGAACCTAATAAGACCAGCAGAGGGAAGCACAGGGACAAGACATGATGATCAAAGACAAAACATGACAGTACCCCCCCACTCACCGAGCGCCTCCTGGCGCACTCGAGGAGGAACCCTGGCGGCAACGAAGGAAATCATCAATCAACGAACGGTCCAGCACGTCCCGAGATGGAACCCAACTCCTCTCCTCAGGACCGTAACCCTCCCAATCCACTAAGTACTGGTGACCACGTCCCCGAGAACGCATGTCCATGATCTTCCGTACCTTGTAAATAGGAGCGCCCTCGACAAGGACGGGGGGGGGGGGGGGAAGACGAACGGGGGCGTGAAGAAAAGGCTTGACACAAGAGACATGGAAGACAGGGTGGACGCGACGAAGATGTTGCGGAAGAAGCAGTCGCACAGCGACAGGATTGACGACCTGAGAGACACGGAACGGACCAATGAACCGCGGAGTCAACTTGCGAGAAGCTGTCGTAAGGGGAAGGTTACGAGTGGAAAGCCACACTCTCTGACCGCGACAATACCTAGGACTCTTAATCCTACGTTTATTGGCGGCTCTCACAGTCTGCGCCCTGTAACGGCAAAGTGCAGACCTGACCCTCCTCCAGGTGCGCTCACAACGTTGGACAAAAGCCTGAGCGGAGGGAACGCTGGACTCGGCGAGCTGGGACGAGAACAGAGGAGGCTGGTACCCAAGACTACTCTGAAACGGAGATAGACCGGTAGCAGACGAAGGAAGCGAGTTGTGAGCGTACTCAGCCCAGGGGAGCTGTTCTGCCCAAGACGCAGGGTTTCGAAACGAAAGGCTGCGTAATATGCGACCAATCGACTGATTGGCCCTTTCTGCTTGACCGTTAGACTGGGGATGAAACCCGGAAGAGAGACTGACGGAAGCACCAATCAAACGACAGAACTCCCTCCAAAACTGTGACGTGAATTGCGGACCTCTGTCTGAAACGGCGTCTAACGGGAGGCCATGAATTCTGAACACATTCTCAATGATGATTTGTGCCGTCTCCTTAGCGGAAGGAAGCTTAGCGAGGGGAATGAAATGTGCCGCCTTAGAGAACCTATCGATAACCGTAAGAATCACAGTCTTCCCCGCAGACGAAGGCAGACCGGTAATAAAGTCTAAGGCGATGTGAGACCATGGTCGAGAAGGAATGGGAAGCGGTCTGAGACGACCGGCAGGAGGAGAGTTACCTGACTTAGTCTGCGCGCAGTCCGAACAAGCAGCCACGAAACGACGCGTGTCCCGCTCCTGAGTAGGCCACCAAAACCGCTGGCGAATAGAAGCAAGCGTACCCCGAACGCCGGGGTGGCCAGCTAACTTGGCAGAGTGAGCCCACTGAAGAACAGCCAGACGAGTAGAGACAGGAACGAACAGAAGGTTACTAGGACAAGCGCGCGGCGACGCAGTGTGAGTGAGTGCTTGCTTTACCTGTCTCTCAATTCCCCAGACAGTCAACCCGACAACACGCCCTTCAGGGAGAATCCCCTCGGGGTCGGTAGAAGCCACAGAAGAACTAAAGAGACGGGATAAGGCATCAGGCTTGGTGTTCTTATTTCCCGGGCGATAGGAAATCACGAACTCGAAACGAGCGAAAAACAACGCCCAACGAGCTTGACGTGCATTAAGTCGTTTGGCAGAACGGATGTACTCAAGGTTCTTATGGTCAGTCCAAACGACAAAAGGGACGGTCGCCCCCTCCAACCACTGTCGCCATTCGCCTATGGCTAAGCGGATGGCGAGCAGTTCGCGGTTACCCACATCATAGTTGCGCTCCGATGGCGACAGGCGATGAGAAAAGTAAGCGCAAGGATGGACCTTATCGTCAGAATGGAAGCGCTGAGACAGAATGGCTCCCACGCCCACCTCTGAAGCGTCAACCTCGACAATGAATTGTTTAGTGACGTCAGGAGTAACAAGGATAGGGGCGGATGTAAAACGCTTCTTGAGGAGATCAAAAGCTCCCTGGGCGGAACCGGACCACTTAAAGCAAGTCTTGACAGAAGTCAGAGCTGTGAGAGGGGCAGCCACTTGACCGAAATTACGAATGAAACGCCGATAGAAATTAGCGAAACCGAGAAAGCGCTGCAACTCGACACGTGACTTAGGGACGGGCCAATCGTTGACAGCCTGGACCTTAGCGGGATCCATCTGAATGCCTTCAGCGGAAATAACAGAACCGAGAAATGTGACAGAGGAGACATGAAAGGCGCACTTCTCAGCCTTCACGTAGAGACAATTCTCTAAAAGGCGCTGGAGTACACGTCGAACGTGCTGAACATGAATCTCGAGTGACGGTGAAAAAATCAGGATATCGTCAAGGTAAACGAAAACAAAAATGTTCAGCATGTCTCTCAGTACATCATTAACTAATGCCTGAAAGACAGCTGGAGCATTAGCGAGACCGAACGGCAGAACCCGGTATTCAAAATTCCCTAACGGAGTGTTAAACGCCGTTTTCCACTCGTCCCCCTCTCTGATGCGTACGAGATGGTAAGCGTTACGAAGGTCCAACTTAGTAAAGCACCTGGCTCCCTGCAAAATCTCGAAGGCTGACGACATAAGGGGAAGCGGATAACGATTCTTAACCGTTATGTCATTCAGCCCTCGATAATCCACGCAGGGGCGCAGAGTACCGTCCTTCTTCTTAACAAAGAAAAATCCCGCTCCGGCGGGAGAGGAAGAAGGCACCACGGTACCGGCGTCGAGAGAAACAGACAGATAATCCTCGAGAGCCTTACGTTCGGGAGCCGACAGAGAGTATAGTCTACCCCGAGGGGGAGTGGTCCCCGGAAGGAGATCAATACAACAATCATACGACCGGTGAGGAGGAAGGGAGCTGGCTCTGGACCGACTGAAGACCGTGCGCAGATCATGATATTCCTCCGGCACTCCTGTCAAATCACCAGGTTCCTCCTGAGTAGAGGGGACAGAAGACACAGGAGGGATAGCAGACATTAAACACTTCACATGACAAGAAACGTTCCAGGATAGGATAGAATTACTAGACCAATTAATAGAAGGATTATGACATACTAGCCAGGGATGACCCAAAACAACAGGTGTAAAAGGTGAACGAAAAATCAAAAAGGAAATGGTCTCACTGTGGTTACCAGATACTGTGAGGGTTAAAGGTAGTGTCTCACATCTGATACTGGGGAGAAGACTACCATCTAAGGCGAACATGGGCGTGGGCTTCCCTAACTGTCTGAGAGGAATGTCATGTTTCCGAGCCCATGCTTCGTCCATAAAACAACCCTCAGCCCCAGAGTCTATCAAGGCACTGCAGGAAGCAGCCGAACCGGTCCAGCGTAGATGGACCGACAAGGTAGTACAGGATCTTGATGGAGAGACCTGAGTAGTAGCGCTCACCAGTAGCCCTCCGCTTACTGATGAGCTCTGGCTTTTACTGGACAAGACATGACAAAATGTCCAGCAGAACCGCAATAGAGGCAAAGGCGGTTGGTGATTCTCCGTTCCCTCTCCTTAGTCGAGATGCGAATACCTCCCAGCTGCATGGGCTCAGTCTCTGAGCCGGTGGGAGGAGATGGTTGAGATGCGGAGAGGGGAAACACCGTTAACGCGAGCTCTCTTCCACGAGCTCGGTGACGAAGATCTACCCGTCGTTCTATGCGGATGGCGAGTGCAATCAAAGAGTCCACGCTGGAAGGAACCTCCCGGGAGAGAATCTCATCCTTAACCTCAGCGTGGAGTCCCTCCAGAAAACGAGCGAGCAACGCCGGCTCGTTCCAGTCACTGGATGCAGCAAGAGTGCGAAACTCTATAGAGTAATCCGTTATGGATCGATCACCTTGACATAGGGAAGCCAGGGCCCTGGAAGCCTCCTTCCCAAAAACTGAACGATCAAAAACCCGTATCATCTCCTCTTTAAAGTTCTGATAATCGTTAGAACACTCAGCCCTTGCCTCCCAGATAGCTGTGCCCCACTCCCGAGCCCGACCAGTAAGGAGTGATATGACGAAAGCGATCCGAGCTCTCTCACTTGAGTACGTGTTGGGCTGGAGAGAGAACACAATATCACACTGGGTGAGAAAAGAGCGACACTCAGTGGGCTGCCCAGAGTAACATGGTGGGTTATTAACCCTAGGTTCCGGAGACTCGGAAGACCAGGAAGTAGCTGGTGGCACGAGACGAAGACTCTGAAACTGTCCAGAGAGATCGGAGACCTGAGCGGCCAGGGTCTCAACGGCATGACGAGCAGCAAACAATTCCTGCTCGTGTCTGCCGAGCATTGCTCCCTGGAACTCGACGGCAGTGTTGAGAGAATCCATAGTCGCTGGGTCCATCTTGGTCGGATTCTTCTGTTATGCTGGTGAATGAGGACCCAAAAGCGACGTAATAGTAACAGAGTCTTTATTCCAGTATTAAACAAATAATGATTCTCCTGGATATTATCAATGGTAAATCCAAAACAGGAAACTGAAATCCTCTCGTCAATAGAGAGGAACGACTGGAGACGCGACCACAGACTGCAGGTCGCTTCAGGAAGGCACTGGCCGTAGCTGACATAGACACCTGCTCACACGCAGCATCTGAAGAAGGCAAAGAACACGACAGGGCGGAACAAGGACACAGGACAGCAAACATCAAACAAGAATCCGACAAGGACAGAAGCGGAAAACAGAGGGAGAAATAGGGACTCTAATCAGAGGGCAAAATAGGGGACAGGTGTGAAAGAGTAAATGAGGTCGTTAGGAGAATGAGAAACAGCTGGGAGCAGGAACGGAACGATAGAGAGAGAGAGCGGGAGAGGGAGAGAGGGAGGAGGAGAGAGAGAGAGAGAAAGAGGGAAAGAACCTAATAAGACCAGCAGAGGGAAGCACAGGGACAAGACATGATGATCAAAGACAAAACATGACACAGACACACAACAGAAAACAACTACCCACAAACACAGGTGGGAACAGGCTACCTAAGTATGGTTCTCAATCAGAGACAACGATAGACAGCTGCCTCTGATTGAGAACCACACCCGGCCAAACACATAGAAAAGGACAAAATAGAACAAAACATAGAATGCCCACCCCAACTCACGCCCCGACCAAACCAAAATAGAGACATAACAAAGGAACTAAGGTCAGGGCGTGACAGCTACTCTGTAAATACAGCTAAGTATGCTACTCTGTAAATACAGGTAAGTATGCTACTCTGTAAATACAGCTAAGTATGCTACTCTGTAAATACAGCTAAGTATGCTACTCTGTAAATACAGGTAAGTATGCTACTCTGTAAATACAGCTAAGTATGCTACTCTGTAAATACAGGTAAGTATGCTACTCTGTAAATACAGCTAAGTATGCTACTCTGTAAATACAGCTAAGTATGCTACTCTGTAAATACAGCTAAGTATGCTACTCTGTAAATACAGGTAAGTATGCTACTCTGTAAATACAGCTAAGTATGCTACTCTGTAAATACAGGTAAGTATGCTACTCTGTAAATACAGCTAAGTATGCTACTCTGTAAATACAGCTAAGTATGCTACTCTGTAAATACAGGTAAGTATGCTACTCTGTAAATACAGCTAAGTATGCTACTCTGTAAATACAGGTATGTATGCTACTCTGTAAATACAGCTAAGTATGCTACTCTGTAAATACAGCTAAGTATGCTACTCTGTAAATACAGGTAAGTATGCTACTCTGTAAATACAGCTAAGTATGCTACTCTGTAAATACAGCTAAGTATACTACTCGTAAATACAGCTAAGTATGCTACACTGTAAACACAGCTAAGTATGCTACTCTGTAAATACAGCTAAGTATGCTACTCTGTAAATACAGCTAATGATGCTACTCTGTAAATACAGCTAATGTAGGCAGATAGTTTCTCACAACATGTAAAGTGTAGCACTAAGCGAGGATCTTTGTGCTCATCCCTCTTGGCAGATGTAGTTTTAAAAGTTTGGGGCTCTATTCAATCAGATTCGCTTTATCCGACATCCGCTTATCGATTGTTTTATGGTGGAACTGCGTTACAGTTGGCAAATCCACAAGAAACTCCTGGCATTATAACTAAAGTTGACACTGCAATTTGGCCGCAAGGAGTCGCATTCTAAGAAATCCCATTTATCCTTACTAACAAATTCAAACACTGGAAGGTGAGATATAATCTACTCCTCCATTAGGATGACAGATGTAATCTACTCCTCCATTAGGATGATAGATGTAATATACTCCTCCATTAGGATGACAGATATAATCTACTCCTCCATTAGGATGACAGATATAATCTACTCCTCCATTAGGATGACAGATGTAATCTACACCTCCATTAGGATGATAGATGTAATCTACTCCTCCATTAGGATGACAGATGTAATCTACACCTCCATTAGGATGATAGATGTAATCTACTCCTCCATTAGGATGATAGATGTAATCTACACCTCCATTAGGATGACAGATGATAGATGTAATCTACTCCTCCATTAGGATGATAGATGTAATCTACACCTCCATTAGGATGACAGATGTAATCTACACCTCCATTAGGATGACAGATGTAGTCTACACCTCCATTAGGATGACAGATGTAATCTACACCTCCATTAGGATGATAGATGTAATCTACTCCTCCATTAGGATGATAGATGTAATCTACACCTCCATTAGGATGACAGATGTAATCTACTCCTCCATTAGGATGATAGATGTAATCTACACCTCCATTAGGATGACAGATGTAATCTACACCTCCATTAGGATGATAGATGTAATCTACACCTCCATTAGGATGACAGATGTAGTCTACACCTCCATTAGGATGATAGATGTAATCTACTCCTCCATTAGGATGATAGATGTAATCTACACCTCCATTAGGATGATAGATGTAATCTACACCTCCATTAGGATGTAATCTACACCTCCATTAGGATGATAGATGTAATCTACTCCTCCATTAGGATGACAGATGTAATCTACTCCTCCATTAGGATGATAGATGTAATCTACACCTCCATTAGGATGATAGATGTAATCTACTCCTCCATTAGGATGATAGATGTAATCTACACCTCCATTAGGATGATAGATGTAATCTACTCCTCCATTAGGATGATATATGTAATCTACACCTCCATTAGGATGATATATGTAATCTACACCTCCATTAGGATGATAGATGTAATCTACTCCTCCATTAGGATGACAGATATAATCTCCACCTCCATTAGGATGTAATCTACTCCTCCATTAGGATGACAGATATAATCTACACCTCCATTAGGATGATAGATGTAATCTACTCCTCCATTAGGATGATAGATGTAATCTACTCCTCCATTATGATGACAGATATGATCTACTCCTCCATTAGGATGACAGATATGATCTACTCCTCCATTAGGATGATAGATGTAATCTACACCTCCATTATGATGACAGATATGATCTACTCCTCCATTAGGATGACAGATATGATCTACTCCTCCATTAGGATGATAGATGTAATCTACTCCTCCATTAGGATGATAGATGTAATCTACTCCTCCATTAGGATGATAGATGATAGATATGATCTACTCCTCCATTAGGATGACAGATATGATCTACTCCTCCATTAGGATGATAGATGTAATCTACTCCTCCATTAGGATGATAGATATGATCTACTCCTCCATTAGGATGATAGATGTAATCTACACCTCCATTAGGATGATAGATGATAGATATGATCTACTCCTCCATTAGGATGACAGATATGATCTACTCCTCCATTAGGATGATAGATGTAATCTACTCCTCCATTAGGATGACAGATATGATCTACTCCTCCATTAGGATGATAGATGTAATCTACACCTCCATTAGGATGACAGATGTAATCTACACCTCCATTAGGATGATAGATGTAATCTACTCCTCCATTAGGATGACAGATGTAATCTACACCTCCATTAGGATGATAGATGATAGATGTAATCTACTCCTCCATTAGGATGACAGATGTAATCTACACCTCCATTAGGATGACAGATGTAATCTACACCTCCATTAGGATGATAGATATAATCTACTCTTCCATTAGGATGATAGATGTAATCTACTCCTCCATTAGGATGACAGATGTAATCTACACCTCCATTAGGATGATAGATATAATCTACTCTTCCATTAGGATGATAGATGTAATCTACACCTCCATTAGGATGATAGATGTAATCTACACCTCCATTAGGATGACAGATGTAATCTACTCCTCCATTAGGATGATAGATGTAATCTACTCCTCCATTAGGATGACAGATATAATCTACTCCTCCGTTAGGCTGATAGATGATAGATATAATCATTGTTTCTATATAGGCTACACTCTCTCGTTCTGAACGTCTAACTCCAGTGCGATTGCTGTGGCTTCATGACAACGATTAAGAGCAGCTGCTCGTCCGATTGGACAGCTCCAGCGCAGTTACACCTTTGACCTTTGACCCCCGGCAAAACATCAGCTAACATCGACTATCGTCGGTTAACGCTTGATCTGATTTGAATCTAGGCCTTTCGTATGGACTATTCCTCTTCAGGGGAAATAGTCACAGAGTCACACACCACGGCCATACAGAATGAGAGCTGCTCGGTTTAAAGTGATGATCAATGTGAACGCACCAAGGAATCCTGTCTCTAGTCACAGGGATGGATTTACACACTAAATCAAACACACACACACACACACACACACACACACACACACACACACACACACACACACACACACACACACACACACACACACACACACACACACACACACACACACACACACACACACACACACACACACACACACACACAGTCAGGTGATTATAACATTGAAAGCACCAAGGAATGGAATGTTCCTTTCTTCTTACTGGAGAGAAGTACAGGTTTTTGGTTAACTACAGTAGTGGTTCTCAATCCTGGTCCTGGGGACCCAAAGGGGTGCACTACACACCTGATTCAAATCATCAAAGCCTGATGATGAGTTGATCATTTCAATCAGGTGTGTAGTGCAAGGGCAAAAACAAAAATGTGCATCCCTTTGAGTCCCAAGGACCAGGATTGAGAACCACTGATCTACAGTATGACTGGACAGGTTTAGGGTTCTCTACAGTATGACTGGACAGGTTTAGGGTTCTCTACAGTATGACTGGACAGGTTTAGGGTTCTCTACAGTATGACTGGACAGGTTTAGGGTTCTCTACTATATGACTGGACAGGTTTAGGGTTATCTACAGTATGACTGGACAGGTTTAGGGTTGTCTACAGTATGACTGGACAGGTTTAGGGTTCTCTACTATATGACTGGACAGGTTTAGGGTTCTCTACTATATGACTGGACAGGTTTAGGGTTATCTACAGTATGACTGGACAGGTTTAGGGTTGTCTACAGTATGACTGGACAGGTTTAGGGTTCTCTACTATATGACTGGACAGGTTTAGGGTTATCTACAGTATGACTGGACAGGTTTAGGGTTGTCTACAGTATGACTGGACAGGTTTAGGGTTGTCTACAGTATGACTGGACAGGTTTAGGGTTATCTACAGTATGACTGGACATGTTTAGGGTTATCTACAGTATGACTGGACATGTTTAGGGTTGTCTACAGTATGACAGCACAGGTTTAGGGTTCTCTACAGTATGACTGGGCAGGTTTGGGGAGAGAAAGAGAGAAAGAGAGAGAGAGAGAAAAGGAGAGTGTGTGTATGTGTGTAGCCTGACGAGAGACTTGGATGAGGTAGGACTACCTCTTTTCAAAAATATAACTTCACTTTCAGGCTTTCTTTCTGTTTTGAACTGATATATAAGACATGGGCTTCTGGAGAGTCTATCTCTTGGATGCCCTGAATCACAAGATATCATTTCCATGGTATTCCCCAAAGAAAAGCATAAACTTGATAGAAAATAAAATCCAACACACATTTGTGTTCAGAAATCCCATTTAACTCTGTAGTTTGCGTGTAAATATGAATCCCAGCCCTGGATTAAAATGCAAAGGCTTGCTGTTTGGTGTTTAGTGTTTGCGGTTTGGTGTTTATTGATTGATGATTGGTGTTTGATGCTTGGTGTTTGGTGGCTGTGCCAGCAGATGGGTCTCTGAGTTGGGCAGAGACTAGGGCCCAGATTCAGATTACTAACTGTATTCCTACAGGGCCCAGAGTCAGATTACTCCCTGTAATCCTAAAGGGCCCAGAGTCACATTACTAACTGTAATCCTAAAGGGCCCAGAGTCACATTACTAACTGTAATCCTAAAGGGCCCAGAGTCAGATTACTCCCTGCATTCCTATAGGGCCCAGAGTCAGATTACTCCCTGTAATCCTACAGGGCCCAGAGTCAGATTACTAACTGTAATCCTACAGGGCCCAGAGTCAGATTACTCCCTGCATTCCTACAGCGCCCAGAGTCAGATTACTCCCTGTATTCCTACAGGGCCCAGAGTCAGATTACTCCCTGTAATCCTACAGGGCCCAGAGTCAGATTACTCCCTGTAATCCTATAGGGCCCAGAGTCAGATTACTCCCTGTAATCCTACAGGGCCCAGAGTCAGATTACTCCCTGCATTCCTACAGGGCCCAGAGTCAGATTACTCCCTGCATTCCTATAGGGCCCAGAGTCAGATTACTCCCTGCATTCCTACAGGGCCCAGAGTCAGATTACTCCCTGCATTCCTATAGGGCCCAGAGTCAGATTACTCCCTGCATTCCTACAGGGCCCAGAGTCAGATTACTCCCTGTAATCCTACAGGGCCCAGAGTCAGATCATTCCCTGCATTCCTACAGGGTACAGAGTCAGAAACGCTAAAATGTAATTGATTCGCTGTTTTCCTGTGAGGTGAAATATAACCTACAAAACCGCAAAGCTCCAACCCCCAACTCTCAGCTTGCGTCCCAAATGGTAATATATCCCCAACACAAAGCCCTATAGGATCTGGTCAAAGGGAAGTGCAGTGTAGGGACTTGGCTGCCATTCGGGACGCAGCCTCAAACTCTGACAGGACTCATTTATCAAGTTTACCAGAGCAACTCAATGATAGCATAGCAACTCCAGGTGTGAAACATCCAACAGAGTCATGAGCTCTATTAAAGGTCAACATCACTCTCTGTCTCTCTCTCTAATGCATTCCATGTTGACATGAGGAGAGGGATACAGCAACTAATTAATGTTGATGTGAGGAGAGGGATACAGCAACTAATTAATGTTGACGTGAGGAGAGGGATACGGGAACTAATTCATGTTGACATGAGGAGAGGGATACAGGAACTAATTAATGTTGACATGAGGAGAGGGATACAGGAACTAATTCATGTTGACATGAGGAGAAGGATACAGGAACTAATTAATGTTGACATGAGGAGAGGGATACAGCAACTAATTAATGTTGACGTGAGGAGAGGGATACGGGAACTAATTAATGTTGACATGAGGAGAGGGATACAGCAACTAATTAATGTTGACATGAGGAGAGGGATACAGGAACTAATTCATGTTGACATGAGGAGAGGGATACAGGAACTAATTCATGTTGACATGAGGAGAAGGACACAGGAACTAATTAATGTTGACATGAGGAGAGGGATACAGGAACTAATTCATGTTGACATGAGGAGAGGGATACAGGAACTAATTAATGTTGACATGAGGAGAGGGATACAGGAACTAATTCATGTTGACATGAGGAGAGGGATACAGGAACTAATTAATGTTGACATGAGGAGAGGGATACAGGAACTAATTCATGTTGACATGAGGAGAGGGATACAGGAACTAATTAATGTTGACATGAGGAGACGGATACAGGAACTAATTCATGTTGACATGAGGAGAAGGATACAGGAACTAATTAATGTTGACATGAGGAGAGGGATACAGCAACTAATTAATGTTGACGTGAGGAGAGGGATACGGGAACTAATTAATGTTGACATGAGGAGAGGGATACAGCAACTAATTAATGTTGACATGAGGAGAGGGATACAGCAACTAATTAATGTTGATGTGAGGAGAGGGATACAGCAACTAATTAATGTTGATGTGAGGAGAAAGATACAGGAACTAATTAATGTTGACATGAGGAGAGGGATACAGCAACTAATTAATGTTGACATGAGGAGAGGATTACAGCAACTAATTAATGTTGATGTGAGGAGAGGGATACAGCAACTAATTAATGTTGACGTGAGGAAAGGGATACAGGAACTAATTAATGTTGACGTGAGGAAAGGGATACAGGAACTAATTAATGTTGATGTGAGGAGAGGGATACAGCAACTAATTCATGTTGACATGAGGAGAGGGATACAGGAACTAATTAATGTTGACATGAGGAGAGGGATACAGGAACTAATTCATGTTGACATGAGGAGAGGGATACAGGAACTAATTAATGTTGACATGAGGAGACGGATACAGGAACTAATTCATGTTGACATGAGGAGAAGGATACAGGAACTAATTAATGTTGACATGAGGAGAGGGATACAGCAACTAATTAATGTTGACGTGAGGAGAGGGATACGGGAACTAATTAATGTTGACATGAGGAGAGGGATACAGCAACTAATTAATGTTGACATGAGGAGAGGGATACAGCAACTAATTAATGTTGATGTGAGGAGAGGGATACAGCAACTAATTAATGTTGATGTGAGGAGAAAGATACAGGAACTAATTAATGTTGACATGAGGAGAGGGATACAGCAACTAATTAATGTTGACATGAGGAGAGGATTACAGCAACTAATTAATGTTGATGTGAGGAGAGGGATACAGCAACTAATTAATGTTGACGTGAGGAAAGGGATACAGGAACTAATTAATGTTGACGTGAGGAAAGGGATACAGGAACTAATTAATGTTGATGTGAGGAGAGGGATACAGCAACTAATTAATGTTGACATGAGGAGAGGGATACAGGAACTAATTCATGTTGACATGAGGAGAAGGATACAGGAACTATTCATGTTGACATGAGGAGAAGGATACAGGAACTATTCATGTTGACAAGAGGAGAGGGAAACAGCAACTAATTAATGTTGATGTGAGGAGAAAGATACAGGAACTAATTCATGTTGACATGAGGAGAAAGATACAGGAACTATTCATGTTGACATGAGGAGAAGGATACAGGAACTAATTCATGTTGACATGAGGAGAGGGATACAGGAACTAATTCATGTTGACATGAGGAGAAGGATACAGGAACTATTCATGTTGACATGAGGAGAAGGATACAGGAACTATTCATGTTGACATGAGGAGAGGGATACAGGAACTATTCATGTTGACATGAGGAGAAGGATACAGGAACTAATTAATGTTGACATGAGGAAAGGGATACAGGAACTAATTAATGTTAAATGAGGAGAGGGATACAGGAACTATTCATGTTGACATGAGGAGAGGGATACAGGAAATATTCATGTTGACATGAGGAGAGGGATACAGGAACTAATTCATGTTGACATGAGGAGAAGGATACAGGAAATATTCATGTTGACATGAGGAGAGGGATACAGGAACTAATTCATGTTGACATGAGGAGAAGGATACAGGAAATAATTCATGTTGACATGAGGAGAAGGATACAGGAACTAATTCATGTTGACATGAGGAGAAGGATACAGGAACAAATTCATGTTGATATGAGGAGAAGAATACAGGAACTATTCATGTTGACATGAGGAGAAGGATACAGGCACTAATTAATGTTGACATGAGGAAAGGGATACAGGAACTAATTAATGTTGACATGAGGAGAGGGATACAGGAACTATTCATGTTGACATGAGGAGAAGGATACAGGAACTAATTCATGTTGACATGAGGAGAGGGATACAGGAACTAATTAATGTTGACATGAGGAGAGGGATACAGGAACTAATTCATGTTGACATGAGGAGAAGGATACAGGAACTATTCATGTTGACATGAGGAGAAGGATACAGGAACTATTCATGTTGACATGAGGAGAAGGATACAGGAACTAATTAATGTTGACATGAGGAAAGGGATACAGGAACTAATTAATGTTGACATGAGGAGAGGGATACAGGAACTATTCATGTTGACATGAGGAGAAGGATACAGGAACTAATTCATGTTGACATGAGGAGAGGGATACAGGAACTAATTAATGTTGACATGAGGAGAGGATTACAGGAACTAATTAATGTTGACATGAGGAGAGGGATACAGGAACTAATTAATGTTGACATGAGGAGAGGGATACAGGAACTAATTAATGTTGACATGAGGAGAGGGATACAGGAACTAATTAATGTTGACATGAGGAGAGGTATACAGGAACTAATTCATGTTGACATGAGGAGAGGGATACAGGAACTATTCATGTTGACATGAGGAGAGGGATACAGGAACTAATTAATGTTGACATGAGGAGAAGGATACAGGAACTATTCCATCTTTCTCAACCATCCACATGATTGAACTGTGAGATGTCAGCTCAAACAGACATACCTTTTTTGGATCAAATTCTATGAAAACTGCAGAGTAAGGCTTAACCTTACTTAACCTGACTAACCTGCAGCCCTTTTCAACTATAATGTTGAAAAGGGCTGCAGGTTATATGAACACATGAACACCAATCAAGATTTTCCCTCCTTCCTCTGAATTATTTTAATCCACTGATCAGTCCCAATTAATTTCTGACTCTAAACTTTTTTGAGGGAAGTTTCTTCAAACCTCTAGATAATGACACTATTTTGGACCAACGAACTCTTCTCCGTTCATTAGCTGGCGGAGTGTAAAAAACACTATTTCTACTGTGTCCCAAATAGTACCCTATTCCCTATAAAGTGCACTACGTGGCTCTGGTCAAAAGTAGTGCACTATAAATGGAATAGGGTGCCATTTGTGATGCGGCCAGGTTCTTTAATTGCCACGGTTTGATCGCTATGAGGGCAGGCATATGCAATTAAAGGAGAGATAGATGGGGGAAAAGGAAGAGAGGGATGGAAGGAGGAGGAGGAGAGGAGGAAAATAGATATAGAGACTTAAACGGCAGAGATGGTTCTCT
>NC_092112.1:11016407-11061407 GCF_045679555.1 Salvelinus alpinus | reverse complement strand
AACAAGTATTTGATACACTGACAATTTTGCAGGTTTTCCTACTTACAAAGCATGTAGAGGTCTGTAATTTTTATCATAGGTACACTTCAACTGTGAGAGAAGGAATCTAAAACAAAAATCCAGAAAATCACATTGTATGATTTTTAAGTAATTAATTTGCATTTTATTGCATGACATAAGTATTTGATACATCAGAAAAGCAGAACTGAATATTTGGTACAGAAACCTTAGTTTGCAATTACAGAGATCATACGTTTCCTGTAGTTCTTGACCAGGTTTGCACACACTGCAGCAGGGATTTTGGCCCACTCCTCCATACAGACCTTCTCCAGATCCTTCAGGTTTCGGGGCTGTCGCTGGGCAATACGGACTTTCGGCTCCCTCCAAAGATTTTCTATTGGGTTCAGGTCTGGAGACTGGCTAGGCCACTCCAGGACCTTGAGATGCTTCTTACGGAGCCACTCCTTAGTTGCCCTGGCTGTGTGTTTCGGGTCGTTGTCATGCTGGAAGACCCAGCCACGACCCATCTTCAATGCTCTTACTGAGGGAAGGAGGTTGTTGGTCAAGATCTCGCGATACATGGCCCCATCCATCCTCCCCTCAATACGGTGCAGTCGTCCTGTCCCCTTTGCAGAAAAGCATCCCCAAAGAATGATGTTTCCACCTCCATGCTTCACGGTTGGGATGGTGTTCTTGGGGTTGTACTCATCCTTCTATTCCTCCAAACACGGCGAGTGGAGTTTAGAGCAAAAAGCTCTATTTTTGTCTCATCAGACCACATGACCTTCTCCCATTCCTCCTCTGGATCATCCAGATGGTCATTGGCAAACTTCAGACGGGCCTGGACATGCGCTGGCTTGAGCAGGGGGACCTTGCGTGCGCTGCAGGATTTTAATCCATGACGGCGTAGTGTGTTACTAATGGTTTTCTTTGAGACTGTGGTCCCAGCTCTCTTCAGGTCATTGACCAGGTCCTGCCGTGTAGTTCTGGGCTGATCCCTCACATTCCTCATGATCATTGATGCCCCACGAGGTGAGATCTTGCATGGAGCCCCAGACCGAGGGTGATTGACCGTCATCTTGAACTTCTTCCATTTTCTAATAATTGTGCCAACAGTTGTTGCCTTCTCACCAAGCTGCTTGGCTATTGTCCTGTAGCCCATCCCAGCCTTGTACAGGTCTACAATTTATCCCTGATGTCCTTACACAGCTCTCTGGTCTTGGCCATTGTGGAGAGGTTGGAGTCTGTTTGATTGAGTGTGTGGACAGGTGTCTTTTATACAGGTAACGAGTTCAAACAGGTGCAGTTAATACAGGTAATGAGTGGAGAACAGGAGGGCTTCTTAAAGAAAAACGAACAGGTCTGTGAGAGCCGGAATTCTTACTGGTTGGTAGGTGATCAAATACTTATGTCATGCAATAAAATGCAAATTAATTACTTAAAAATCATACAATGTGATTTTCTGGATTTTTGTTTTAGATTCCGTCTCTCACAGTTGAAGTGTACCTATGATAAAAATGACAGACCTCTACATGCTTTGTAAGTAGGAAAACCTGCAAAATCGGCAGTGTATCAAATACTTGTTCTCCCCACTGTATATATATATATATATATATATATATATATATACATACACACAGACATATCGACATACACACAGACATATGTATATATATATATATATACAGTGGGGAGAACAAGTATTTGACACACTGCCGATTTTGCAGGTTTTCCTACTTACAAAGCATGTAGAGGTCTGTACTTTTTATCATAGGTACACTTCAACTGTGAGAGACGGAATCTAGAAAATCCAGAAAATCACATTGTATGATTTTTAAGTAATTAATTTGCAGTAATTGCCAATTACTTGTTCTCCCCACTGTATGTGTGTGTTGAAGAGGGTGGGGCTTAAGCGGCATACCTGTCTCACCCCACGAGTCTGTGGGAAGAAACAATGGATTCTATCATGTCTGTACTACAGAATGCAGGGCACGCGGGAGACCAGTGTCCCATATGTGTTATTTCATAGTTGTGATGTCTTCACTATTATAAATGGACCTGATCGTAAAAGGCTGTTCAAGTCCAGGGTGGAGTGGTGGGCCAGGTAGACATTTGGTTAGTGTTTACCCACTGTATGGTTGCAAGGTGGAAGACTCTTTGTGGTAGCAGGGTCAAGAGAACCACTTGTGTGTTGGGGAAAGTAGAATACATTTTTTTCAATCACTTCTGAGTGCTGTGGCCACCCTTTCATGCTGTGTTCTCAGGTCGTTTATGCCTGTGTGTATTATTATTATGTGGCTGGGTGACCCTAGTTGGTCCTCAGACAGAAGGTCTAGGGCACGCTGGATGTTTGGACACCAGACTTTAGACACTGTGTGTTTGGGAAAAAGTTTATTTTCTTGTATATATTTCCCATTTGAGTCCATAAGGAGTACACTGACGTCATTCTGTCTCTTTTCTGTGTTTTTGACAGAAAGATCAACTGTACTAGTTGTTCAGCCTCTGGTCTTGTCCCATCTTGATTACTGTCAAGTAATATGGGCTCTATTTTAACTAACCTAACGTAGTGGTCAATCTAAGGGCTCTAATTGCAGGTAGTAGCGCTATAGGTCCAGGGGTGTGTCATAAATATTGTTGCTATTTTCACTATTACAACTATCAATGCACTTGCTGGCTGGGTTTTGATGAATAAACAAGTTGTGGGTGTGTCAAGGCTTGGCCTCACTGGCCAATCAGAACGTGTTCCATGGTGAAATATGTGGTTGCTCCAAGTTGTGGGTGTGTCAAGTCTTGGCCTCACTGGCCAATCAGAATGTGCTCCATGGTGAAATATGTGGTTGCTCCAAGTTGTGTACTTACAGTCTTTTATGTATTGCCTTGGAATCAACTCCAATTCCAATGTTATAGTCTTTTATAATTTGTTAAGTGGATTACAGAAACAAAATACCAAAAATGGCAAAACATTTCACTTGAACCCATTTGCAGTCCAGCATGTTCTAAGTAATTGCATGGCCTCAGTAGCATTCACACTGACATAGGGGCTAGGCTTACTGTATATTGCAATATGGCTGTGCATGGACATAGCAAACACTGTCAATAAGCAAGAATAAATGTAATTATTAATAAGGCCTAAAAAGAGAACAAATAATTCCAATCAAATTTACAACAAAACAACAACTTGTTTTAAGTACACTATGTCACACTTACAAGCACCATCGTTTCTCCCCGTGGCCATATAATATTAAAACAACGAAGACTATGGAGGGGTTTTACGCACATCCAAACATTTCACAGCAGCTGGACAGAGGATCCAGTCTAAAGAGAACGGGAGAATGATCCTCGTTATATTGCTCTCCAATAGACCTGTGTTGTATTAACATAATTGGAACCATTTTACAGATCAGATCTCATCCACACATCTCCCAAGTTGCACTGCAAGCTCGCCAAGGACATGGTCAACATAAAATCAGTAATCATTCTAATAAGTTTAGTTGTAATACAATATAACAAAAAAAACAAGTTATTTTTTATTTTTTTAACAACAATAACAATATATTCATGTAAAAAAAAAAAGTATGATATCATAAAATTTCCAAGATAAAAAAAGGCAGGCATTTGCTGTTGACCCAGTCCTTGTTAAAGTAAGGCTAAATGGAAGGCTTGGCCTTGGAACATATAACATGGAAAACAAGCATTTGTTGCAGGTTACAGATTTCTGAGTACGAGGTTCACCAGTATGATGGGCATGGACACCTAGCCTCTGTCAAGGTGAGGGTTTTACGGACAGCCAAATGGGGCCTGCATGGCTAAAATAATATCTCCCTACAATGCATAGATAAGAAAAAAGGGAATGTCAGCGCACTCAAACTTTAAAAAAAGATTTGGTGATTAAAAATGTATTTCCAAGCGGTCTCAGGAGCCAAACCACTTTATCGACAGTCTTGACTACTTAGCGATTACATTGGGCAGCACAAAAGAGAGGAAGGGAGGCTATGCTTGGTTTTTAACCAAATAAAATGGGAAAGATGATTAGTTGTTTTTAAGTTTCTAAATACGAAGTATACAGGCACCAAAAGCACATTAGCCTACTTCATCCATGTTCATATGGGCAGTGTCTGTCACGGCTGGATAGTTTCATCTCTCAAAAGTCATACCATAACTAACTGTGTTACCGCTTAATAAACCAGCTTTTAGTTGGTCTTAAAAATCCCTATCAGCTATGCCTGAAATTAACACTTTGGTTCATGTTTTTAAGAACACACCTCAAATATTTCCATGCCACCAATCGGAGCGCACGTGAGATGATATAAAACAGGTAAATTGCCTAACCTGGCGTTAGGGCTGGAAAATGCAGTTTTTACTTGACAAAATTGCAAACTAACGTTGCGTTTTACTCTAGTGCCACCTTTAACGCAAGCCTAAAATAGAGCTCTTTATCACATTTCAATTTCAATTTCAATTAAATTAAATTCTCACTCTCACTCTCACTCCCTACCCCAGCCTCTATCCCTCCCCCTCAGCCTCCCTGTCCCCCTCAGCTTCCCTCCACCTGCCTCCATCTCCCCCTCAGCTTCCCTCCCCCTCAGCCTCCCTCTCCCCCTCAGCTTCCCTCCCCCTGCCTCCATCTCCCCCTCAGCTTCCCCCCCCCCTCAGCCTCCCTCTCCCCCTCAGCTTCCCTCCCCCTCAGCCTCCATCTCCCCCTCTGCTTCCCTCCCCCTCAGCCTCCCTCTCCCCCTCAGCTTCCCTCCCCCTCAGCCTCCCTCTCCCCCTCAGCTTCCCTCCCCCTGCCTCTCTCCCTCTCCCCCTCAGCTTCCCTCCCCCTGCCTCCCTCCCTCAGGCTTTGACAGGTGGACTAGATAAGAGCGTATGCAGTTCCATTAGGTCTGCTGTTTGTTTATGGGTGTGGAAGGGCTTCACAAACAACCCTAGATGGACCCAGGTGGAATGTCTAAACCCCTATTGGATAATCCTATATCAGTTGATGTGAGAACAGGTGCTGTCCGATTCATCAACATAGAGGATAATATACAGTACATGTCCTATATAATATAATAATATAAAAACAATATATTCATTTAAGTTAATATTTGTAAAAAAAATATTGAATCCATTCAAAAACCTGTGGTCTTTGAAATCTTCACTTATGGTGCCATGTTGTAATGAACTATTGTCAGAATCACACTTCAATAAATAAAGCTACCAAACTTTAGCATTTACACATAGAATGGGTAAAGCTACCAAACTTTAGCATTTACACATGGAATGGGTAAAGCTACCAAACTTTAGCATTTACACATAGAATGGGTAAAGCTACCAAACTTTAGCATTTACACGTGGAATGAGTAACATGTTAGAAGTGGAATCCCTGCCAGGTGGTGGTGCAGAGAAGTCAGGGTAGCTTATCAGTTCTCACACATTGTGGATGCTTTTGGCATCAGTCTGACGGATGGCACTGTGTCTGCCAGAGTGGTCCTCCCGCCCTGGCACCTGCTCTCTCCCTCGGAGGATGTGTCAGTGTGGATCCCTCTACCCTGGCAGTCCTGGTATCTGTTCTTTCACACGGAGAATGGAGATTCAATACCATTGAGTCGAATAGTTCCTTCCTATGTCGTCCCGTTGTGTCTCTGTGGTCCCTCTGTCCTACGGCTGCCCAGGGAACATCTCCCTGTCTACAGTCACACAGATGCTCTGGATGGAAGTTGTGCACAATAAAACATAATGCCTTGATCAAATACATATAAAAAAATCTGTGATTTCAGGACAACTTGATGATGGCTCCTGACATGAACAAAGAGAAAAGATGACAGACACACCACTCAGCACTATTTTACCCCACAGTCAACTCTGCTGTCACAACTAACTGTCAAGAATTTTTTTCCATTTCCTTTCTGACCTTCTGGACCTCTTCTCTTCCGTCTGCGGGGTGTCTGTCTGTACATCACCCTGTCAACAGGGAGCGAGAGAGACAGAGAGAGAAATACATATTTGGGAGAGATTAGAGAGACCAAGTGAGAGACAGAGAATAAAAAGTGAGACGGAAAGAACGAAAGAGGGAAACAGCGAGAGAAGGAGAGAGAGAGAGAGAGATGGACTAAGCACCAAGACACAGCTTTGACATTTTATTTCCATTAGACAGACATGCAGAGTAAAGACCAGAGAAAACAATGAGGTAGGACATAGTTATATTGGAAGAGGAGGGAGCTATTATGTGTGTGTGTGTGTGTGTGTGTGTGTGTGTGTGTGTGTGTGTGTGTGTGTGTGTGTGTGTGTGTGTGTGTGTGTGTGTGTGTGTGTGTGTGTGTGTGTGTGTGTGTGTGTGTGTGTGTGTGTGTGTGTGTGTGTGTGTGTGTGTGTACAGTATGTGTGTGTACAGTATGTGTGTCATGTGTCTGTGTGTACAGTATGTGTGTCATGTGTCTGTGTGTGTATGTGTACAGTATGTGTGTGGATACAGTGTGTGTGTGGATACAGTGTGTGTGTGTGTGTGTGTGTGTGTGTGTGTGTGTGTGTGTGTGTGTGTGTGTGTGTGTGTGTGTGTGTGTGTGTGTGTGTGTGTGTGTGTGTGTGTACAGTATGTGTGTCATGTGTCTGTGTGTGTGTGTGGATACAGTGTGTGTGTGGATACAGTGTGTGTGTGGATACAGTGTGTGTGTGTGTGTGTGTGTGTGTGTGTGTGTGTGTGTGTGTGTGTGTGTGTGTGTGTGTGTGTGTGTGTGTGTGTGTGTGTGTGTGTGTGTGTGTCTGCTATTCTATCTACAGTTCACTCTACTCTCAGTCTATGGATGGACAGTAAGAGCCGTCAGAACTCTCGAAGGGAAAATCGGAAAAATGCCGCAAGAGATTTTAACTTGAGGGAGAAGAACGTAAGCTTCTGGATTGTATGTTCTTCACCAATGCCCTTGAAAGCAATGTGGTGCATTCTGTCAACACTTACTACGGTACAAATCCAAATGTGCCCCTTTTGTAAACTCTTTGAAGGCTGAATTTAAACAAAGCTGCAGCAGAGATCACATCATCTGAGGAAACTCCTCCTCCTCTGCTGTACTGTGTTTACCCGTGTCCTTGGAAACGGCCAATCCGATCGACCACACACGCTGTGCTCTACGGCTGTGTACAACATACATCGTAAAGACGACTTCAATTCAGGAAGTAAAAATGGGGGGAGGAACGTTTTTTAAATTGGAGTCCTTTTTCTACATTGCATCCTATTTTCTTCAGTAACTTCCTTGAATGTAATTAAATATATTTTCATCATGCCGTATAACGAGATATGGCTTTTTTGTAGCCTCTCTGGTCGAGGTCATTGTTGAGTCGTTACATTGCTACGCCTGGTAAACATTTATCAACTAGGTAATGAGCCACGCATTTATGTGCCAAGAGCGAAGTGAAGGATTATTCCCTACTTTTTTTTTTGTCCCCCTCCATTTCTCTCGCTCTCTCCCTTTCTCTTTCATCTAGCTTCCTTCCCACTGGGCAAACACTGGTTGAATCCAACTTTGTTTCCATGTAAATTCAATAAAATGGTGTTGAACCAACATGGAATAGATATTGAATTGACATCTGTGTCCAGTGTGTTTCTCCTTTCTCTATCATTCTCTTTTCTCTTTTTCTAAATGTCTTTCACTCCTCTTCCTCTCCCTCTCCTCCATTTTCTTCCCTCTCACCCCTCTGTTCCACCCCTCTCTTCAGCATTGACTGGCCAGGACGTCCCTCCCCCCGCCTCCCTGCTTCTTCCTCCCTCCTCCTCGCCCTCCCTACTTTCGTCTCCCCCTGCATCCCTGACATTGATTCCCATGATTTAAGTCCTCCTCATGACACAAATGACCTGTAATTTAAAACACTCTTCCATCACGCTCATAATCCGCTCCAGTGAGAAGGCAACGACCCTGTGCATATCCCTACCTCTCAGTTTCTCTCTCCTCTCCTCTCACTCCCTCATCCTCTCTTTCTCCATCTTTATTGCCCTTTGTATTGTGTCTTCCCCCCTCGTTCTAACTCCTCTCCTCCCTCTGGCCTCCCTCATTCTCTCTCCTCTCCTCCCTCGTTCTAACTCCTCTCTCTCTCTCTCCTCCCTCTGGCCTCTCTCTCTCTTCTCCTCCCTCTGGCCTCCCTCATTCTCTCTCCTCTCCTCTCTCTGGTCTCCCTCGTTCTACCTCCTCTCCTCCCTCCGGCCTCCCTCATTCTCTCCCCTCTCCTCCCTCTGGGCTCCCTCGTTCTACCTCCTCTCCTCCCTCTGGCCTCCCTCGTTCTCTCTCCTGGCCTCCCTCGTTCTCTCTCCTCTCATTCCTCGTTCTAACTCCTCTCTCTCTCTCCTCCCTCTGGCCTCTCTCTCTCTCTCCTCCCTCTGGCCTCTCTCTCTTACTCTCCTCCCTCTGGCCTCCCTCATTCTCTCTCCTCCATCTGGTCTCCCTCATTCTCTCCTCCCTCTGGGTCTCCCTCGTTCTCTCTCTCTCTCCTCCCTCTGGCCTCTCTCTTTCTCCTCTCCTCCCACTGGCCTCTCTCTCTCCTCCCTCTGGCCTCTCTCTTTCTCCTCTCCTCCCACTGGCCTCTCTCTCTCCTCCCACTGGCCTCTCTCTCTCCTCCCTCTGGCCTTCCTCATTCTAACTCCTCCCTCTGACCTCCCTCTCTCTCTCCTCCCTCTGGCCTTCCTCATTCTAACTCCTCCCTCTGACCTCCCTCTCTCTCTCCTCCCTCTGGCCTCCCTCCCTCTCTCTCCTCCCTCTGGCCTCCCTCGTTCTAACTCCTCCCTCTGGCCTTCCTCGTTCTCTCTCCTCCCTCTGGCCTCCCTCCCTCTCTCTCCTCCCTCTGACCTCTCTCTCTCCTCTCTCTGGCCTCCCTCGTTCTAACTCCTCCCTCTCTCTCTCTCCTCCCTCTGGCCTCCCTCGTTCTAACTCCTCCCCCTGGCCTTCCTCGTTCTCTCTCCTCCTTCTGGCCTCTCTCTCTCCTCTCCTCCCACTGGCCTCTCTCTCTCTCTCTCCTCCCTCTGGCCTCTCTCTCTCCTCTCCTCCCTCTGGCCTCGCTCTATCTCCTCTTTTTCTCCTCTCCTTCTCTTTCCCTCCATTACATTTTATGGCCTTGGCAATGCCATGAAAGAAGAATAGAAGGGCTATGCTAGCCGAGCATGGGGTTTTAAAGTGTAATGTGTGTGTGTGTGTGTGTGTGTGTGTGTGTGTGTGTGTGTGTGTGTGTGTGTGTGTGTGTGTGTGTGTGTGTGTGTGTGTGTGTGTGTGTGTGTGTGTGTGTGTGTGTGTGTGTGTCTGTGTCTGTGTGTCTGTGTGCATAAAGTGTCAGACCAATCACAGAGAGAATGGAATGTTGGTAGAATGGAATGGTGGTAGAATGGAATGGTGGTAGAATGGAATGGTGGTAGAATGGAATGTTGGTAGAATGGAATGGTGGTAGAATGGAATGTTGGTAGAATGGAATGTTGGTAGAATGGAATGGTGGTAGAATGGAATGGTGGTAGAATGGAATGTTGGTAGAATGGAATGTTGGTAGAATGGAATGGTGGTAGAATGGAATGGTGGTAGAATGGAATGGTGGTGGATTCCTGGTGAAGCCAAGTCATTCTCAGGGCTGTTAAGCCAAGTCATTCTCAGGGCTGTTAATCCAAGTCATTCTCAGGGCTGTTAATCCAAGTCATTCTCAGGGCTGTTAATCCAAGTCATTCTCAGGGCTGTTAATCCAAGTCATTCTCAGGGCTGTTAAACCAAGTCATTCTCAGGGCTGTTAATCCAAGTCATTCTCAGGGCTGTTAAACCAAGTCATTCTCAGGGCTGTTAAACCAAGTCATTCTCAGGGCTGTTAATCCAAGTCATTCTCAGGGCTGTAAAGCCATGCCATTCTCAGGGCTGTAAAGCCATGCCAATTATAAACTAAGCAAATAAAGAAACAGCCCTTTTTCAGGACCCTGACTTTCAAAGATCATTTGTAAAAATCCCAATAACTTCACAGATCTTTATTGTAAAAGGGTTTAAACACTGTTTCCCATGCTTGTTCAATGAACCATAAACAATTAATGAACATGCACCTATGGAACGGTCATTAAGACACTAACAGCTTACAGACGGTAGGCAATTAATAAGGTCACAGTTATGAAAACTTAGGACACTAAAAAGGCCTTTCTACTGACTCTGAAAAACACCAAAAGAAAGATGCCCAGGGTCCCTGCTCATCTACGTGAACGTGCCTTAGGCATGCTGCAAGGAGGCATGAGGACTGCAGATGTGGCCAGGGCAATATATTGCAATGTCCGTACTGTGACACGCCTAAGACAGGGCTACAGGGAGACAGGACGGACAGCTGATCGCCCTCACAGTGGCAGACCACATGTAACAACACCTGCACAGGATCGGTACATCCGAACATCACACCTGCGGGACAGGTACAGGATGCCAACAACAACTGCCCGAGTTACACCAGGAACGCACAATCCCCCCATCAGTGCTCAGACTGTCTGCAATAGGTTGAGAGAGGCTGGACTGAGGGCTTGTAGGCCTGTTGTAAGGCAGGTCCTCACCAGACATCACCGACAACAACGTCGCCTATGGGCACAAATCCACCGTCGCTGGACCAGACAGGACTGGCAAAAAGTGCTCTTCACTGACGAGTCACGGTTTTGTCTCACCAGGGTTGATGGTCGGATTCGCGTTTATTGTCGAAGAAATGAGCGTTACACCGAGGCCTGTACTCTGGAGCGGGATCGATTTGGAGGTGGAGGGTCCGTCATGGTCTGGGGCGTTGCGTCACAGCATGATCGGACTGAGCTTGTTGTCATTGCAGGCAATCTCAACACTGTGCGTTACAGGGAAGACATCCTCCTCTCTCATGTGATACCGTTCCTGCAGGCTCATCCTGACATGATCCTCCAGCATGACAATGCCACCAGCCATATTGCTCGTTCTGTGTGTGATTTCCTGCAAGACAGGAATGTCAGTGTTCTGCTATGGCCAGCGAAGAGCCCGGATCTCAATCCCATTGAGCACGTCTGGGACCTGTTGGATCGGAGGGTGAGGGCTTGGGCCATTCCCCCTAGAAATGTCCAGGAACTTGCATGTGCCTTGGTGGAAGATTGGGGTAACATCTCACAGCAAGAACTGGCAAATCTGGTGCAGTCCATGAGGAGGAGATGCACTGAGGTACTTATTGCAGCTGGTGGCCACACCCGATACTGACTGTTACTTTTGATTTTGTCCCCCCCTTTTGTTCAGAGACACATTATTCCATTTCTGTTAGTCACATGTCTGTGGAACTTGTTCAGTTTATGTCTCAGTTGTTGAATATTGTTATGTTCATACAAATATTTACACATGTTAAGTTTGCTGAAAATAAACGCAGTTGACAGTAACTGTTTCTATTTTTGCTGAGTTTCTTTCCTTCCTTCAAACTTTTGGAGACAGAGTGATATAGTCTAAAGTAAATCCATGCAGTTGGAAAGCATGTGGAAAACTTCAAGCTCTTTTGTGAGGAACGTAGGCTACGTATGATCAAATGTAAGCTCTTTTGAAAGGAAGTCAGGATACATACGATGTAATTTTAAGCTCTTTTGTAAGGAAGCTAGGCTACATACGATGTAATTCAAGAAAAAGTTAAGCATAGCAGTAGGCTTATTAAAATGAAGCCAATTAAATTGGAAATGGAGGGAATTCAAAAGCACAAACCATTGAGTTGAACAGTTCCTTCCTTTTCCTGATGTCTATTCTGTTCTATCCTGACTACTATTCCATTCTGGCATCTATTCTGTTCTATCCTGACTACTATTCCATTCTGACGTCTATTCTGTTCCATTCTGACATCTATTCTATTCAATTTTGACGTCTATTCTATTCTGACGTCTATTCTATTCAATTTTGACATCTATTCTATTCTATTCTGATGTCTATTATATTCTATTCTGACGTCTATTCAATTCTATTTTGACGTCTATTCTCATTTATGCTGACGTCTATTCTATTCCATTCTGACGTCTATTCTATTCCATTCTGACGTCTATTCTATTCTATTCTGACGTCTATTCTATCCTGACTACTATTCCATTCTGACGTCTATTCCATTCTGACGTCTATTCTATTCCGACGTCTATTCTATTCCATTCTGACGTCTATTCTATTCTGACGTCTATTCTCATTTATTCTGACGTCTATTCTATTCTGACGTCTATTCTATTCTGACGTCTATTCTATTTTGACGTCTATTCTCATTTATTCTGACGTCTATTCTATTCCATTCTGACGTCTATTCTATTCCATTCTGACGTCTATTGTATTCCATTCTGACGTCTATTCCATTCTGACGTCTATTCCATTCTGACGTCTATTCTATTCTATTCTGACGTCTATTCTATTCCATTCTGACGTCTATTCTATTCTGACGTCTATTCTATTTTGACGTCTATTCTATTCCATTCTGACGTCTATTCTATTCTGACGTCTATTCTATTCTATCCTGCCTACTATTCTATTCTATCCTGGCGTCTATTCTATTCTGACGTCTTTTACATTTACATTTTAGTCATTTAGCAGACGCTCTTATCCAGAGCGACTTACGGTAGAGTGCATACATTTTATTACATTTTTACATACTGAGACAAGGATATCCCTACCGGCCAAACCCTCCCTACCGGCCAAACCCTCCCTAACCCGGACGACGCTATGCCAATTGTGCGTCGCCCCACGGATCTCCCGGTTGCGGCCGGCTGCGACAGAGCCTGGGCGCGAACCCAGCCCAGCCTGGGCGCGAACCCAGAGACTCTGGTGGCGCAGCTAGCACTGCAATGCAGTGCCCTAGACCACTGCGCCACCCGGGAGACCTGATGTCCATTCTGACATCTATTCTATTCTATTCTATTCTGATGTCTATTAAATTCTATCCTGACGTCTATTCTATTCTATCATGTCGTCTATTCTGTTCTATTCTATCATTTCGTCTATTCTGTTCTATTCTATCATGTCGTCTATTCTGTTCTATTCTAACATGTTGTCTATTCTGTTTTATTACATCCTGACGTCTATTCTATCCTGACGTCTATTCTGTTCTATTCTATCCTGACGTCTATTCTGTTCTATTATATCATGTTGTCTATTCTGTTCTATTCTATCATGTTGTCTATTCTGTTCTATTATATCCTGACGTCTATTCTGTTCTATTCTATCATGTCGTCTATTCTGTTCTATTCTATCATGTTGTCTATTCTGTTCTATTATATCCTGACGTCTATTCTGTTCTATTCTATCATGTTGTCTATTCTGTTCTATTATATCCTGACATCTATTCTGTTCTATTCTATCATGTCGTCTATTCTGTTCTATTATACCCTGACGTCTATTCTGTTCTATTATACCCTGACATTTATTCTGTTCTATTCTATTCTGTCGTCTATTCTGTTCTATTATACCCTGACATCTATTCTGTTCTATTCTATCATGTCGTCTATTCTGTTCTATTATATCCTGACGTCTATTCTGTTCTATTATATCCTGACGTCTATTCTGTTCTATTATATCCTGACGTCTATTCTGTTCTATTATATCATGTCGTCTATTCTGTTCTATTATATCCTGACGTCTATTCTGTTCTATTATATCCTGACGTCTATTCTGTTCTATTATATCCTGACGTCTATTCTGTTCTATTATATCCTGACGTCTATTCTGTTCTATTATACCCTGACGTCTATTCTGTTCTATTATACCCTGACGTCTATTCTGTTCTATTATACCCTGACGTTTATTCTGTTCTATTCTATTCTGTCGTCTATTCTGTTCTATTATATCCTGACGTCTATTCTGTTCTATTATATCCTGACGTCTATTCTGTTCTATTATACCCTGACGTCTATTCTGTTCTATTATACCCTGACGTTTATTCTGTTCTATTCTATTCTGTCGTCTATTCTGTTCTATTATATCCTGACGTCTATTCTGTTCTATTATATCCTGACGTCTATTCTGTTCTATTATATTCTGACGTCTATTCTGTTCTATTATATTCTGACGTCTATTCTGTTCTATTATATCCTGACGTCTATTCTATTCTATTCTATCATGTCGTCTATTCTATTCTATTATACCCTGTCGTCTATTCTATTCTATTATACCCTGACGTTTATTCTGTTCTATTCTATCATGTCGTCTATTCTGTTCTATTATACCCTGACGTCTATTCTATTCTATTATACCCTGACGTCTATTCTATTGTGCAGAGTCAGAACAAATCAATCTGGGCTTATTGATGTCAGCTTTGTAAATTAGATTCTCTCTCCTGACTGACTGTGTAGGATTCCATTATGATGCTAATATCCATGGTGTTGAGAGCAATGTGTGTGGTGGTGATGGGGGTGTGTTTTTGAGAGAGAGTGTGAGAGAGAGAGAGAGACTGACTGATAGAAAACTGAGGAAAACATTGACTAGGTACAGACTCAGTGAGTACAGTCTGGCTATAGAGACTGGTCGTCACAGACAAACCTGGTTGACCAGAGAGGACAGGCTGTGCTCACTCTGCTCCAGGGGAGAGGTAGAGACAGAGCTACATTTCCTACTACACTGTGACAAATACTCAGACCTAAGAGAATATTTCTTTCCCAAAATTATAATTCAATACAAAGAATTTGAAACTATAAAATATGAAGAAAAAATCTAATATTTATTGGGTGAAAAGCCAAAATGTGCAGTTTTGACAGCCAAATATGTGTCCTCCTGCCACAACCTGAGGGACAGCCAGTGAAAAGTGCTGTCCTCATCTTGTTTTGTTTTGTCTTTCATACCATGTCATGTGTCTTCTCAGTCATGTTGACACTGGTCTACTAGCATTGCTTTAATGTATTGTTGTTCTGATTAATATTGTTGTTGTAGTTGTTGTTAATGGTAATCCCATGTCCACTAATACTATTATTATTGCTGTTGGTCGCACCATTTATTTATATATAAATATGTATTTTATATATATTCTTATTTTAGTGACAGAGACAGAGACAGAGACAGAGACAGAGACAGAGACAGAGAGAGACAGAGAGAGACAGAGAGAGACAGAGAGAGAGAGAGAGAGAGAGAGAGAGAGAGAGAGAGAGAGAGAGAGAGAGAGAGAGAGAGAGAGAGAGAGAGAGAGAGAGAGAGAGAGAGAGAGAGAGAGAGAGAGAGAGAGAGAGAGAGAGAGAGAGAGAGAGAGAGAGAGAGAGCACTCATTTTATCTGCAGAGGAACATAACTTGTGTGTCTTGTGTGTCTTTCACCCCAGGTGAAAGACACTGACACAGATGAATAGATCATATACAGATGTAGGATCTTAATTTGAGCCAGTTTGCTACAGCCGCAAAATAATCCTGCTGCAACAGGAAATGTAAATTATTATTTGGATTATAATTAATGGAATTTTTTTGTAGGGGTTGCTACATTTTTCGTTCGGGGAAATCACAAACTTCTAAAGCCTTTTTAACTTTGAATATATTACACGTATTGAACAATTCCTGCAATAACAGGATAATCAAATCACAATTTGTAATTTGTTCCATACAGCCGCAGAAGAAAAAATATTGAAAGGGGAATCTTCAATCATCTGAATAACGTGTTCCCCAGTTGATATTCAGTCAAGAATGTAACGACTTTCCTCTTCTTCTGACAAGGAGTAAGAGATATCGGACCAATGTGCAGCGTGGTAAGTGTCCATTTTAATATATAAAACTGAACACTACAAAATAACAAAGTGAATGAACAAACGAAAATCGAAACAGTCCCGTATGGTACAAACACAGACACAGGAAACAACCACCCACCAAAACCAATGAAAAACAGGCTACCTAAATATGGCTCCCAATCAGAGACAACGACAGACACCTGCCTCTGATTGTGAACCATACTATGCCAAACACATAGAAATATAACCATAGAACAAAACATAGAAAAACAACATAGAATGCCCACCCCAACTCACGCCCTGACCAAACTAAAATAAAGACATGAAAAAGGAACTAAGGTCAGAACGTGACAAAGAAGTGTATATGGACAGCTCACCCCAGGAGTGAGGAACACTGACCTTAAACTACACCATTGTTCATCAGTTATAGTCAACTTAAAATGAATAAATAGAGAAACAGTTTAACAGTTTAAGAAACTTTAGAGTGTTTTCTATCGAAATCAACCAATTATATGCATATCCTAGCTTCTGGGCCTGAGTAACAGGCAGTTTACTTTGGGCACCTCAGTCATCCAAACTTCCGAATACTGCCCCCTATCCCTTACAATCCCCTTGAATACATAGAATCGTGCTAGTTTGACCAACAGAGGGCCTCTTTGAGAAGCATTTGATAGTCTTCCATATTGCAGGGGAGACCAGGGTTCAATTCCCCGACAGTGGATGGATACCTAAAGATAAATTAGATTTCAACTCATTCAAAAAGGCGAATCTACTGAAGCATGTGTCCTGACGTCAAAAACGTTAAAAACTTTGTATGGAAATAGTCTCTAAAATGGTGAAATGTTTTACTCCGCATAGGTACACTTCCTGGACAGCCTCACGTTCATTTGAATTTGAGATATCTTGTTTATGGACAGAGATAGAATGACAATTCTAATTATTTTTTACCTCATTTAAATGTGTCTTCCTCTGTTACCTAACATTAACAGTTCTCAACTTAATCTAGCATATTTGTATAGACACGACATTTCATCGTTGATATAATCTGTACTTATTTTTCCTGCATTACATTCCATCAGCAGATCCTAACACTAGTTGTTTCACGAAAAATATTATTAACTCGTTCCTCATCCTTTTTTTTATATACTCAACTTTTCTGTCAAAGTGTTAGCTGAATTTAAAACAAATTGTTGGCCCAAACTTAGCTCCATAATGAGAAAAAGGTAAAAATTCTGTCAATTTATGATGTATTTGCTCATTTTGTCTCATATGTTCATTCATCTAGAAATTATTACGCTGCCATTTTACCATAAACAGCTTTTCACACACACAGTTATTTTAATATACCGTACAATGTTTTCAACTTGCATATTTGACACACAAGTACATTGTATACAGCCATTATTATTTAACATGTCGTCACCTGGGATTTGAACTCACACCCTCTTGCTTCACAGCACTCCAATCTCCCAGTTATACCACCATGTCTGTGTAAATAACTGATTTCAACTGTATTGCTACACTGCATTTCAAAGTAAAACTCAGCTCTGTTAAAAGTACACTCAAGAAAAACAATTGTATTTATCATAGTGATTAAGGAGTAACATTAAAACAGGTTAATATGCCAACATTAGACAACTATACAGATAAAACAACATATTGTTGAAATTAATCAATGATGAGAGAATAGCTGGTAGATGACATAGACATGGTGGCATAGCAGGAAGATCAGTAATGCCATAAATCTAAGAGGTTGTGAGTTCAAATTACTGTATAATTGAATGTGTCAATTATGTATGTTGAAAACATGGTATGATTTAAAATCTGTGTGTTTAACTAGTTTCACAGCTTTTTTGGGGGGGATGGTGGTAAAATGGCCAAAATAATCATTTCTAGTTGAATGAACTTACATTGCTTTCCGAAATTATTCACACCCCTTGGCTTTTCCCCCACAGTTTCTTGGACTCACTCTGTGCACAATAATAGTGTTTGACGTGAATTTTGAATGACTACATCTCTGTACCCCACCTATACAATTATCTGGAAGCTCCCTCAATTGAGTAGTGCATTACAAGAACAGATTCATCCACAAAGACCAGGGAGGCTTTTCAATGCCTCGCAAACAAGGACACTAATGGGTAGATGTGTAAACAAAACAACACCAATAAAAAACATACGCTGAATTTCCCTTTGAGCATGGTGAAGTTATTAATTAGGCTTTGGATGGTGTATCAATCCACCCAGTCACTACGAAGATACAGGCGTCCTTCCTAACTCAGTTGCAGGAGAGGAAGGAAACCGCTCAGGGATTTCACCATGACGCCAATGGTGCTTTTAAAACAGCTACAGAGTATTAATGGCTGTGATAAGAGAAAACTGAGGATGGATCAACAACATAGTAGTTACTCCACAATACTAACCTATATGACAGAGTGAAAAGAAGGAAGACTGTACAGAATACAAAATATTCCAAAACATGCATTCCTGTTTGCAACAAGGCACTAAAGTAACACTTCAAAAAGATGTGGTAAATAAATTAACTTCATGTCCTTAATACGTTACGTTTAGGGCAAATCCAACACATCACTGAGTACCACTCTTCATATTTTCAAGCATGATGGTGGCTGCATCCCGTTATGGGTATCCTTGTTATCGGAACAAGGGAATTTCTTGGTGGATAAAAATGAACGTAATACATGCGTGTGTGTGTGTGCTCATGCATGTGTTGAAGTAGTAGGACAGAAGAATATTACCACAGGAAACCATCGCATTGTAACAGGTGGCTCTCTGAGTCTGGCCAAAGATATCACCTGGGCAGCCATCCCTACTACTCTGTAGTGAAATGACATTTCATTTGATGGGTCCTACCGATGGAGGATGAACACGTCTCAGAATCCAACCGTGGAGAGACATCGTCGCAGTTAGTCAGGGTTGGGGACATCGTCGCAGTTAGTCAGGGTTGGGGACATCGTCGCAGTTAGTCAGGGTTGGGGACATCGTCGCAGTTAGTCAGGGTTGGGGACATCGTCGCAGTTAGTCAGGGTTGGGGACATCGTCGCAGTTAGTCAGGGTTGGGGACATCGTCGCAGTTAGTCAGGGTTGGGGACATGGTCGCAGTTAGTCAGGGTTGGGGACATCGTCGCAGTTAGTCAGGGTTGAGGACATCGTCGCAGTTAGTCAGGGTTGGGGACATCGTCGCAGTTAGTCAGGGTTGAGGACATCGTCGCAGTTAGTCAGGGTTGGGGAGTAACGGATTACGAAAGTCTAAGGTTATTCCACCTGAGTGAGTCTGACCACCAATCAGAGACCACTATTATGACACACCAAATGATGACCACCAATCAGAGACCACTATGATGACACACCAAATGATGACCACCAATCAGAGACCACTATGATGACACACCAAATGATGACCACCAATCAGAGACCACTATGATGACACACCAAATTATGAACACCAATCAGAGACCACTCTGATGACACACCAAATGATGAACACCAATCAGAGACCACTCTGATGACACACCAAATGATGACCACCAATCAGAGACCACTATGATGACACACCAAATGATGACCACCAATCAGAGACCACTATGATGACACACCAAATGCGTTTGGATCGCGGGGGAAAAGGCGGGAATAGGGCTGTTATACACTACAGTCCAAGCGATGTCTTCCAGAGAGGATCCAATTTGAATAAACACTTGGAGGTAAAGATGACAGCAGTGGTGTCGTCTACAGTGATACGGATATCACTTATTATTGATATCTACAAAAGTAAAATTACTGATTACAATTTTGGACAGGTAACTAGTAACTGTAATGGATTACATTTAGAAAGTAACCTAGGCAACCCTTTAGTTAGTCTACATGTGTTTCAACAACACTGTAATGTCCAATATCTGGACACTCCTCTAGCCAACTCCTTGCACAAAACAGCACAGGCCAAATCCTAGAGGAAGACCGGGTTCAGACTGCTTTTTAACAGACATTGGGAGAAGAATTCACCCTTCAATAACCTAAAACACAACACAAAAAAATCGACACTGGAGTTGTTTACCAAGACAACGTTGAATGTTCCTGAGTGGGCTAGTTACAGGTTTGACAGAAATCGTCTTGAAGATCTAAGGCAGACTTAAAAATGGTTGTCTAGCTATGATCAACAGTCAACTTGACAGAGCTGGATGAATTTTAAAAAGAATAATGGGCAAATATTGTACAATCCAGTTGTGGAAATCTCTTAGAAACTTACCCAGAATGACTCAACTGTAATACACCACCATAGGTACTTGTACAAAGCATTGAGTCAGGGGTGTGAATACTTATGTAAATGGATATTTTTGTATTTACATTTGCAAACATGTCTTAAAACATGTTTTCACTTTGTCATTGTGGGGTATTGTGTGTAGATGGGTGAGGGGGGGGGGGAAATCAGGGAACACTTTGTCCCGAAAAGTTGAGTAAACATAACAACGGCTATGGAACCAGTTACTTAACGACAACTAGATTTGTGGGTGTTTGTTTACAGTGGACACAGTATTGAATTTACCTGCTTTATATAAACCTGGCATTTCATAATTCAGCAGCGTTTTTATAAACATAGGAAAGACATTTCTGGTTCTACTTGGAATAGAACTAATGGTGGGCGAGAGTGATGGACTTAGCCTGGTGCCGGGTCTGTTTCTGCTCTATTTAACAGCCAAAGCTGTCAGAAACAGACAACCAGGCTAAGGTGAAGGTGAGCTGTCTAAATGAGAGCTATATACCTATCCTTTTGGGTTTGTGTTTTCATAGTAACCGTTCTCTACGTGATGCAGCCTACACATTGGGATCATGCTGTATACTAGTCGATTGATGATTTGCTTGACTTGACTTGCGCCCTTAGCTCCTTAAAAGGAGCATCGGGCCATTGACGAATGTCCTCCATCTCACTCAGTTCAGGGACAGTTTGTCAAAGTCACAACCAGTTGAGGCCGTTCTCTGTTATCTTTGCCTGGACGTCTCAGGGTTGACTTTCTCTTCCTGTCTTTTCGTTAGCTGCTGTTCTCACAACAGCTCTGGGTTCCTCCTTGGCGATGAAACGTTACATCATTATGTATTATCTGCACCCCAAATGGCACCCTATTCTAGTTATAGTGCACTACAGGACCCATAGGGCTCTAGTCAAAAGTAGTGCACTACAGGACCCATAGGGCTCTAGTCAAAAGTAGTGCACTACAGGACCCATAGGGCTCTAGTCAAAAGTAGTGCACTACAGGACCCATAGGGCTCTAGTCAAAAGTAGTGCACTACAGGACCCATAGGGCTCTAGTCAAAAGTAGTGCACTACAGGACCCATAGGGCTCTAGTCAAAAGTAGTGCACTACAGTACCCATAGGGCTCTAGTCAAAAGTAGTGCACTACAGGACCCATAGGGCTCTAGTCAAAAGTAGTGCACTACAGGACCCATAGGGCTCTAGTCAAAAGTAGTGCACTACAGGACCCATAGGGCTCTAGTCAAAAATAGTGCACTACAGGGCCCATAGGGCTCTAGTCAAAAGTTGTGCACTACAGGACCCATAGGGCTCTAGTCAAAAATAGTGCACTACAGGGCCCATAGGGCTCTAGTCAAAAGTAGTGCACTACAGGGCCCATAGGGCTCTAGTCAAAAGTAGTGCACTACAGGACCCATAGGGCTCTAGTCAAAAGTAGTGCACTACGGGACCCATAGGGCTCTAGTCAAAAGTAGTGCACTACAGGACCCATAGGGCTCTAGTCAAAAGTAGTGCACTACAGGACCCATAGGGCTCTAGTCAAAAGTAGTGCACTACAGGACCCATAGGGCTCTAGTCAAAAGTAGTGCACTACAGTACCCATAGGGCTCTAGTCAAAAGTAGTGCACTACAGGACCCATAGGGCTCTAGTCAAAAGTAGTGCACTACAGGACCCATAGGGCTCTAGTCAAAAGTAGTGCACTACAGGACCCATAGGGCTCTAGTCAAAAATAGTGCACTACAGGGCCCATAGGGCTCTAGTCAAAAGTTGTGCACTACAGGACCCATAGGGCTCTAGTCAAAAATAGTGCACTACAGGGCCCATAGGGCTCTAGTCAAAAGTAGTGCACTACAGGGCCCATAGGGCTCTAGTCAAAAGTAGTGCACTACAGGGACCCATAGGGCTCTAGTCAAAAGTAGTGCACTACGGGACCCATAGGGCTCTAGTCAAAAGTAGTGCACTACAGGACCCATAGGGCTCTAGTCAAAAGTAGTGCACTACAGGACCCATAGGGCTCTAGTCAAAAGTAGTGCACTACAGGACCCATAGGGCTCTAGTCAAAAGTAGTGCACTACAGGACCCATAGGGCTCTAGTCAAAAGTAGTGCACTACAGTACCCATAGGGCTCTAGTCAAAAGTAGTGCACTACAGGACCCATAGGGCTCTAGTCAAAAGTAGTGCACTACAGGACCCATAGGGCTCTAGTCAAAAGTAGTGCACTACAGGACCCATAGGGCTCTAGTCAAAAATAGTGCACTACAGGGCCCATAGGGCTCTAGTCAAAAGTTGTGCACTACAGGACCCATAGGGCTCTAGTCAAAAATAGTGCACTACAGGGCCCATAGGGCTCTAGTCAAAAGTAGTGCACTACAGGGCCCATAGGGCTCTAGTCAAAAGTAGTGCACTACAGGACCCATAGGGCTCTAGTCAAAAGTAGTGCACTACGGGACCCATAGGGCTCTAGTCAAAAGTAGTGCACTACAGGACCCATAGGGCTCTAGTCAAAAGTAGTGCACTACAGGACCCATAGGGCTCTAGTCAAAAGTAGTGCACTACAGGACCCATAGGGCTCTAGTCAAAAGTAGTGCACTACAGTACCCATAGGGCTCTAGTCAAAAGTAGTGCACTACAGGACCCATAGGGCTCTAGTCAAAAGTAGTGCACTACAGGACCCATAGGGCTCTAGTCAAAAGTAGTGCACTACAGGACCCATAGGGCTCTAGTCAAAAATAGTGCACTACAGGGCCCATAGGGCTCTAGTCAAAAGTTGTGCACTACAGGACCCATAGGGCTCTAGTCAAAAATAGTGCACTACAGGGCCCATAGGGCTCTAGTCAAAAGTAGTGCACTACAGGGCCCATAGGGCTCTAGTCAAAAGTAGTGCACTACAGGGACCCATAGGGCTCTAGTCAAAAGTAGTGCACTACGGGACCCATAGGGCTCTAGTCAAAAGTAGTGCACTACAGGACCCATAGTGCTCTAGTCAAAAGTAGTGCACTGCATAGGGAACAGTGTACCATTTGAGACTCAAACCACAGGTTAAGTTTCCAGCGTTATAAAAACGACTTCCTTGCCACACCGTTTCCAAGCCATTTGAGAAAAAAAAAGCTTTGATTTGCTTTCGTCAGAGGTGATAATGTTCCATACACAACGCAGTTATAATACAGTTAATTAGCGGGTGTAATTTAATGGATTTCCCCAGCATGCATTGCACAGCGAGGGGGCTAATGTGAACAGACGGGAACAATTTCTCTTCATTAGGCCGTTCTAGCTTCCTCCACTATGCAGGGTGAAATGCACACACACACACACACACACACACACAACGCACGCACGCACGCACGCAAGCACACACACACACACACACACACAACTGTCCTCTGAAATTGGAAAAAAGTCACTGGGAATTCACCTACAAAACATTTTTCTAGATGTCAACATTATTTAAATTCTGTTCCCACCCCCCCTCCCCAGTTCCACCCGTGACCTGACCTACTGTATAGGCTGTTACCTCCCTACTGCCTTCAGAGTACTGTATAGGCTGTTACCTCCCTACTGCCTTCAGAGTACTGTATAGGCTGTTACCTCCCTACTGCCTTCAGAGTACTGTATAGGCTGTTACCTCCCTACTGCCTTCAGAGTACTGTATAGTCTGTTATCTCCCTACTGCCTTCAGAGTACTGTATAGGCTGTTACCTCCCTACTGCCTTCAGAGTACTTTATAGGCTGTTACCTCCAAACTGCCTTCAGAGTACTGTATAGGCTGTTACCTCCCTACTGCCTTCAGAGTACTGTATAGGCTGTTATCTCCCTACTGCCTTCAGAGTACTGTATAGGCTGTTACCTCCCTACTGCCTTCAGAGTACTGTATAGGCTGTTACCTCCCTACTGCCTTCAGAGTACTGTATAGGCTGTTACCTCCCTACTGCCTTCAGAGTACTGTATAGGATGTTACCTCCCTACTGCCTTCAGAGTACTGTATAGGCTGTTACCTCCCTACTGCCTTCAGAGTACTGTATAGGCTGTTACCTCCCTACTGCCTTCAGAGTACTGTATAGGCTGTTACCTCCCTACTGCCTTCAGAGTACTGTATAGGCTGTTACCGCCCTACTGCCTTCAGAGTACTGTATAGGCTGTTACCTCCCTACTGCCTTCAGAGTACTGTATAGGCTGTTACCTCCCTACTGCCTTCAGAGTACTGTATAGGCTGTTACCTCCCTACTGCCTTCAGAGTATTGTATAGTCTGTTATCCCCCTACTGCCTTCAGAGTACTGTATAGGCTGTTACCTCCCTACTGCCTTCAGAGTACTGTATAGGCTGTTACCTCCCTACTGCCTTCAGAGTACTGTATAGGCTGTTACCTCCCTACTGCCTTCAGAGTACTGTATAGGCTGTTACCTCCCTACTGCCTTCAGAGTACTGTATAGTCTGTTATCTCCCTACTGCCTTCAGAGTACTGTATAGGCTGTTACCTCCCTACTGCCTTCAGAGTACTTTATAGGCTGTTACCTCCAAACTGCCTTCAGAGTACTGTATAGGCTGTTACCTCCCTACTGCCTTCAGAGTACTGTATAGGCTGTTATCTCCCTACTGCCTTCAGAGTACTGTATAGGCTGTTACCTCCCTACTGCCTTCAGAGTACTGTATAGGCTGTTACCTCCCTACTGCCTTCAGAGTACTGTATAGGCTGTTACCTCCCTACTGCCTTCAGAGTACTGTATAGGCTGTTACCTCCCTACTGCCTTCAGAGTACTGTATAGGCTGTTACCTCCCTACTGCCTTCAGAGTACTGTATAGGCTGTTACCTCCCTACTGCCTTCAGAGTACTGTATAGGCTGTTACCTCCCTACTGCCTTCAGAGTACTGTATAGGCTGTTACCTCCCTACTGCCTTCAGAGTACTGTATAGGCTGTTACCTCCCTACTGCCTTCAGAGTACTGTATAGGCTGTTACCTCCCTACTGCCTTCAGAGTACTGTATAGGCTGTTACCTCCCTACTGCCTTCAGAGTATTGTATAGTCTGTTATCCCCCTACTGCCTTCAGAGTACTGTATAGGCTGTTACCTCCCTACTGCCTTCAGAGTACTGTATAAGCTGTTACCTCCCTACTGCCTTCAGAGTACTGTATAGGCTGTTACCTCCCTACTGCCTTCAGAGTACTTTATAGGCTGTTACCTCCAAACTGCCTTCAGAGTACTGTATAGGCTGTTACCTCCCTACTGCCTTCAGAGTACTGTATAGGCTGTTACCTCCCTACTGCCTTCAGAGTACTGTATAGGCTGTTACCTCCCTGCTGCCTTCAGAGTACTGTATAGGCTGTTACCTCCCTACTGCCTTCAGAGTACTGTAGAGGCTGTTACCTCCCTACTGCCTTCAGAGTACTGTATAGGCTGTTACCTCCCTACTGCCTTCAGAGTACTGTATAGGCTGTTACCTCCCTACTGCCTTCAGAGTACTGTATAGGCTGTTACCTCCAAGCTGCCTTCAGAGTACTGTATAGGCTGTTACCTCCCTACTGCCTTCAGAGTACTGTATAGGCTGTTACCTCCCTGCTGCCTTCAGAGTACTGTATAGGCTGTTACCTCCCTACTGCCTTCAGAGTACTGTATAGGCTGTTACCTCCCTACTGCCTTCAGAGTACTGTATAGGCTGTTACCTCCCTGCTGCCTTCAGAGTACTGTATAGGCTGTTACCTCCCTACTGCCTTCAGAGTACTGTATAGGCTGTTACCTCCCTACTGCCTTCAGAGTACTGTATAGGCTGTTACCTCCCTACTGCCTTCAGAGTACTGTATAGGCTGTTACCTCCCTACTGCCTTCAGAGTACTGTATAGGCTGTTACCTCCCTACTGCCTTCAGAGTACTGTATAGGCTGTTACCTCCCTACTGCCTTCAGAGTACTGTATAGGCTGTTACCTCCCTACTGCCTTCAGAGTACTGTATAGGCTGTTATCTCCCTACTGCCTTCAGAGTACTGTATAGGCTGTTACCTCCCTACTGCCTTCAGAGTACTGTATAGGCTGTTACCGCCCTACTGCTTTCAGAGTACTGTATAGGCTGTTACCTCCCTACTGCCTTCAGAGTACTTTATAGGCTGTTACCTCCAAACTGCCTTCAGAGTACTGTATAGGCTGTTACCTCCCTACTGCCTTCAGAGTACTGTATAGGCTGTTACCTCCCTACTGCCTTCAGAGTACTGTATAGGCTGTTACCTCCCTACTGCCTTCAGAGTACTGTATAGGCTGTTACCTCCCTACTGCCTTCAGAGTACTGTATAGGCTGTTACCTCCCTACTGCCTTCAGAGTACTGTATAGCTAGTCCTGTGGTCCTGCTCATAACATTGGGTCGTCCTGCTGTAACATTACAACAACCCTACACACATATACCTGTACTGCCTCTACTGCCCGTCATAACCCTAGGAGCTGGTCCTCAGGGCTGATATCCATTGGAGAACATCCCTTTGTCTAAACATAGTGTCACGTTCCTGACCTGTTTTCTGTTAGTTTTGTATGTGTTAGTTGGTCAGGACGTGAGTTTGGGTGGGCAGTCTATGTTTTCTGTTTCTATGTTGGTTTAAAGGGTGACCTAATATGGCTCTCAATTAGAGGCAGGTGTTTTTCATTTCCTCTGATTGAGAGTCATATTAAGGTAGGTGTTTTTCACACTGTTTGTTTGTGGGTGGTTGTCTCCTGTGTCTGTGTCTATGTTACACCATACGGGACTGTTTCGTGCGTTCGTCATTTTGTGTAGTCATTTTCCTGTTCGTGTTTTCTTCGTGTTTCATGTAAGTTCGTCGTCCAGGTCTGTCTACATCGTTTTGTTGTTTTGTAATATATCAAGTGTTCTTCGTGTGTTTAGTTCGTCTTGTAAATAAATCATTATGTATTCACAACCCGCTGCGCCTTGGTCGAATCACTACTCCTCCTCTTCGTATGAAGAGGAGGAGGAACACCGTTACACATAGCCTAACGTACATCTGAAATGGCACCCTGTTTATCTACTTACTGTAAAAATACTGCACTACTTTTGAACAGGGTCTTGGTAAAAAAAACACAGTGCACTATGTAGAGATTAGGATTCCATTTGGGACGCCTCGTTCATCTAAAACACAGAGGCACAGCAACACATCAACACAGCAACACATCAACACAGCAACACATCAACACAGCAACACATCAACACAGCAACACAGCAGCACAGCAACACAGCAGCACAGCAACACAGAGGCACAGCAACACAGCAACACAGCAACACAGAGGCACAGCAACACAGAGGCACAGCAACACAGAGGCACAGCAACACATCAACACAGCAACACAGAGGCACAGCAACACAGCAACACAGAGGCACAGCAGCACAGCAACACAGCAACACAGCAACACAGCAGCACAGCAGCACAGCAACACAGCAACACAGCAGCACAGCAACACAGAGGCACAGCAACACAGCAACACAGCGGCACAGCGGCACAGCAACACAGAGGCACAGCAACACAGAGGCACAGCACCACAGCAACACAGCAACACAGCAACACAGAGGCACAGCAACACAGCAGCACAGCAACACAGCAGCACAGCAGCACAGCAACACAGCAACACAGCAGCACAGCAACACAGCAACACAGCAACACAGCAGCACAGCAGCACAGCAACACAGCAACACGGCAACACGGCAACACAGCAGCACAGAGGCACAGCAACACAGCAACACAGCAGCAGACCAGGCTGTACCGTTTCATCACAGATGTTTTAGTGGCAAGACGATTATTCCCACTGGCTTCTGGGGGGAGATGGATGTACTGATGGATCAGTTTGTACACACCAGGTGTCTGTCTGTCTGTCTGTCTGTCTGTCTGTCTGTCTGTCTGTCTGTCTGTCTGTGTGTTTGAGAGAGAGAGTGTCCGTGTGCGCATGTGTGTGAGAGAGACAGCACGCAAGAGAAAGAGAGAGAGAGTGTGTGTGTGTGTGTGTGTGTGTGTGTGTGTGTGTGTGTGTGTGTGTGTGTGTGTGTGTGTGTGTGTGTGTGTGTGTGTGTGTGTGTGTGTGTGTGTGTGTGTGTGTGTGTGTGTGAACGAGCGTGTGTGTGTGTGTGTGTGTGTGTGTGTGTGTGTGTGTGTGTGTGTGTGTGTGTGTGTGTGAACGAGCGTGTGTGTGTGTGAACGAGCGTGTGTGTGTGTGTGTGTGTGAACGAGCGTGTGTGTCAGTCGTGCACATGCTTGCGGGTCTATTGGCCCAGCAGCTACAGAGCTAAACTTATCTAAGTCCCAAAGCCTTGTCCCCCAACCCTGCCCAACTTTCCTCCCCATCCCTCCTCCCCATCCCTCCACAGCTCTCCTCCCCATCCCTCCACAGCTCTCCTCTCCTCCCCTTCCCTCCACAGCTCTCCTCTCCTCCCCATCCCTCCACAGCTCTCCTCTCCTCCCCATCCCTCCACTGCTCTCCTCTCCTCCCCATCCCTCCACAGCTCTCCTCTCCTCCCCATCCCTCCTCCCCATCCCTCCACAGTTCTCCCCTCCTCCCCCTCCCACCACAGCTCTCCTCTCCTCCCCATCCCTCCACAGCTCTCCTCTCCTCCCCATCCCTTCACAGCTCTCCTCTCCTCCCCATCCCTCCACTGCTCTCCTCTCCTCCCCATCCCTCCACAGCTCTCCTCTCCTCCCCATCCCTCCTCCCCATCCCTCCACAGTTCTCCCCTCCTCCCCCTCCCACCACAGCTCTCCTCTCCTCCCCATCCCTCCACAGCTCTCCTCTCCTCCCCATCCCTTCACAGTTCTCCTCTTCTCCCCATGCCTCCACAGCTCTCCTCTACTCCGCAACCCTCATCTCCTCCCCATCCCTCCTCCCCATCCGTCCACAGCTCTCCTCTTGTTCCCAACCCTCCTCTCCTCCACATCCCTCCTCTCCATGCCACCACAGCTCTCCTCTCCTCCACAACCCTCCCTTCCTCTCCCCATACCTCTCCAGGCCTCCCCAACTTTCCCCAACTCTCCTATCAGAGCGAAGGAGACCATCTGTGGGTTGGTAATTGAGGACGTGGGGGTGAGAAACACCCCCTAGCCGCTCGGGAATCCCCAACAGCTCGGCCATTATTCCACTGTACCGAGTATTGAGAGACACAGAGACAGAGCGAAAGAGCGCATGTGTGCGTTTGTGTGAGACTGTTGTAACTCTGTTAGCAGGGTAAACAGAAGGAGAGCTGTGTTGGTGTCAATCCCACAACAGATTGAGGTGCTAGGAATTAATTAGTTCCTGTTGTTTTGTGTTGGGTGTTGGAGAGACAGGGAAAACTGATGTGTTGGGTTGAGTGTTGGAGAGACAGGGAAAACTGTTGTGTTGAGTGTTGGAGAGACAGGGAAAGGAATTGTGTTGTGTGTTGGAGAGACAGGGAAAGGTGTTGTGTTGAGTGTTGGAGAGACAGGGAAAACTGTTGTGTTGAGTGCTGGAGAGACAGCGAAAGGAATTGTGTTGTGTGTTGGAGAGACAGGGAAAACTGTTGTGTTGTGTGTTGGAGAGACAGGGAAAGGAGTTGTGGTGGATGTTGGAGAGACAGGGAAAACTGTTGTGGTGGGTGTTGGGCGTTGGAGAGACAGGGAAAGCTGTTGTGGTGGGTGTTGGAGAGACAGGGAAAACTGTTGTGTTGAGTGTTGGAGAGACAGGGAAAGGTGTTGTGTTGAGTGTTGGAGAGACAGGGAAAACTGTTGTGTTGGGTGTTGGAGAGACAGGGAAAGGTGTTGTGTTGAGTGTTGGAGAGACAGGGACAACTGTTGTGTTGGGTGTTGGAGAGACAGGGAAAGCTATTGTGTTGGGTGTTGGAGAGACAGGGAAAGGTGTTGTGTTGAGTGTTGGAGAGACAGGGAAAACTGTTGTGTTGGGTGTTGGAGAGACAGGGAAAGCTATTGTGTTGGGTGTTGGAGAGACAGGGAAAGGTTTTGTGTTGTGTGTTGGAGAGACAGGGAAAACTGTTGTGTTGTGTTGGAGAGACAGGGAAAACTGTTGTGGTGGGTGTTGGAGAGACAGGGAAAACTATTGTGTTGAGTGTTGGAGAGACAGGGAAAGGAGTTGTGGTGGATGTTGGAGAGACAGGGAAAACTGTTGTGTTGGGTGTTGGAGAGACAGGGAAAGCTGTTGTGGTGAGTGTTGTGTGTTGGAGAGACAGGGAAAGCTGTTGTGTTGGGTGTTGGAGAGACAGGGAAAGGTGTTGTGTTGAGTGTTGGAGAGACAGGGAAAACTGTTGTGTTGGGTGTTGGAGAGACAGGGAAAGCTATTGTGTTGGGTGTTGGAGAGACAGGGAAAACTGTTGTGGTGGGTGTTGGAGAGACAGGGAAAACTGATGTGTTGGGTGTTGGAGAGACAGGGAAAACTATTGTGTTGAGTGTTGGAGAGACAGGGAAAGGAGTTGTGTTGTGTGTTGGAGAGACAGGGAAAGGAGTTGTGTTGTGTTGGGTGTTGGAGAGACAGGGAAAGGAGTTGTGTTGAGTGTTGGAGAGACAGGGAAAGGAGTTGTGTTGTGTTGGGTGTTGGAGAGACAGGGAAAGGAGTTGTGTTGAGTGTTGGAGAGACAGGGAAAACTATTGTGTTGGGTGTTGGAGAGACAGGGAAAGCTATTGTGTTGGGTGTTGGAGAGACAGGGAAAGGAATTGTGTTGTGTGTTGGAGAGACAGGGAAAGGTGTTGTGTTGATTGTTGGAGAGACAGGGAAAACTGTTGTGTTGGGTGTTGGAGAGACAGGGAAAGGTGTTGTGTTGAGTGTTGGAGAGACAGGGAAAGGTGTTGTGTTGAGTGTTGGAGAGACAGGGAAAACTGTTGTGTTGTGTGTTGGAGAGACAGGGAAAGGTGTTGTGTTGAGTGTTGGAGAGACAGGGAAAGGTGTTGTGTTGAGTGTTGGAGAGACAGGGAAAGGAGTTGTGTTGTGTGTTGGAGAGACAGGGAAAACTGTTGTGTTGAGTGTTGGAGAGACAGGGAAAACTGTTGTGTTGAGTGTTGGAGAGACAGGGAAAACTGTTGTGTTGGGTGTTGGAGAGACAGGGAAAACTGTTGTGTTGTGTGAACAGCATATAGGGCTCCATAGAGAGACACAGAGGGGACTGAGGAGGAGCTCTCAGCTAGTGCTCAGGGATAACAACAACAACAAGTCCAACCCTGTGAGACCCCCTTGTTGCAAAAATGCAGCAGGTCCTAAACCCACGTCAAACGCTGCATAATTCATCTGTTGATACCGACTTTTAGTAGCAGGTGTTGTGTGTCCTGTCTTCTCTAAGATGTAGTGATTACGTAGAAGAAGAAAATCAATCAAGAAACAAAGCTAGAGGTGTTTTTGTAAGTGTTGCAAAAAACGGATTTGCAAAAATGCTTGAACTGTGTTACTGATCACGTTACAATCTTTCCCAGGATCCTTAGTTACAAAGATCCTATTTACACAAGATTACTACTAGAGTAGTTTAAAGCGAATGTGTGATAAGACATTGATACTGTATTATCTCAAAAGTTATAGCCACCCGTATAAATAAAATATCTTTCAAGTTCTGTATAGCCACAGTCATGACGTGAGTATACACCAGCGTTATAATGCCATTCAAAATGAAGTAAACAACCAGTGTTATAATGTCATTCAAAATGAAGGAAGTAAACAACCAGCGTTATAATGCCATTCAAAATGAAGGGAGTAAACAACCAGCGTTATAATGTCATTCAAAATGAAGGAAGTAAACAACCAGTGTTATAATGTCATTCAAAATGAAGGAAGTAAACAACCAGCGTTATAATGTCATTCAAAATGAAGTAAACAACCAGTGTTATAATGTCATTCAAAATGAAGTAAACAACCAGTGTTATAATGTCATTCAAAATGAAGGAAGTAAACAACCAGCGTTATAATGTCATTCAAAATGAAGGAAGTAAACAACCAGTGTTATAATGCCATTCAAAATGAAGGAAGTAAACAACCAGTGTTATAATGCCATTCAAAATGAAGGAAGTAAACAACCAGCGTTATAATGCCATTCAAAATGAAGGAAGTAAACAACCAGTGTTATAATGCCATTCAAAATGAAGGAAGTAAACAACCAGCGTTATAATGCCATTCAAAATGAAGGAAGTAAACAACCAGCGTTATAATGTCATTCAAAATGAAGGGAGTAAACAACCAGCGTTATAATGCCATTCAAAATGAAGGAAGTAAACAACCAGCGTTATAATGTCATTCAAAATGAAGGAAGTAAACAACCAGTGTTATAATGTCATTCAAAATTAAGGAAGTAAACAACCAGCGTTATAATGCCATTCAAAATGAAGGGAATAAACAACCAGCGTTATAATGTCATTCAAAATGAAGGAAGTAAACAACCAGTGTTATAATGTCATTCAAAATGAAGGAAGTAAACAACCAGCGTTATAATGTCATTCAAAATGAAGTAAACAACCAGTGTTATAATGTCATTCAAAATGAAGTAAACAACCAGCGTTATAATGTCATTCAAAATGAAGGGAGTAAACAACCAGCGTTATAATGCCATTCAAAATGAAGGAAGTAAACAACCAGTGTTATAATGTCATTCAAAATGAAGGAAGTAAACAACCAGTGTTATAATGTCATTCAAAATGAAGGAAGTAAACAACCAGCGTTATAATGTCATTCAAAATGAAGTAAACAACCAGTGTTATAATGTCATTCAAAATGAAGTAAACAACCAGTGTTATAATGTCATTCAAAATGAAGGAAGTAAACAACCAGCGTTATAATGTCATTCAAAATGAAGGAAGTAAACAACCAGCGTTATAATGCCATTCAAAATGAAGGAAGTAAACAACCAGTGTTATAATGCCATTCAAAATGAAGGAAGTAAACAACCAGCGTTATAATGCCATTCAAAATGAAGGAAGTAAACAACCAGCGTTATAATGCCATTCAAAATGAAGGAAGTAAACAACCAGCGTTATAATGTCATTCAAAATGAAGGGAGTAAACAACCAGCGTTATAATGCCATTCAAAATGAAGGAAGTAAACAACCAGCGTTATAATGTCATTCAAAATGAAGGAAGTAAACAACCAGTGTTATAATGTCATTCAAAATGAAGGAAGTAAACAACCAGTGTTATAATGTCATTCAAAATTAAGGAAGTAAACAACCAGCGTTATAATGCCATTCAAAATGAAGGGAATAAACAACCAGCGTTATAATGTCATTCAAAATGAAGGAAGTAAACAACCAGTGTTATAATGTCATTCAAAATGAAGGAAGTAAACAACCAGCGTTATAATGTCATTCAAAATGAAGTAAACAACCAGTGTTATAATGTCATTCAAAATGAAGTAAACAACCAGCGTTATAATGTCATTCAAAATGAAGGGAGTAAACAACCAGCGTTATAATGCCATTCAAAATGAAGGAAGTAAACAACCAGTGTTATAATGTCATTCAAAATGAAGGAAGTAAACAACCAGTGTTATAATGTCATTCAAAATGAAGGAAGTAAACAACCAGCGTTATAATGTCATTCAAAATGAAGTAAACAACCAGTGTTATAATGTCATTCAAAATGAAGTAAACAACCAGTGTTATAATGTCATTCAAAATGAAGGAAGTAAACAACCAGCGTTATAATGTCATTCAAAATGAAGGGAGTAAACAACCAGCGTTATAATGCCATTCAAAATGAAGGAAGTAAACAACCAGTGTTATAATGCCATTCAAAATGAAGGAAGTAAACAACCAGCGTTATAATGCCATTCAAAATGAAGGAAGTAAACAACCAGCGTTATAATGCCATTCAAAATGAAGGAAGTAAACAACCAGCGTTATAATGTCATTCAAAATGAAGGGAGTAAACAACCAGCGTTATAATGCCATTCAAAATGAAGGAAGTAAACAACCAGCGTTATAATGTCATTCAAAATGAAGGAAGTAAACAACCAGTGTTATAATGTCATTCAAAATGAAGGAAGTAAACAACCAGCTTTATAATGCCATTCAAAATGAAGGAAGTAAACAACCAGCGTTATAATGTCATTCAAAATGAAGTAAGTAAACAACCAGTGTTATAATGTCATTCAAAATGAAGGAAGTAAACAACCAGTGTTATAATGTCATTCAAAATGAAGGAAGTAAACAACCAGTGTTATAATGCCATTTAAAATGAAGGGAGTAAACAACCAGTGTTATAATGTCATTCAAAATGAAGGAAGTAAACAACCAGTGTTATAATGCAATTCAAAATGAAGGGAGTATATGTCACCATTGTAATATCATTAAAAACATTTTATATTTTCTCTGATTTTATTCAACAACTGAATGATATTCTACAGACACATATGTACTGCATGCTGCGTAGATTTCAGTGATTCAAATCCTTATTCTACTGCGTAGTGACATAGTACTGCTGAATGTTAACACACATCACCAAGGACAGCAGTGCTATTCCCACTGTGAATTATACATCATATACATCATTCTGAGTTATAGCAGGCGTTGGTAAATAACAGTTCTATTATGCGTTGTCTACCCGCTCTGGCATTTTACAAATTACAACGATTTACATTTTGATTACATTTTAAATGCAACCAAATGCAGGATACACCAAAATAACACAAGCATGTTTCTAAGGTAGCTAATGATTTAGCTGGTGATTTGCTACTGATTTAGCTGGTGATTTGGCTACTGATTTAGTTGGTGATTTAGCTGGTGATTTGGCTACTGATTTAGCTGGTGATTTGGCTACTGATTTAGCTGGTGATTTAGCTACTGATTTAGCTGGTGATTTAGCTGGTGATTTAGCTGGTGATTTGGCTACTGATTTAGCTGGTGATTTGGCTACTGATTTAGCTGGTGATTTAGCTGGTGATTTAGCTACTGATTTAGCTACTGATTTAGCTGGTGATTTAGCTACTGATTTAGCTACTGATTTAGAGATTTAGCTGGTGATTTGGCTACTGATTTAGCTGGTGATTTGGCTACAGATTTAGCTGGTGATTTAGCTACTGATTTAGCTGGTGATTTAGCTGGTGATTTAGCTACTGATTTAGCTGATGATTTGGCTACTGATTTAGCTACTGATTTAGCTGCTGATTTAGCTACTGATTTAGCTTCTGATTTAGCTGGTGATTTGGCTACTGATTTAGCTGGTGATTTGGCTACTGATTTAGCTGGTGATTTAGCTGGTGATTTAGCTACTGATTTAGCTACTGATTTAGCTGGTGATTTAGCTACTGATTTAGCTGGTAATTTAGCTGGTGATTTGGCTACTGATTTAGCTGGTGATTTAGCTGGTGATTTAGCTGGTGATTTGGCTACTGATTTAGCTACTGATTTAGCTGGTGATTTAGCTGGTGATTTAGCTGGTGATTTGCTACTGATTTGGCTACTGATTTAGCTGGTGATTTAGCTACTGATTTAGCTACTGATTTGGCTACTGATTTGGCTGGTGATTTGGCTACTGATTTAGCTGGTGATTTGGCTACTGATTTAGCTGGTGATTTAGCTACTGATTTGGCTACTGATTTGGCTACTGATTTGGCTTCTGATTTGGCTACTGATTTAGCTGGTGATTTGGCTACTGATTTAGCTGGTGATTTCCGACTGATTTGGCTACAGATTTAGCTGGTGATTTAGCCATTGATTTAGCTACTGATTTGGTTACTGATTTGGCTGGTGATTTGGCTACTGATTTAGCTGGTGATTTTGCTGGTGATTTAGCTACTGATTTAGCTACTGATTTAGCTGGTGATTTAGCTACTGATTTAGCTGGTAATTTAGCTGGTGATTTGGCTACTGATTTAGCTGGTGATTTAGCTGGTGATTTAGCTGGTGATTTGGCTACTGATTTAGCTACTGATTTAGCTGGTGATTTAGCTGGTGATTTAGCTGGTGATTTGCTACTGATTTGGCTACTGATTTAGCTGGTGATTTAGCTACTGATTTAGCTACTGATTTGGCTACTGATTTGGCTGGTGATTTGGCTACTGATTTAGCTGGTGATTTGGCTACTGATTTAGCTGGTGATTTAGCTACTGATTTGGCTACTGATTTGGCTACTGATTTGGCTTCTGATTTGGCTACTGATTTAGCTGGTGATTTGGCTACTGATTTAGCTGGTGATTTCCGACTGATTTGGCTACAGATTTAGCTGGTGATTTAGCCATTGATTTAGCTACTGATTTGGTTACTGATTTGGCTGGTGATTTGGCTACTGATTTAGCTGGTGATTTTGCTACTGATTTAGCTACTGATTTAGCTGGTGATTTGGCTACTGATTTGGCTGATGATTTGCTACTGATTTTGCTACTGATTTGGCTACTGATTTAGCTGGTGATTTAGCTACTGACTTGGCTGGTGATTTAGCTACTGATTTGGCTACTGATTTAGCTGGTGATTTAGCTACTGATTTGGCTGGTGATTTAGCTGTTGATTTAGCTGGTGATTTGGCTACTGATTTAGCTGGTGATTTAGCTGGTGATTTAGCTACTGATTTAGCTACTGATTTAGCTGGTGATTTAGCTACTGATTTAGCTGGAGATTTAGCTGGTGATTTGGCTACTGATTTAGCTGGTGATTTGGCTACAGATTTAGCTGGTGATTTAGCTACTGATTTAGCTGGTGATCTAGCTGGTGATTTAGCTACTGATTTAGCTGATGATTTGGCTACTGATTTAGCTACTGATTTAGCTGCTGATTTAGCTGGTGATTTGGCTACAGATTTAGCTGGTGATTTGGCTACTGATTTAGCTGGTGATTTAGCTGGTGATTTGGCTACTGATTTAGCTGGTGATTTAGCTGGTGATTTGGCTACTGATTTAGCTACTGATTTAGCTGGTGATTTAGCTGGTGATTTAGCTGGTGATTTGCTACTGATTTGGCTACTGATTTAGCTGGTGATTTAGCTACTGATTTAGCTACTGATTTAGCTACTGATTTGGCTACTGATTTGGCTACTGATTTGGCTGGTGATTTGGCTACTGATTTAGCTGGTGATTTGGCTACTGATTTAGCTGGTGATTTAGCTGGTGATTTAGCTACTGATTTGGCTACTGGTTTGGCTACTGATTTGGCTTCTGATTTGGCTACTGATTTAGCTGGTGATTTGGCTACTGATTTAGCTGGTTATTTCCGACTGATTTGGCTACAGATTTAGCTGGTGATTTAGCCATTGATTTAGCTACTGATTTGGTTACTGATTTGGCTGGTGATTTGGCTACTGATTTAGCTGGTGATTTTGCTACTGATTTAGCTACTGATTTAGCTGGTGATTTGGCTACTGATTTGGCTGATGATTTGGCTACTGATTTTGCTACTGATTTGGCTACTGATTTAGCTGGTGATTTAGCTACTGACTTGGCTGGTGATTTAGCTACTGATTTGGCTACTGATTTAGCTGGTGATTTAGCTACTGATTTGGCTGGTGATTTAGCTGTTGATTTAGCTGGTGATTTGGCTACTGATTTAGCTGGTGATTTAGCTATTGGCTACTGATTTGACTACAGATTTGGCTACTGATTTAGGTACTGATTTAGCTACAGATTTGGCTACAGATTTGGCTACAGATTTAGATCTTTAATGTTCATTTACACACACATGCCGATACACACACACACCTCTCCGCGAGTTCCCATCTAACGGTGCAGAGTTCTGCTACACACTAGACACTGGCAGATGGCTTGGCGCGTCATGATGTCTCATTGCTGTCACTCCCCCTGAGCTCCACTCTCCTGTAAATAGATGTGAGCAGAGCCATATATTTAGAGAGTTAGGCTGCAGTTACACGACACAACGTTGCTGTTACATGAATCAACTCAAACGCAACTAAACTCATCTGTCATCTGCTGCATTACATCGTGGTGTCATACAATATTTAGTTTCTCCAATTGTTTGGTTATTGTATGGATATAGACAAAATGCAGCTTGTACAATTTAGCTAGCGAGCCAAAATTACTTTGCAAAGCTACAGTAGCTAGCTAACAATGAGCTAATCAAGCTAGCAATGAATTAAGCTAGCTGGCACAGTTCCTGGTGGAAATTCCAGTTTAAACTGGTCAGGGAAAGGTTGAAGTCAAAAATGAAATGTATTAACTGCCAAATCGTGTACATAAACCATGACAATCCATGATGTGCATTTTTATACATTTTTATACATCTCCCGGTCTGTCAACATTGATCGCAGGTGGCACAGGACTGACACCTGTGTTGTTGACTTGACAACTGGGTTGGAATTCTGAACCTACGAAGGAGTCAACATTCGTTTTGATTGGCTGTTGCTTGCAACTAGTTGCACAAAATTGAAAAGTTTAAATTGGATTTAATCAATTTTCAGATGAGTTGCAGGGGGGTGTTTCACAAAGCAATCAAGAAGTAACTCAGGGTCCCACTTCATTTGGATGGTGCGAATTGTCCATATGTAGAAGCTCTACAGATGGTCAAACTACCAACAAACTATCTGTTGATAAGCAACTGATTGATAAGGTTAGGTTTAGAGTTAGGTTTAGGGTTCGGTTTAGATTTAGGTTTAAGGTTAGGTTTACAGTTAGGTTTACAGTTAGATTGAAGGTTAGGTTTAGGTTTAAGGTCAGGTTTAGAGTTAGGTTTAAAGTTAGGTTTAGAACAGGGGTGAAAGTAGATTTAATTTCTTCCCGCGGTTTAATTTTGAATGGGCCTAACTATAGTTAGGTCCCTAACCGTACATTCATTCTCTCAAGATGCTGAAAGAAAGAAATCATATTTTTACAATCCTGTTGCCGAGACAAAATTAACATTTGGTTTATAATTTTTCTCTGAGGAACAATTAATTCTACAGGATATTATAATAACATGGCTGCTATAGAATGTTGTAGTGTCATGTTAATGGGGTTCTAACATGACTGTTATAGAATGTTGTAGTGTCATGTTAATGGGGTTCTAACATGGATGTTATAGAATGTTGTAGTGTCATGTTAATGGGGTTCTAACATGGATGTTATAGAATGTTGTAGTGTCATGTTAATGGGGTGCTTACATGGCTGCTATAGAATGTTGTAGTGTCATGTTAATGGGGTTCTAACATGGATGTTATAGAATGTTGTAGTGTCATGTTAATGGGGTGCTTACATGGCTGTTATAGAATGTTGTAGTGTCATGTTAATGGGGTTCTAACACGGCTGTTATAGAATGTTGTAGTGTCATGTTAATGGGGTTATAACATGGATGTTATAGAATGTTGTAGTGTCATGTTAATGGGGTTCTAACATGGCTGTTATAGAATGTTGTAGTGTCATGTTAATGGGGTTCTAACATGGCTGTTATAGAATGTTGTAGTGTCATGTTAATGGGGTTCTAACATGGCTGTTATAGAATGTTGTAGTGTCATGTTAATGGGGTTCTAACATGGCTGTTATAGAATGTTGTAGTGTCATGTTAATGGGGTCCTAACATGGCTGTTATAGAATGTTGTAGTGTCATGTTAATGGGGTTCTAACATGGCTGCTATAGAATGTTGTAGTGTCATGTTAATGGAGTTCTAATATGGCTGATATAGAATGTTGTAGTGTCATGTTAATGGGGTTCTAACATGGATGTTATAGAATGTTGTAGTGTCATGTTAATGGGGTTCTAACATGGCTGTTATAGAATGTTGTAGTGTCATGTTAATGGGGTTCTAACATGGATGTTATAGAATGTTGTAGTGTCATGTTAATTGGGTTCTAACAAGGCTGTTATAGAATGTTGTAGTGTCATGTTAATGGGGTTCTAACATGGCTGTTATAGAATGTTGTAGTGTCATGTTAATGGGGTTCTAACATGACTGTTATAGAATGTTGTAGTGTCATATTAATGGGGTTCTAACATGACTGTTATAGAATGTTGTAGTGTCATGTTAATGGGGTTCTAACATGGCTGTTATAGAATGTTGTAGTGTCATGTTAATGGAGTTCTAACATGACTGTTATAGAATGTTGTAGTGTCATGTTAATGGGGTTCTAACACGACTGTTATAGAATGTTGTAGTGTCATGTTAATGGGGTTCTAACATGGCTGCTATAAAACGTTGTAGTGTCATGTTAATGGGGTTCTAACATGGCTTCTATAGAATGTTGTAGTGTCATGTTAATGGGGTTCTAACATGGCTGTTATAGAATGTTGTAGTGTCATGTTAATGAGAGAGAGATGTTAAAGAGAGAGAGAGAGATATGTTAAAGAGAGAGAGAGAGAGAGAGAGAGAGAGAGAGAGAGAGAGTTCATGACTACTGTTTGCTGATGATCTGGTGCTTCTGTCACCAACCAAGGAGGGCCTACAGCAGCACCTATCTCTCTCTCTCTCTCTCTCTCTCTCTCTCTCTCAATTCAATTCAATTCAATTCAAGGGGCTTTATTATTAATGGGGTTCTAACATGGCTGCTATAAAACGTTGTAGTGTCATGTTAATGGGGTTCTAACATGGCTTCTATAGAATGTTGTAGTGTCATGTTAATGGGGTTCTAACATGGCTGTTATAGAATGTTGTAGTGTACATGGATTTTATAATGTCGTATGTTTTACCCCCAACACCACTTTCCATCAATTTGTATAGCAGACCCTCATGCCAAAATATTTGGAACCAAGGACTGATCACCCCAATCCACAAAAGTGGAGACAAATTTGACCCCAATAACTACCGTGGAATATGCGTCAACAGTAACCTTGGGAAAATACTTGTTATAGAATGTTGTAGTGTCATGTTAATGGAGTATCTTTTCAGCTGTTGCTGCTTAATTTGGAACTCTCTCTCTCTCTCTCTCTCTCTCTCTCTCTCTCTCTCTCTCTCTCTCTCTCTCTCTCTCTCTCTCTCTCTCTCTCTCTCTCTCTCTCAATTCAATTCAATTCAATTTATCTATCCAAAATGGAGATGTATGGGTAAACCACTTCTCCAATCTTTTTGGCTCTATAACAAAGAATAAACAACAAAAACATATACATGATCAAATACAAATCCTAGAATCAACTATTAAAGACTACCAGAACCCATTGGATTCTCCAATTACCTTGAATGAGTTACAGGACAAAATAAAAACCCTCAAACCCAAAAAGGCCTGTGGTGTTGATGGTATCCTTAATGAAATGATCAAATATACAGACAACAAATTCCAATTGGCTACACTTGTTGTTTGTGTACATGGATTTTATAATGTCGTATGTTTTACCCCCAACACCACTTTCCATCAATTTGTATAGCAGACCCTCATGCCAAATTGAGTCGAAGGCTTTTTTGAAATCAACAAAGCATGAGAAGACTTTGCCTTTGTTTTGGTTTGTTTGGTTGTCAATTAGGGTGTGTAGGGTGAATACATGGTCTGTTGTACGGTAATTTGGTAAAAAGCCAATTTGACATTTGCTCAGTACATTGTTTTCATTGAGGTCCAGTCACCAGGACCACAAATTCCATCTAGACACCGTTGCCCTAGAGCACACAAAAAACTATACATACCTCGGCCTAAACATCAGCACCACAGGTAACTTCCACAAAGCTGTGAACGATCTGAGAGACAAGGCAAGAAGGGCCTTCTATGCCATCAAAAGGAACATAAATTTCAACATACCAATTAGGATCTGGCTAAAAAGCCAAATCAGCTCAATGTAATTGAAGACTCCATAGACTCTAACCAATTCTGGGAAAATTGGAAAACACTAAACAAACAACAACACGAAGAATTATCTATCCAAAATGGAGATGTATGGGTAAACCACTTCTCCAATCTTTTTGGCTCTATAACAAAGAATAAACAACAAAAACATATACATGATCAAATACAAATCCTAGAATCAACTATTAAAGACTACCAGAACCCATTGGATTCTCCAATTACCTTGAATGAGTTACAGGACAAAATAAAAACCCTCAAACCCAAAAAGGCCTGTGGTGTTGATGGTATCCTTAATGAAATGATCAAATATACAGACAACAAATTCCAATTGGCTATACTAAAACTCTTTAACATCGTCCTTAGCTCTGGCATCTTCCCCAATATTTGGAACCAAGGACTGATCACCCCAATCCACAAAAGTGGAGACAAATTTGACCCCAATAACTACCGTGGAATATGCGTCAACAGTAACCTTGGGAAAATACTCTGCATTATCATTAACAGCAGACTCGTACATTTCCTCAATGAAAACAATGTACTGAGCAAATGTCAAATTGGCTTTTTACCAAATTACCGTACAACAGACCATGTATTCACCCTACACACCCTAATTGACAACCAAACAAACCAAAACAAAGGCAAAGTCTTCTCATGCTTTGTTGATTTCAAAAAAGCCTTCGACTCAATTTGGCATGAGGGTCTGCTATACAAATTGATGGAAAGTGTTGCTCTGTTTTTTTTGTTAATTCTTTCCAATGTGTCAAGTAATTATCTTTTTGTTTTCTCATGATTTGGTTGGGTCTAATTGTGCTGTTGTCCTGGGGCTCTGTGGGGTGTGTTTGTGTTTGTGAACAGAGCCCTAGGACCAGCTTGCTTAGGGGACTCTTCTCCAGGTTCATCTGTCTGTAGGTGATGGCTTTGTTATGGAAGGTTTGGGAATCGCTTCCTTTTAGGTGGTTGTAGAATTTAACGGCTCTTTTCTGGATTTTGATAATTAGTGGGTATCGGCCTAATTCTGCTCTGCATGCATTATTTGGTGTTCTACGTTGTACACGGAGGATATTTTTGCAGAATTCTGCATGCAGAGTCTCAATTTGGTGTTTGTCCCATTTTGTGAAATCTTGGTTGGTGAGCGGACCCCAGACCTCACAACCATAAAGGGCAATGGGCTCTATGACTGATTCAAGTATTTTTAGCCAGATCCTAATTGGTATGTTGAAATTTATGTTCCTTTTGATGGCATAGAAGGCCCTTCTTGCCTTGTCTCTCAGATCGTTCACAGCTTTGTGGAAGTTACCTGTGGTGCTGATGTTTAGGCCGAGGTATGTATAGTTTTTTGTGTGCTCTAGGGCAACGGTGTCTAGATGGAATTTGTGGTCCTGGTGACTGGACCTTTTTTGGAACACCATTATTTTGGTCTTACTGAGATTTACTGTCAGGGCCCAGGTCTGACAGAATCTGTGCAGAAGATCTAGGTGCTGCTGTAGGCCCTCCTTGGTTGGTGACAGAAGCACCAGATCATCAGCAAACAGTAGACATTTGACTTCGGATTCTAGTAGGGTGAGACCGGGTGCTGCAGACTGTTCTAGTGCCCGCGCCAATTCGTTGATATATATGTTGAAGAGGGTGGGGCTTAAGCTGCATCCCTGTCTCACCCCACGACCCTGTGTGAAGAAATGTGTGTGTTTTTTGCCAATTTTAACCGCACACTTGTTGTTTGTGTACATGGATTTTATAATGTCGTATGTTTTACCCCCAACACCACTTTCCATCAATTTGTATAGCAGACCCTCATGCCAAATTGAGTCGAAGGCTTTTTTGAAATCAAAATCCATAATTAGTGGGTATCGGCCTAATTCTGCTCTGCATGCATTATTTGGTGTTCTACGTTGTACACGGAGGATATTTTTGCAGAATTCTGCATGCAGAGTCTCAATTTGGTGTTTGTCCCATTTTGTGAAATCTTGGTTGGTGAGCGGACCCCAGACCTCACAACCATAAAGGGCAATGGGCTCTATGACTGATTCAAGTATTTTTAGCCAGATCCTAATTGGTATGTTGAAATTTATGTTCCTTTTGATGGCATAGAAGGCCCTTCTTGCCTTGTCTCTCAGATCGTTCACAGCTTTGTGGAAGTTACCTGTGGTGCTGATGTTTAGGCCGAGGTATGTATAGTTTTTTGTGTGCTCTAGGGCAACGGTGTCTAGATGGAATTTGTGGTCCTGGTGACTGGACCTTTTTTGGAACACCATTATTTTGGTCTTACTGAGATTTACTGTCAGGGCCCAGGTCTGACAGAATCTGTGCAGAAGATCTAGGTGCTGCTGTAGGCCCTCCTTGGTTGGTGACAGAAGCACCAGATCATCAGCAAACAGTAGACATTTGACTTCGGATTCTAGTAGGGTGAGACCGGGTGCTGCAGACTGTTCTAGTGCCCGCGCCAATTCGTTGATATATATGTTGAAGAGGGTGGGGCTTAAGCTGCATCCCTGTCTCACCCCACGACCCTGTGTGAAGAAATGTGTGTGTTTTTTGCCAATTTTAACCGCACACTTGTTGTTTGTGTACATGGATTTTATAATGTCGTATGTTTTACCCCCAACACCACTTTCCATCAATTTGTATAGCAGACCCTCATGCCAAATTGAGTCGAAGGCTTTTTTGAAATCAACAAAGCATGAGAAGACTTTGCCTTTGTTTTGGTTTGTTTGGTTGTCAATTAGGGTGTGTAGGGTGAATACATGGTCTGTTGTACGGTAATTTGGTAAAAAGCCAATTTGACATTTGCTCAGTACATTGTTTTCATTGAGGAAATGTACGAGTCTGCTGTTAATGATAATGCAGAGTATTTTCCCAAGGTTACTGTTGACGCATATTCCACGGTAGTTATTGGGGTCAAATTTGTCTCCACTTTTGTGGATTGGGGTGATCAGTCCTTGGTTCCAAATATTGGGGAAGATGCCAGAGCTAAGGACGATGTTAAAGAGTTTTAGTATAGCCAATTGGAATTTGTTGTCTGTATATTTGATCATTTCATTAAGGATACCATCAACACCACAGGCCTTTTTGGGTTTGAGGGTTTTTATTTTGTCCTGTAACTCATTCAAGGTAATTGGAGAATCCAATGGGTTCTGGTAGTCTTTAATAGTTGATTCTAGGATTTGTATTTGATCATGTATATGTTTTTGTTGTTTATTCTTTGTTATAGAGCCAAAAAGATTGGAGAAGTGGTTTACCCATACATCTCCATTTTGGATAGATAATTCTTCGTGTTGTTGTTTGTTTAGTGTTTTCCAATTTTCCCAGAATTGGTTAGAGTCTATGGAGTCTTCAATTACATTGAGCTGATTTCTGACGTGCTGTTCCTTCTCACTAAAACAATACAGAAATACACTACGGAAAAAGAAGGAACAGCACGTCAGAAATCAGCTCAATGTAATTGAAGACTCCATAGACTCTAACCAATTCTGGGAAAATTGGAAAACACTAAACAAACAACAACACGAAGAATTATCTATCCAAAATGGAGATGTA
>NC_092112.1:10902316-11016307 GCF_045679555.1 Salvelinus alpinus | reverse complement strand
GCAGACATTGTCATCCTGCAAGAAACATGAGTATAGCGGAGACGGACCCACTGGTTGCCCTAGGTTACAGAGAGCTGGTAGTCCCATCCACCAAACTACCAGGTGTGAAACAGGGAAGGGACTCAGGGGGAATGCTAATTTGGTATAGAGCAGACCTAACTCACTCCATTAAATTAATCAAAACAGGAACATTTTACATTTGGCTAGAAATTCAAAAGGAAATTATCTTAACAGAGAAAAATGTCCTCCTGTGTGCTACCTATATCCCCCCACTAGAATCCCCATACTTTAATAAAGACAGCTTCTCCATCCTGGAGGGGGAAATCAATCATTTCCAGGCCCAGGGACATGTATTAGTCTGGGAGACCTTAAATGCCAGAACTGGACAAGAACCTGACACCCTCAGCACACAGGGGGACAAACACCTGCCTGCAGGTGACAGCATTCCTCCCCATATGCCCCCCTAGGCACAACTATGACAACATAACCAACAAAAACGGGTCACAACTCCTGCAGCTCTGTCGCACGCTGGGTATGTACATAGTCAATGGTAGGCTTCGAGGGGACTCCTATGGTAGGTTCACCTATAGCTCATCTCTTGGCAGTAGCACTGTAGACTACTTTATCACTGACCTCAACCCAGAGTCTCTCAGAGCGTTCACAGTCAGCCCACTGACACCCCTATCAGACCACAGCAAAATCACAGTCTACTTGAACAGAGCAATACTCAATCATGAGGCATCAAAGCCAAAGGAACTGAGTAACATTAAGAAATGCTATAGATGGAAGGAATGCAGTTTGGAAACCTACCAAAAAACAATTAGGCAACAGCAAATTCAATCCCTTTTAGACAACTTCCTGGGTAAAATGTTCCACTGCAGTAGTGAAGGTGTAAACTTGGCAGTAGAAAATCTTAACAGTATATTTGACCTCTCAGCTTCCCTATCAAATCTAAAAATCTCAAATAGAAAACCGAAGAAAATGAACAACAATGACAAATGGTTTGATAAAGAATGCAAAAATCTAAGAAATAAATTGAGGAACCTACAGAAATACACTACGGAAAAAGAAGGAACAGCACGTCAGAAATCAGCTCAATGTAATTGAAGACTCCATAGACTCTAACCAATTCTGGGAAAATTGGAAAACACTAAACAAACAACAACACGAAGAATTATCTATCCAAAATGGAGATGTATGGGTAAACCACTTCTCCAATCTTTTTGGCTCTATAACAAAGAATAAAGAACAAAAACATATACATGATCAAATACAAATCCTAGAATCAACTATTAAAGACTACCAGAACCCATTGGATTCTCCAATTACCTTGAATGAGTTACAGGACAAAATAAAAACCCTCAAACCCAAAAAGGCCTGTGGTGTTGATGGTATCCTTAATGAAATGATCAAATATACAGACAACAAATTCCAATTGGCTATACTAAAACTCTTTAACATCGTCCTTAGCTCTGGCATCTTCCCCAATATTTGGAACCAAGGACTGATCACCCCAATCCACAAAAGTGGAGACAAATTTGACCCCAATAACTACCGTGGAATATGCGTCAACAGTAACCTTGGGAAAATACTCTGCATTATCATTAACAGCAGACTCGTACATTTCCTCAATGAAAACAATGTACTGAGCAAATGTCAAATTGGCTTTTTACCAAATTACCGTACAACAGACCATGTATTCACCCTACACACCCTAATTGACAACCAAACAAACCAAAACAAAGGCAAAGTCTTCTCATGCTTTGTTGATTTCAAAAAAGCCTTCGACTCAATTTGGCATGAGGGTCTGCTATACAAATTGATGGAAAGTGGTGTTGGGGGTAAAACATACGACATTATAAAATCCATGTACACAAACAACAAGTGTGCGGTTAAAATTGGCAAAAAACACACACATTTCTTCACACAGGGTCGTGGGGTGAGACAGGGATGCAGCTTAAGCCCCACCCTCTTCAACATATATATCAACGAATTGGCGCGGGCACTAGAACAGTCTGCAGCACCCGGTCTCACCCTACTAGAATCCGAAGTCAAATGTCTACTGTTTGCTGATGATCTGGTGCTTCTGTCACCAACCAAGGAGGGCCTACAGCAGCACCTAGATCTTCTGCACAGATTCTGTCAGACCTGGGCCCTGACAGTAAATCTCAGTAAGACCAAAATAATGGTGTTCCAAAAAAGGTCCAGTCACCAGGACCACAAATTCCATCTAGACACCGTTGCCCTAGAGCACACAAAAAACTATACATACCTCGGCCTAAACATCAGCACCACAGGTAACTTCCACAAAGCTGTGAACGATCTGAGAGACAAGGCAAGAAGGGCCTTCTATGCCATCAAAAGGAACATAAATTTCAACATACCAATTAGGATCTGGCTAAAAATACTTGAATCAGTCATAGAGCCCATTGCCCTTTATGGTTGTGAGGTCTGGGGTCCGCTCACCAACCAAGATTTCACAAAATGGGACAAACACCAAATTGAGACTCTGCATGCAGAATTCTGCAAAAATATCCTCCGTGTACAACGTAGAACACCAAATAATGCATGCAGAGCAGAATTAGGCCGATACCCACTAATTATCAAAATCCAGAAAAGAGCCGTTAAATTCTACAACCACCTAAAAGGAAGCGATTCCCAAACCTTCCATAACAAAGCCATCACCTACAGACAGATGAACCTGGAGAAGAGTCCCCTAAGCAAGCTGGTCCTAGGGCTCTGTTCACAAACACAAACACACCCCACAGAGCCCCAGGACAACAGCACAATTAGACCCAACCAAATCATGAGAAAACAAAAAGATAATTACTTGACACATTGGAAAGAATTAACAAAAAAAACAGAGCAAACTAGAATGCTATTTGGCCCTAAACAGAGAGTACACAGTGGCAGAATACCTGACCACTGTGACTGACCCAAACTTAAGGAAAGCTTTGACTATGTACAGACTCAGTGAGCATAGCCTTGCTATTGAGAAAGGCCGCCGTAGGCAGACATGGCTCTCAAGAGAAGACAGGCTATGTGCACACTGCCCACAAAATGAGGTGGAAACTGAGCTGCACTTCCTAACCTCCTGCCCAATGTATGACCATATTAGAGAGACATATTTCCCTCAGATTACACAGATCCACAAAGAATTCGAAAACAAATCCAATTTTGATAAACTCCCATATCTACTGGGTGAAATTCCACAGTGTGCCATCACAGCAGCAAGATTTGTGACCTGTTGCCACAAGAAAAGGGCAACCAGTGAAGAACAAACACCACTGTAAATACAACCCATATTTATGTTTATTTATTTTAACTTGTGTGCTTTAACCATTTGTACATTGTTACAACACTGCATATATATAATATGACATTTGTAATGTCTTTATTGTTTTGAAACTTCTGTATGTGTAATGTTTACTGTTCATTTTTATTGTTTATTTGACTTTTGTATATTACCTACCTCACTTGCTTTGGCAATGTTAACACATGTTTCCCATGCCAATAAAGCCCCTTGAATTGAATTGAATTGAATTGAGAGAGAGAGAGAGAGAGAGAGAGAGAGAGAGAGAGAGAGAGAGAGAGAGAGAGAGTTCCAAATTAAGCAGCAACAGCTGAAAAGATGAGCTCCTAAAAATATTGAATTTTACATGGTTTTTAGAGTAAAGTACATCGAAAAAAAAGCAAAAGAAAACTGCAAGACTGAATAGGAGACCAAACAAGCAGCAAACAAAGAAGAAAGGCTTTTGAAAAAAGTAAAATTATACCGTTTTCTTAGCTAGCTAAGTTGTTTACCTGTTGCTAGGCAGTTGCTAGGGACTCTCCTGAAAGAAGCTACCTAGCTAACAAGGAGAGAGAGAGGTCATGATCAGATGATCAGATGAGCTCCTGCATTTTTCAGCATTTTCTTTAAAAAATATAGATTTAGAGTTAGTTAAACTTGGATTTTTTGTGGAACTGAGAGAGATACAGCTTCAACTGTATTCAACTGTAACTGACTTGATACAGCTTCAACTAGCACTGACGTGTCAAGTGAGAGGTGTCAAAGACCATTAGCCCAACAATGGCAGGAGAGTCGAATAGTCTACCCCAACCAAATGGAGAGGCCTTAGAAGCTCCCGCCTGCTGTTCAGAGGTAATTAAAATACAGTACCCTGTGAGTGTAAAGAATGATAAGGCAAGAAAAGAGCACAAAATGAAGCTCCTTATGGAAAATCAAGAGACACTTTTTGCTGACTATTACAAAAATGGGAACATCAGCAACCTTATCTTCCACACAAACCATCCCCTGGCATGGCACAGTGCTATATTAGCACACTACCCCTCTGTTAAGAGAGGGGGGGTTAACGAGGGGTGGAAACTCAGGATACTTGACAACGAGGACTCTGAGTCAGCTAACATAAATCTATATAAGTCTGGAACAGTATTGGTACAGGGCAACCCCAAACAGTTTCAGCTGGACTTTCACCTAATCAAAGAATTAGCCCAGCAGGAGAAGCTCTCCCTTGATAAAGATACCCCCACCCCAAGCGGGTCAGACCAGACCTCTTCATCATATAACCCCACAGACGAGCAACCCTCAGCAGACAGTCAACCTCCCAGTACAGAGCACCTCTCCCTCATTGAAATGAAGGATAAATTCACCCAGCTGGAGGTAAGGCAGGTGGAGCTGGAACAGCAGGTGATTACACTCCAGTCAGCACAGACCCAGACAACAGTCCAGCACAACAACCCCTTAACCAGACCAGGAGAGCTGGAGGTGGAGAGAGACATATCTGCACTCTGGACAATGGTGAGACAACTTCAACAGGAGAAAGAGCAGAAGCAGGAGCAGAACAAAGCACTAGAGGAGAGGATCAGACTGCTGGAGGAGAGGGAGAGGGGGATGGAGGAGAGGATCAGACTGCTGGAGGAGAGGTTGAGGGGGATGGCATGTGACAGAGAACAACCCACTAGGGAGGTGGCCATCCCCACAGAGACGCCAGCAGAACAGCCCACCTCAGCACCGGACAAAAGTCTCGACACCACAGCAGAACAGTCCACACCAGACCCTGACCATAGAGTCAACATCACAGCAGAACAGACAAAAGAAAAACCCCAAGCCCAGCAGCTCTCACCCCCCCTGAGCACCCCCCCTGTCAGCCACCCTGATAGCCCTCCTGACAACCCCCCCACACCCACTGAGAACAAACACAAGACACAGATTGTTCTCCTTATGGACTCAAATGGGAAATATATAGAAGAAAAAAAACGTTTTCCCAAACACAGTGTGTCTAAACTCTGGTGTCCAAACACCCAGTATGCCCTAGACCTTCTGTCTGAGAACAAACTAGGCTCACCTAGCCACATAATAATACACACAGGCACAAACGACCTGAGAGCACAGCAGGAAAGGGTGGCCACAGCACTTTCCTTGGTACAGGGCAACCCCAAACAGTTTCAGCTGAAGGGAGTGATTGAAAAAGCTTCTTCTACTTTCCCCAATGCACAAGTGGTTATCTCCACCCTGCTACCACAAAAAGACTTCCACCCTGCTACAATACAGCGGGTAAACGCAAGCATTTCCTGTGACTGTGCCTCAAAACCAAATGTTTTCCTGGCCCACCACTCCACCCTGGACTTGAACAGCCTCTATGACCAGGTCCACCTCTATAAGGCAGCAGTGCCCACCTTTGCCCGGACTCTAAAGGACATCGCTCTCAAACGCAGCCCCAACACTTCACACAGGAGCAACAGATCAATAGACACCCCACCCAGACCAGCGAGACACCCTCCAAGACCTGCAGGACCCCCCCGTGGACCTACACATAGAGGACCCACGCCAAGAGGACTTACATCCAGACCACAGCACCCCCAGACACATCCACACCCCCACCCCAACCAATCAACACCCCCCCACATCAACCATGCCCACACCCCATTTAGGCCCCCTCAGATCAGACCTATGCCACTCCTGCCCACCCCATGCACCCCACCCCCGCAAAGAGGGCATCAACATGGAAGTCACACATACGCCCAGGTAGTGAGCGGGCAAACAGGCCCAACCCCCACTCTTACACTCGCCCAAGCCAACGGCATGTACCAGATGCTCAGCAGGCTCTGCTCACACTTACTGGCCTGAGGCCAAACCACACGGCCAACAACATTGGACACTTTATGGAACAAAAAGCCTTCACTATATCATCCTGGAATATCCAAGGTCATCTGCCTTTGGCCTAAAGAGCAGGAACCCGGACTTCACCAAAGAAATCGATAATGCAGACATTGTCATCCTGCAAGAAACATGGTATAGCGGAGACGGACCCACTGGTTGCCCTCTAGGTTACAGAGAGCTGGTAGTCCCATCCACCAAACTACCAGGTGTGAAACAGGGAAGGGACTCAGGGGGAATGCTAATTTGGTATAGAGCAGACCTAACTCACTCCATTAAATTAATCAAAACAGGAACATTTTACATTTGGCTAGAAATTCAAAAAGAAATTATCTTAACAGAGAAAAATGTCCTCCTGTGTGCTACCTATATCCCCCCACTAGAATCCCCATACTTTAATAAAGACAGCTTCTCCATCCTGGAGGGGGAAATCAATCATTTCCAGGCCCAGGGACATGTATTAGTCTGTGGCGACCTAAATGCCAGAACTGGACAAGAACCTGACACCCTCAGCACACAGGGGGACAAACACCTGCCTGCAGGTGACAGCATTCCCTCCCCCATATGCCCCCCTAGGCAAAACTATGACAACATAACCAACAAAAACGGGTCACAACTCCTGCAGCTCTGTCGCACGCTGGGTATGTACATAGTCAATGGTAGGCTTCGAGGGGACTCCTATGGTAGGTTCACCTATAGCTCATCTCTTGGCAGTAGCACTGTAGACTACTTTATCACTGACCTCAACCCAGAGTCTCTCAGAGCGTTCACAGTCAGCCCACTGACACCCCTTTCAGACCACAGCAAAATCACAGTCTACTTGAACAGAGCAATACTCAATCATGAGGCATCAAAGCCAAAGGAACTGAGTAACATTAAGAAATGCTATAAATGGAAGGAATGCAGTTTGGAAACCTACCAAAAAACAATTAGGCAACAGCAAATTCAATCCCTTTTAGACAACTTCCTGGGTAAAATGTTCCACTGCAATAGTGAAGGTGTAAACTTGGCAGTAGAAAATCTTAATAGTATATTTGACCTCTCAGCTTCCCTATCAAATCTAAAAATCTCAAATAGAAAACCGAAGAAAATGAACAACAATGACAAATGGTTTGATAAAGAATGCAAAAATCGAATAAATAAATTGAGAAACCTGTCCAACCAAAAACATAGAGACCCGGAAAACCTGAGTCTACGCCTTCACTATGGTGAATCACTAAAACAATACAGAAATACACTACGGAAAAAGAAGGAACAGCACGTTAGAAATCAGCTCAATGTAATTGAAGACTCCATAGACTCTAACCAATTCTGGGAAAATTGGAAAACACTAAACAAACAACAACACGAAGAATTATCTATCCAAAATGGAGATGTATGGGTAAACCACTTCTCCAATCTTTTTGGCTCTATAACAAAGAATAAAGAGCAAAAACATATACATGATCAAATACAAATCCTAGAATCAACTATTAAAGACTACCAGAACCCACTGGATTCTCCAATTACCTTGAATGAGTTACAGGACAAAATAAAAACCCTCCAACCCAAAAAGGCCTGTGGTGTTGATGGTATCCTTAATGAAATGATCAAATATACAGACAACAAATTCCAATTGGCTATACTAAAACTCTTTAACATCGTCCTTAGCTCTGGCATCTTCCCCAATATTTGGAACCAAGGACTGATCACCCCAATCCACAAAAGTGGAAACAAATTTGACCCCAATAACTACCGTGGAATATGCGTCAACAGTAACCTTGGGAAAATCCTCTGCATTATCATTAACAGCAGACTCGTACATTTCCTCAATGAAAACAATGTACTGAGCAAATGTCAAATTGGCTTTTTACCAAATTACCGTACAACAGACCATGTATTCACCCTACACACCCTAATTGACAACCAAACAAACCAAAACAAAGGCAAAGTCTTCTCATGCTTTGTTGATTTCAAAAAAGCCTTCGACTCAATTTGGCATGAGGGTCTGCTATACAAATTGATGGAAAGTGGTGTTGGGGGTAAAACATACGACATTATAAAATCCATGTACACAAACAACAAGTGTGCGGTTAAAATTGGCAAAAAACACACACATTTCTTCACACAGGGTCGTGGGGTGAGACAGGGATGCAGCTTAAGCCCCACCCTCTTCAACATATATATCAACGAATTGGCGCGGGCACTAGAACAGTCTGCAGCACCCGGTCTCACCCTACTAGAATCCGAAGTCAAATGTCTACTGTTTGCTGATGATCTGGTGCTTCTGTCACCAACCAAGGAGGGCCTACAGCAGCACCTAGATCTTCTGCACAGATTCTGTCAGACCTGGGCCCTGACAGTAAATCTCAGTAAGACCAAAATAATGGTGTTCCAAAAAAGGTCCAGTCACCAGGACCACAAATTCCATCTAGACACCGTTGCCCTAGAGCACACAAAAAACTATACATACCTCGGCCTAAACATCAGCACCACAGGTAACTTCCACAAAGCTGTGAACGATCTGAGAGACAAGGCAAGAAGGGCCTTCTATGCCATCAAAAGGAACATAAATTTCAACATACCAATTAGGATCTGGCTAAAAATACTTGAATCAGTCATAGAGCCCATTGCCCTTTATGGTTGTGAGGTCTGGGGTCCGCTCACCAACCAAGATTTCACAAAATGGGACAAACACCAAATTGAGACTCTGCATGCAGAATTCTGCAAAAATATCCTCCGTGTACAACGTAGAACACCAAATAATGCATGCAGAGCAGAATTAGGCCGATACCCACTAATTATCAAAATCCAGAAAAGAGCCGTTAAATTCTACAACCACCTAAAAGGAAGCGATTCCCAAACCTTCCATAACAAAGCCATCACCTACAGAGAGATGAACCTGGAGAAGAGTCCCCTAAGCAAGCTGGTCCTAGGGCTCTGTTCACAAACACAAACACACCCCACAGAGCCCCAGGACAACAGCACAATTAGACCCAACCAAATCATGAGAAAACAAAAAGATAATTACTTGACACATTGGAAAGAATTAACAAAAAAACAGAGCAAACTAGAATGCTATTTGGCCCTAAACAGAGAGTACACAGTGGCAGAATACCTGACCACTGTGACTGACCCAAACTTAAGGAAAGCTTTGACTATGTACAGACTCAGTGAGCATAGCCTTGCTATTGAGAAAGGCCGCCGTAGGCAGACATGGCTCTCAAGAGAAGACAGGCTATGTGCACACTGCCCACAAAATGAGGTGGAAACTGAGCTGCACTTCCTAACCTCCTGCCCAATGTATGACCATATTAGAGAGACATATTTCCCTCAGATTACACAGATCCACAAAGAATTTGAAAACAAATCCAATTTTGATAAACTCCCATATCTACTGGGAGAAATTCCACAGTGTGCCATCACAGCAGCAAGATTTGTGACCTGTTGCCACAAGAAAAGGGCAACCAGTGAAGAACAAACACCATTGTAAATACAACCCATATTTATGCTTGTTTATTTTAACTTGTGTGCTTTAACCATTTGTACATTGTTACAACACTGTATATATATAATATAACATTTGTAATGTCTTTATTGTTTTGAAACTTCTGTATGTGTAATGTTTACTGTTAATTTGTATTGTTTATTTCACTTTTGTATAATATCTACCTCACTTGCTTTGGCAATGTTAACACATGTTTCCCATGCCAATAAAGCCCCTTGAATTGAGAGAGAGAGAGAGAGAGAGAGAGAGAGAGAGAGAGAGAGAGAGAGAGAGAGAGAGAGAGAGAGAGAGAGAGAGAGAGAGAGAGAGATGTTAAAGAGAGAGAGATGTTAAAGAGAGAAAAGGAAGAGAGATGTTAAAGAGAGAGAGAGATGTTAAAGAGAGAGAGAGATGTTAAAGAGAGAGAGATGTTAAAGAGAGAGAGAGATGTTAAAGAGAGAGAGAGATGTTAAAGAGAGAGAGAGATGTTAAAGAGAGAGAGAGGAAGAGAGAGCGAGAGATGTTAAAGAGAGAGAGAGGAAGAGAGAGATGTTAAAGAGAGAGAGAGGAAGAGAGAGATGTTAAAGAGAGAGAGAGGAAGAGAGAGCGAGAGATGTTAAAGAGAGAAAAGGAAGAGAGAGCGAGAGATGTTAAAGAGAGAAAAGGAAGAGAGAGCGAGAGATGTTAAAGAGAGAAAAGGAAGAGAGAGCGAGAGATGTTAAAGAGAGAAAAGGAAGAGAGAGATAATTCATTAATATGTAGCGTGCTGTTCAGACAAGGTCCTTCAGGTGATCCTCCTAACAGCCATTTAGGAGTACCTCTATCTCAGCACCCATCTTTAAAGACTGTGAATCTGGGTGTGTTCGTGTGAGATAGTGTGTGTGTGTGTGCACTTGCATATGTGTGAGTGTGTGTGTATGCGTGTGCATTAAGGAACCCAATCTCACCACTTATCTTTAAAGAGGTATTTGATGATGGAGTGGGAGAGGGAAGGTAAGGAAATATGGAGGGAGAGTTCTCAACCCCCGGCATCTGTTACTGACGACCAGTAATCGTTTCTTTCAGCTTCACACATGTGACGCGGTAGGTGTCTGTAATGCTTTAAACAGAACAGTAGAGGCGACCAATGTTTTGGCGCGCAAGCACATCTGGTGTCGAGGTGTCAATCGAACCAGTAGCCTGCTAACAAGCTAGAATGTAGGTATATTTTGCATGCACTTTTGCGACTTTAAATGTTTTTTATATTGATGTAGCTAGTACTGAGGCATTTATCGTTTCATTATTACCTTATTTAATGACAGTGCATTTCCCAACGTACGTGTTAAACACAATACTAAAGCTAGCCTATCTACAAATAGCTAGATGTTCAAGCTAGCTTGTTGAGCTCACTAGCTACTTGAATTGACTCTATTGAAATTAGCTATCTAGCTGCTCTACCAATATAATAAGTGGATACTTGCTCGTCGAATATCTCATTCAAAAATCATGGGCATTAATATGGAGTTGGTCCCCCCCTTTGCTGCTATAACAGCCTCCACTCTTCTGGGAAGGCTTTCCACTAGATGTTGGATCATTGCTGCGGGGACTTGCTTCCATTCAGTCACAAAAGCATTAGTGAGGTTGGGCACTGATGTGGGCATTTAGGCCTGGCTCACAGTCAGTGTTCCAATTCATCCCAAAGGTGTTCGAATTGGGTTGAGGTCAGGGCTCTGTGCAAGCCAGTCAAGTTCTTCCACACCGATCTCCACAAACCCTTTCTCTATGGACCTCGCTTTGTGCATGGGGGCATTGTCATGTTGAAACAGGAAACGGCCTTCCCCAACCTTTGCCACAAAGTTGGAAGCATAGAATTGTCTAGAAATGTCATTGTATGCTGTAGCGTTAAGATGTCCCTTCACTGGAACTAAGAAGCCCAAACCATTAAAAACAGCCCTTGTTACTCCTTCACCAAACTTCACAGTTGACACTATACATTCGGGTAGGTAGCGTTCTCCTGGCATCCGCCAAACCCAGATATGTCCGTCGGACTGCCAGATGAAGTGTGATTTATCACTCCTGAGAACGAGTTTCCACTGCTCCAGAGTCCAATGGCGTCAAGCTTTACACCAATCCAGCCGACGCTTGGCATTGCACATGGTGATCTTAGGCTTGTGTGCAGCTGCTCGGCCAAAGAAACCCATTTCATGAAGCTCCTGACGAACAGTTCTTGTGCTGACGTTGCTTCCAGAGTGAGTTTGGAACTCGGTAGTGAGTGTTGCAACTGAGGACAGACAATTATTACGTACTTCAGCATTTGGCGGTCCTATTCTGTGAGTTTGTGTGGCCTACTACTTCGCGGCTGAGCAGGGCAGACATTTGTGAAAACCTAAAGGAGGGTATTTTTCCAGGAAACAGGTTGTTTATAATTAGGGCCCTGTGTTTTGCACCATTTTGAGACATAGCAATACTTTATCCGGTATTTTAAGCCTTGTCCAGAAATGAGAATTACACCAAAAATGAAAACAATTCTCTGAGGATGGTTTTGAACCATCTGACATAAAAATCTAAGCTTTTTCATCAAATTGTCCATGCATTCATCTCCTCCCTACTCGAGTACTGCAAGTCATTACTATCCTGCATCATCTCAGGTTCCCTCCATAGTATCCATCTTGATCAGCTCCTGGAAGACTATGGCTGGGACGGTGGTCCAGTAGAATCCATCTTGATCAGCTCTGTATTTCTCTGCCCGTCTGTAATGTTGGACTGTGGAAGGCACAACTCAACCTGGTTTTGTCTTTAATACTTATTATAATAATAGCACTGGGTAACCCATCTTTTCCACATTAGAACAAATAATCACAGTGGGATATAGGAATGATAGAACCGTGTATTTTGCTATAGACATTCCCCCATCCCTCCAACACCATAGTGTTCTCTGGCCATTACACTGGGTATAGCCTACCTCTGACAGTAAACTGCACAATCCTGGCCACGCGTGAAATAGCAAACTTTTTCCATAGCCAGTTGGCAAGCATTTAACGTCTCTTTTGTCAGTCAACATTTGTTGTTTCTTCGAGAACTTGCTGTGGCTTAAACGGAGGGATGGAATGGACGCTGCAAAAAATGTAAATAGCAATATCGAAAGCATCACACACTTTGATTGGTGACACTCATTCAGTGCGTTGCGTGTGCCAACACAGCTGATAATAATAATAATTTAATAATAATTTACCAACAAAGCATTTATGTGAAGTGAGGCAGATCAGAGGCAGGGGATGACCAGGGATGTTCTCTGTTTAGTGAGGCAGATCAGAGGCAGGGGAGGACCAGGGATGTTCTCTGTTTAGTGAGTCAGATCAGAGACAGGGGAGGACCAGGGATGTTCTCTGTTTAGTGAGGCAGATCAGAGGCAGGGGAGGACCAGGGATGTTCTCTGTTTAGTGAGGCAGATCAGAGGCAGGGGAGGACCAGGGATGTTCTCTGTTTAGTGAGGCAGATCAGAGGCAGGGGAGGACCAGAGATGTTCTCTGTTTAGTGAGTCAGATCAGAGACAGGGGAGGACCAGGGATGTTCTCTGTTTAGTGAGGCAGATCAGAGGCAGTAGGGAGGACCAGGGATGTTCTCTGTTTAGTGAGTCAGATCAGAGACAGGGGACGACCAGGGATGTTCTCTGTTTAGTGAGGCAGATCAGAGACAGGGGAGGACCAGGGATGTTCTCTGTTTAGTGAGGCAGATCAGAGGCAGGGGAGGACCAGGGATGTTCTCTGTTTAGTGAGGCAGATCAGAGACAGGGGAGGACCAGGGATGTTCTCTGTTTAGTGAGGCAGATCAGAGACAGGGGAGGACCAGGGATGTTCTCTGTTTAGTGAGGCAGATCAGAGACAGGGGAGGACCAGGGATGTTCTCTGTTTAGTGAGGCAGATCAGAGGCAGGGGAGGACCAGGGATGTTCTCTGTTTAGTGAGGCAGATCAGAGACAGGGGAGGACCAGGGATGTTCTCTGTTTAGTGAGTCAGATCAGAGACAGGGGAGGACCAGGGATGTTCTCTGTTTAGTGAGGCAGATCAGAGGCAGGGGAGGACCAGGGATGTTCTCTGTTTAGTGAGGCAGATCAGAGGCAGGGGAGGACCAGAGATGTTCTCTGTTTAGTGAGGCAGATCAGAGACAGGGGAGGACCAGGGATGTTCTCTGTTTAGTGAGGCAGATCAGAGGCAGGGGAGGACCAGGGATGTTCTCTGTTTAGTGAGGCAGATCAGAGGCAGGGGAGGACCAGATATGTTCTCTGTTTAGTGAGGCAGATCAGAGGCAGGGGAGGACCAGAGATGTTCTCTGTTTAGTGAGGCAGATCAGAGACAGGGGAGGACCAGGGATGTTCTCTGTTTAGTGAGGCAGATCAGAGACAGGGGAGGACCAGGGATGTTCTCTGTTTAGTGAGGCAGATCAGAGACAGGGGAGGACCAGGGATGTTCTCTGTTTAGTGAGGCAGATCAGAGGCAGGGGAGGACCAGGGATGTTCTCTGTTTAGTGAGTCAGATCAGAGACAGGGGAGGACCAGGGATGTTCTCTGTTTAGTGAGGCAGATCAGAGACAGGGGAGGACCAGGGATGTTCTCTGTTTAGTGAGGCAGATCAGAGACAGGGGAGGACCAGGGATGTTCTCTGTTTAGTGAGGCAGATCAGAGGCAGGGGAGGACCAGGGATGTTCTCTGTTTAGTGAGGCAGATCAGAGACAGGGAGCCAGGGATGTTCTCTGTTTAGTGAGGCAGATCAAGACGGGGAGGACCAGGGATGTTCTCTGTTTAGTGAGGCAGATCAGAGACAGGGGAGGACCAGGGATGTTCTCTGTTTAGTGAGTCAGATCAGAGACAGGGGAGGACCAGGGATGTTCTCTGTTTAGTGAGTCAGATCAGAGGCAGGGGAGGACCAGGGATGTTCTCTGTTTAGTGAGTCAGATCAGAGGCAGGGGAGGACCAGGGATGTTCTCTGTTTAGTGAGGCAGATCAGAGACAGGGGAGGACCAGGGATGTTCTCTGTTTAGTGAGGCAGATCAGAGACAGGGGAGGACCAGGGATGTTCTCTGTTTAGTGAGTCAGATCAGAGGCAGGGGAGGACCAGGGATGTTCTCTGTTTAGTGAGTCAGATCAGAGACAGGGGAGGACCAGGGGTGTTCTCTGTTTAGTGAGGCAGATCAGAGGCAGGGGAGGACCAGGGATGTTCTCTGTTTAGTGAGGCAGATCAGAGGCAGGGGAGGACCAGGGATGTTCTCTGTTTAGTGAGGCAGATCAGAGACAGGGGAGGACCAGGGATGTTCTCTGTTTAGTGAGGCAGATCAGAGACAGGGGAGGACCAGGGATGTTCTCTGTTTAGTGAGTCAGATCAGAGGCAGGGGAGGACCAGGGATGTTCTCTGTTTAGTGAGTCAGATCAGAGGCAGGGGAGGACCAGGGATGTTCTCTGTTTAGTGAGGCAGATCAGAGACAGGGGAGGACCAGGGATGTTCTCTGTTTAGTGAGGCAGATCAGAGACAGGGGAGGACCAGGGATGTTCTCTGTTTAGTGAGTCAGATCAGAGGCAGGGGAGGACCAGGGATGTTCTCTGTTTAGTGAGTCAGATCAGAGGCAGGGGAGGACCAGGGATGTTCTCTGTTTAGTGAGTCAGATCAGAGACAGGGGAGGACCAGGGATGTTCTCTGTTTAGTGAGGCAGATCAGAGACAGGGGAGGACCAGGGATGTTCTCTGTTTAGTGAGTCAGATCAGAGACAGGGGAGGACCAGGGATGTTCTCTGTTTAGTGAGGCAGATCAGAGACAGGGGAGGACCAGGGATGTTCTCTGTTTAGTGAGGCAGATCAGAGACAGGGGAGGACCAGAGATGTTCTCTGTTTAGTGAGGCAGATCAGAGACAGGGGAGGACCAGGGATGTTCTCTGTTTAGTGAGTCAGATCAGAGACAGGGGAGGACCAGGGATGTTCTCTGTTTAGTGAGGCAGATCAGAGACAGGGGAGGACCAGGGATGTTCTCTGTTTAGTGAGGCAGATCAGAGGCAGTAGGGAGGACCAGGGATGTTCTCTGTTTAGTGAGTCAGATCAGAGACAGGGGAGGACCAGGGATGTTCTCTGTTTAGTGAGGCAGATCAGAGACAGGGGAGGACCAGGGATGTTCTCTGTTTAGTGAGGCAGATCAGAGGCAGGGGAGGACCAGGGATGTTCTCTGTTTAGTGAGTCAGATCAGAGGCAGGGGAGGACCAGGGATGTTCTCTGTTTAGTGAGGCAGATCAGAGGCAGGGGAGGACCAGGGATGTTCTCTGTTTAGTGAGGCAGATCAGAGGCAGGGGAGGACCAGAGATGTTCTCTGTTTAGTGAGGCAGATCAGAGACAGGGGAGGACCAGAGATGTTCTCTGTTTAGTGAGGCAGATCAGAGGCAGGGGAGGACCAGGGATGTTCTCTGTTTAGTGAGTCAGATCAGAGACAGGGGAGGACCAGGGATGTTCTCTGTTTAGTGAGTCAGATCAGAGGCAGGGGAGGACCAGGGATGTTCTCTGTTTAGTGAGTCAGATCAGAGGCAGGGGAGGACCAGGGATGTTCTCTGTTTAGTGAGTCAGATCAGAGGCAGGGGAGGACCAGGGATGTTCTCTGTTTAGTGAGGCAGATCAGAGGCAGGGGAGGACCAGGGATGTTCTCTGTTTAGTGAGGCAGATCAGAGACAGGGGAGGACCAGGGATGTTCTCTGTTTAGTGAGTCAGATCAGAGACAGGGGAGGACCAGGGATGTTCTCTGTTTAGTGAGTCAGATCAGAGGCAGGGGAGGACCAGGGATGTTCTCTGTTTAGTGAGTCAGATCAGAGGCAGGGGAGGACCAGGGATGTTCTCTGTTTAGTGAGGCAGATCAGAGACAGGGGAGGACCAGGGATGTTCTCTGTTTAGCGAGGCAGATCAGAGACAGGGGAGGACCAGGGATGTTCTCTGTTTAGTGAGGCAGATCAGAGACAGGGGAGGACCAGGGATGTTCTCTGTTTAGTGAGTCAGATCAGAGGCAGGGGAGGACCAGGGATGTTCTCTGTTTAGTGAGTCAGATCAGAGACAGGGGAGGACCAGGGATGTTCTCTGTTTAGTGAGGCAGATCAGAGGCAGGGGAGGACCAGGGATGTTCTCTGTTTAGTGAGGCAGATCAGAGACAGGGGAGGACCAGAGATGTTCTCTGTTTAGTGAGGCAGATCAGAGACAGGGGAGGACCAGGGATGTTCTCTGTTTAGTGAGGCAGATCAGAGACAGGGGAGGACCAGGGATGTTCTCTGTTTAGTGAGGCAGATCAGAGACAGGGGAGGACCAGGGATGTTCTCTGTTTAGTGAGGCAGATCAGAGGCAGTAGGGAGGACCAGGGATGTTCTCTGTTTAGTGAGTCAGATCAGAGACAGGGGAGGACCAGGGATGTTCTCTGTTTAGTGAGGCAGATCAGAGACAGGGGAGGACCAGGGATGTTCTCTGTTTAGTGAGGCAGATCAGAGGCAGGGGAGGACCAGGGATGTTCTCTGTTTAGTGAGTCAGATCAGAGGCAGGGGAGGACCAGGGATGTTCTCTGTTTAGTGAGGCAGATCAGAGGCAGGGGAGGACCAGGGATGTTCTCTGTTTAGTGAGGCAGATCAGAGGCAGGGGAGGACCAGAGATGTTCTCTGTTTAGTGAGTCAGATCAGAGGCAGGGGAGGACCAGGGATGTTCTCTGTTTAGTGAGTCAGATCAGAGGCAGGGGAGGACCAGAGATGTTCTCTGTTTAGTGAGGCAGATCAGAGGCAGGGGAGGACCAGGGATGTTCTCTGTTTAGTGAGGCAGATCAGAGACAGGGGAGGACCAGGGATGTTCTCTGTTTAGTGAGTCAGATCAGAGACAGGGGAGGACCAGGGATGTTCTCTGTTTAGTGAGGCAGATCAGAGGCAGGGGAGGACCAGAGATGTTCTCTGTTTAGTGAGTCAGATCAGAGACAGGGGAGGACCAGGGATGTTCTCTGTTTAGTGAGGCAGATCAGAGGCAGGGGAGGACCAGGGATGTTCTCTGTTTAGTGAGTCAGATCAGAGACAGGGGAGGACCAGGGATGTTCTCTGTTTAGTGAGTCAGATCAGAGGCAGGGGAGGACCAGGGATGTTCTCTGTTTAGTGAGTCAGATCAGAGACAGGGGAGGACCAGGGATGTTCTCTGTTTAGTGAGGCAGATCAGAGACAGGGGAGGACCAGGGATGTTCTCTGTTTAGTGAGGCAGATCAGAGACAGGGGAGGACCAGGGATGTTCTCTGTTTAGTGAGGCAGATCAGAGACAGGGGAGGACCAGGGATGTTCTCTGTTTAGTGAGGCAGATCAGAGGCAGTAGGGAGGACCAGGGATGTTCTCTGTTTAGTGAGTCAGATCAGAGACAGGGGAGGACCAGGGATGTTCTCTGTTTAGTGAGGCAGATCAGAGACAGGGGAGGACCAGGGATGTTCTCTGTTTAGTGAGGCAGATCAGAGGCAGTAGGGAGGACCAGGGATGTTCTCTGTTTAGTGAGTCAGATCAGAGACAGGGGAGGACCAGGGATGTTCTCTGTTTAGTGAGTCAGATCAGAGACAGGGGAGGACCAGGGATGTTCTCTGTTTAGTGAGGCAGATCAGAGACAGGGGAGGACCAGGGATGTTCTCTGTTTAGTGAGGCAGATCAGAGACAGGGGAGGACCAGAGATGTTCTCTGTTTAGTGAGGCAGATCAGAGACAGGGGAGGACCAGGGATGTTCTCTGTTTAGTGAGTCAGATCAGAGACAGGGGAGGACCAGGGATGTTCTCTGTTTAGTGAGTCAGATCAGAGGCAGGGGAGGACCAGGGATGTTCTCTGTTTAGTGAGGCAGATCAGAGACAGGGGAGGACCAGGGATGTTCTCTGTTTAGTGAGTCAGATCAGAGGCAGGGGAGGACCAGGGATGTTCTCTGTTTAGTGAGGCAGATCAGAGACAGGGGAGGACCAGGGATGTTCTCTGTTTAGTGAGTCAGATCAGAGACAGGGGAGGACCAGGGATGTTCTCTGTTTAGTGAGGCAGATCAGAGGCAGGGGAGGACCAGGGATGTTCTCTGTTTAGTGAGGCAGATCAGAGGCAGTAGGGAGGACCAGGGATGTTCTCTGTTTAGTGAGTCAGATCAGAGACAGGGGAGGACCAGGGATGTTCTCTGTTTAGTGAGTCAGATCAGAGGCAGGGGAGGACCAGGGATGTTCTCTGTTTAGTGAGGCAGATCAGAGGCAGGGGAGGACCAGGGATGTTCTCTGTTTAGTGAGTCAGATCAGAGACAGGGGAGGACCAGGGATGTTCTCCTGCATGAATTGTACCATTTTCATGTCAAAATGTAATGAGTACTTTTGGGTGTCAGGGAAAATGTAGTAAAATATACAGTATTTTCTTTAGGAATGTAGTGAAGTAAACGTTATATAAAAAATATAAATATTAAAGTAAAGTACAGAGACCCCCAAAAACTACTTAAGTAATACTTTACAGCCACTGGGTATCATAGCATGGTCAAGTGTATGCGAGAACCTAATAGCATAAATCGTCTTTGACAATAAAATGTGCATAATTAAAGGGAAGCACGTAGCCCCATTGTACCGCGCTGCTGGACTCTCCTCTCCTCTGTTTCAACAACAAAACAAAAACAAAAGCATTGCGCTGTTTTCCCAAATGCTAATTCGATCTTTAAGCCACTTGATGGAATTCATTCATTTTAGACCATTTTCAACCTACCAGGAGCCTGGGTTGTGTCACTAGAGCCCAGAGAGTCATGGAGAGGTGACGTACCACTACATAGCCTGGTCTCATAGACAACACTTAACATAGGAAACCGGGACACTCAAATTAGTACGATGTGTTACGTTTGGTGTGGTTACATGAGACAGATGGTTACTTAAGGAAAAAACAAAAGAAGGGTGGTTGGTCTGGGTGAACGGGTGGGCGTATAACGCGAACGTCTTGATTTCGAATCTCGTCACGCACAACTTCACTTAACCCTAACCCCACTCCCTAGCCTAGCTAACGTTAGCCAGCTAACGTACATAATAAAATGTAGGCTAAATTACTTAAGGGCTGGTTGGTTATTCACATAGCAGTAAATTATCAACCTCTAGTCTTCCAATAAATTTACTTTTGTTACATGCAGGGAGTCAAGCTCTGATTTCTTTCATTTCAATATACAGAATCTGACTTACTTTTAAGAAGGCACTAAGAGATAGACCATCTATTTTAAAGTGAATTTGTGTGGGCCCCACTTCAACTGGACCCAAGGTTGTGACAATGTTACCCCACTGCTCATTACCCTTCCTGGACCCATTAGCAGGATGGGTTTATAACCAAGTTCATGGAACGCATGCACCTGAAACACAAACATCAAAACACTACATTTCTGACACTTCAGAGAGAATACAAAAAGTAAACCAGTGTTTGGATAAATGGGCTCTATAGAACCGTATGCTCCAGATGCAGGCCTATACAATCTGTCCAATGATGACAAAGATAATTTAAAGCTGTCCGTCTGCCATTTGTTTTTAAATACAATTTAAAAACACAATTAAAAAATTTCATATAAACCTGGTGCGTTACTGTCACGCTTACTCCCTCTCTCTCTCCCTCTCTCCAGCGCTGGTCTACTAACCACTGACCCTGGCAACAGTCATTATGCACCCCCCGCTCCCCATCATTACGCACACCTGCTCGCCATCATTACGCGCACACCTGGTCATCATTATCTCCTTGATTACACCCCCTTTATTTAGCCCTCAGTAAACAGCAGTCATTAGGGAGTATTGATTTCTCTCACGTTCTGTACGCTTCATGTTTTGGTCATCTGCATTGAGTCATTATTAAACTGAGCTTCTGCACCTGCTTCCTGACTCCCGGCGTATTACAGAATGTTACCTTGCAAGCAGCATATAGGATAAAACCATCTCTCAGAAGGACAAGGAACAGGGTCATCTACTCCACCAACAACACGACCAGCTGGCTCCACTGGGTACCGCACCACGGAGAAGGTCCTCCGTGTTCTCCACTGCCTCCACACCACCAGTGAGGCTCTCTATATCCCTATCAGAGGGCCTCTGTATTAGATGCTGTATTGTACGTTTTATCACAACACATTCTGGTAACATCAAATTAGACATATTTTGATAAGAACATATTGAAACAACTCATCTCAAACCGCAGAGCCATCTAAAAATGGCCGAGCAGCCGCACACAAGCCTAAGATCACCATACGCAATGCCAAAATGGTTTGTCGAGATCGGTTTGGAAGAACTTGACTGACCTTTACAGAGCCCTGACCTTAACCCCATTGAACAGCTTTAAGATTAATTGGAACGCTGACTGCGAGCCAGGCCTAATCGCCCAACATCAGTGTTCGACCTCACTAATGCTCTTGTGGCTGAATGGAAGCAAGTCCACGCAGCAATGTTCCAATATCTAGTGGAAAGCCTTCCCAGAAGAGTGGAGACTGTTATAGCATGTTCGATGTGCAGGTGTCCACATACTTTTGGTCATGTAGTGTATGGCCCTTCTGTCTTTGTTTTAAATCAGATATTCTCTCTTAACATTGTCTTCTACAGCACGGTATTTTGGAAACACTTATAACCAGGCCAAGTACAGCTTAGCTCAGCTCAAACGTGTGAAATGGGTAAAACAGGAAGGTTAACACAAGCCAGGCTCGCTTTGGCGTTCTGCTCGAATTACTGTGCTTGACCTTGAAGGGTCTTTTTATTATTTTTTTGAGATCCCCAAAACATGTCTGCCATGTTTTCCTTCCAAGTAGTTTTTGACTTGGTCATTTTTCCTGCAAATAAAAAAACTGGCCTGAGTATTCTGAAGTTAAATAAAAAAAGTATCAAAGCAAGCAAAATGCAAAAATAAAAAACATTAAATACACAGATTGGAACTGACCATTGAACACATTCCAACATCCCAGATTGTACCTTTATGGGTTTCCAAATCCCAGATTGTATGGCTGGTATAAGGACTAGCCATCTACCTAGCTAGCAAGAACATTCAAATGTTTACATTTTAGTAATTTAGCGTAGGGTCTTAACCAGAGATACTTACAGTTTGTGCATTCATCTTAAGATAGCTAAGTGGGACAACCACATATCACAGTCATAGTAAGTACATTCATCTTAAGATAGCTAAGTGGGACAACCACATATCACAGTCATAGTAAGTACATTCATCTTAAGATAGCTAAGTGGGACAACCACATATCACAGTCATAGTAAGTACATTCATCTTAAGATAGCTAAGTGGGACAACCACATATCACAGTCATAGTAAGTACATTCATCTTAAGATAGCTAAGTGGGACAACCACATATCACAGTCATAGTAAGTACATTCATCTTAAGATAGCTAAGTGGGACAACCACATATCACAGTCATAGTAAGTACATTCATCTTAAGATAGCTAAGTGGGACAACCACATATCACAGTCATAGTAAGTACATTCATCTTAAGATAGCTAAGTGGGACAACCACATATCACAGTCATAGTAAGTACATTCATCTTAAGATAGCTAAGTGGGACAACCACATATCACAGTCATAGTAAGTACATTCATCTTAAGATAGCTAAGTGGGACAACCACATATCACAGTCATAGTAAGTACATTCATCTTAAGATAGCTAAGTGGGACAACCACATATCACAGTCATAGTAAGTACATTCATCTTAAGATAGCTAAGTGGGACAACCACATATCACAGTCATAGTAAGTACATTCATCTTAAGATAGCTAAGTGGGACAACCACATATCACAGTCATAGTAAGTACATTCATCTTAAGATAGCTAAGTGGGACAACCACATATCACAGTCATAGTAAGTACATTCATCTTAAGATAGCTAAGTGGGACAACCACATATCACAGTCATAGTAAGTACATTCATCTTAAGATAGCTAAGTGGGACAACCACATATCACAGTCATAGTCAGTACATTCATCTTAAGATAGCTAAGTGGGACAACCACATATCACAGTCATAGTAAGTACATTCATCTTAAGATAGCGAAGTGGGACAACTACATATCACAGTCATAGTAAGTACATGTTTCCTCAATAACATATCTGTCAGCAAAGTCACAGCTGGTGGGGGGGGGGGGGGGGGGGCTGTGGGATTATTTCCACCATTAGGGTGCCTGGACAGAGAAGAGCTTGGGACTGGGCTGAGCTGGAGCTGGGCCAAGAACACGCAAAATTGAGTCCTCGGGTTGGGGTGTAGGGTTTGAGCGCAGCCTGAAGGTAGGAAGGGACAGGTCCTCTTGCTGCTTTGTAGGCAAATACCATGTACTTGTAGTGGATGCGAGCTTCGAATAGAAGCCAATGGAGTGTACGGAGGAGCGGGGTGACATGGGAGAACTTGGGAAGGTTGAACACCAGGCGGGTTGCAGCGTTCTGTATAAGTTGTTTGATAGTACAAGCAGGGATCCCAGCCAACAGTGAGTTGCAGATTGGTGATAAGTACCTGGATTTGGACCTACGCTGCTTCCTGTGTGGGGTCATACTCTACGGATGTTGGAGAGCTGCTTCCTGTGTGAGGTAGGGTCATACTCTACGGACGTTGGAGAGCTGCTTCCTGTGTGAGGTCATACTCTACGGATGTTGTAGAGCTGCTTCCTGTGTGAGGTCATACTCTACAGATGTTGGAGAGCTGCTTCCTGTGTGAGGTAGGGTCATACTCTACGGATGTTGGAGAGCTGCTTCCTGTGTGAGGTAGGGTCATACTCTACGGATGTTGCAGAGGATGAACCTGCAGGACTGAGTCACTGCTTTGGTGTTTGCAGAGAACCACAGGGTGTTGTCCAGGGTCATGCCCAGGTTATTTGAACTCTGGGACGGGGACACCGTGCAGGCCTTCCCTGGGAGGAAGAGCAGCTCTGTCATGTCAAGGTTGAGCTTGAGGTGGTGGGCCGACATCCAACCTGAGATATCTGCCAGGCACGCAGAGATGCATGTCGCCACCTGGGTGTCAGAAGGGGGAAAGGAGAAAAGTAGTTGAGTGTCATCTGGCATAGCAATGATAGGAGAGACCATGTAAGGATATAATGGAGCGACTTGGTGTACAGAGAGAAGAGGAGAGGGTCTTGAACTGAGCCCTGGGGGACACCAGTAGTGAGAGTACGTGGTGCAGACACAGATCCTCTCCACATCACCTGGTAGGAGTGGCCTGCCAGGTAGGATGCAATCTAAGATTGTGCAGAGCCTGAGAGGGTGGAGAGGAGGATCTGATAGAGCCTGAGACACCCAGCCCTGAGAGGGTGGAGAGGAGGATCTGATAGAGCCTGAGACACCCAGCCCTGAGAGGGTGGAGAGTAGGATCTGATAGAGCCTGAGACACCCAGCCCTGAGAGGGTGGAGAGGAGGATCTGATGGTTCACGGTGTCAAAGGAGGCAGAAAGATCTATGAGGATGAAAACAGAGGAGTGGGAGTTTGCATTGGCAGTGCGGAGAGCCTCCGTGACAGAGGAGAGTGGTCTCGGTTGAGTGACCCATCTTGAAGCCTGACTGGTTAAGGTCAAGAAGATTGTTCTGACACGGATGAGAGTCGATCAGAGACAGCACGCTCAAGTGTTTTGGAAAGAAAATAAGGGATACTGGTCTGTAGTTTTGACGTCAGATGAGTGGAGTGTTAGTTTCTTGAGGAGGGGAGCGACTGGAGCCATTTTGTTCGGGGATGAAAGCCAGTTGTCGGGGATGAGTTGATGAGGGAAGTGAGGAATGGGAGAAGGTCTCCAGAGATGCGCTCGTTCCATTCAGGGCCGGACCTCACTAGTTCCAGGATGTCCTCGGGAGAGAAAGGGGAGAAAGAGGTCAAGGCGTAGGGTAGGGTAGTTCTGTGTGAGTGAGAACAGTGGACTCAATAGGCTGAGTGAATGAGCGGCGGATGTCATTAAAATTATTTTCAAAGTGGTTGACAAAGTCATCCACAGAGAGGGAGGAGGGAGGGAGGAGAAGGTGGAAAAGAGTTTCCTAGGTTTAGGCAGAAACTTGAAATGTAGAAAGTGGTAGAAAGTGGCTTTAGCAGTGGGAATAGAGGAACAGAAGGTAGAGAGGAGGGAGTGAAAGGATGATAGGTCCTCTAGAAGTTTAGATTTCCTCAATGTTTCGCTCAGCTGCCCGCAGCCCCATTCTGTAAGCTCGCAATGAGTCACTCAGGCATGGAGTAGGGGGTGAGGGAGGGCTGAGTCGGCCCGGGAGGAAATGGGACAGTGTCATAGGATGCAGATTGGGAGGAGAGTAGGGTCCAAGAGGCAGAATCAAGAGACAGGAGTGACAAAATATTCATCAGAATGGAGAGATGATACGATAGAAGAGGAGAGAGTAGCGGGTGGGAGAAGAGATAGCGAAGATTGTTACGGCATGCTAGCAGATACCCATAGACTTACAGTCATTGCGCTAGAGCTAGTTAGCAATTGTGCTAGTGCTAGTTAGCAACTTCCTTCCAAATGCACACAGACACATACAAATGGTATCCACAAGTTAATCTGAGTCTGGGGAAGTAGATAAAGGGCCTGATTGTCAAAATCCATAAAAGGTAAATAGCTAACTGGTTAATTTAGCCCCCCCAAAAATAAAAAATAAAAATATTACTGCAGCTGGCTAATTAATTTGATCCCCAGGACAGTCCATTTGCTTTGTGCTGCTATCATATATTCTATGGAATCCTGTGATTTTTAATTGGGGCAGTTCCCCCTCATAGCAAATACCTGGCAAAAAAAATGTAAGCGATGTTCACATGACCTACGTGCGGAGCTGGCAGTCACTAAGGGGCGGAGCTGGCAGTCACTAAGGGGCGGAGCTGGCGGTCACTAAGGGGCAGAGTAGAAAGTAATTGAACAGCTTGTTTTGAACAATATCTGTTTGAAAACTGGAAAATTATACACATTTACCTCACTTTTATTAGCATTTAAAACAAACCATGAATAATGTAATAATATATATATAATATATTATTTTTTTGGACCAATCGAAAGTGGGGAGTCGCCCCTAACACACTTATGAGCGAGCCGCCGCTGGTTCTCCATGTTTTTGTCAGGGACTGAAGGGCAGGCTGAGATGAACGTGTGCGCAGGGTACACTAAATTAGAAGGGTTTCAACCAAGAGGTGGGGAGCGTCTGTAAAGTCTACAGAGAGAGAAGCGGTGTAGAACAGGTATAGAAAACACACACATAGTTCCTAAAGCTACAAAAAGAGCAAAATGATATCATCAGAAAATAACTAGGTAAGATACTCAAGTGAGAGAATGGTGTGGAGACTTCCTCTCTTTCCTTCCTCTAATAACTCTCCAGAACAACTCAGCAGAACAGTCTTTGTTTTCGGCGACAGCCATAGTTTTGGCCACGAGACGCCGCCGAGAAAACAGGGGAGACTGAAGTACCAATCCAGTATGGCCATTTCCACTAAACTTCAGAACTGATCAGGAAAATCCAAGTTAGGTCACCGACATAGCCACAACTGTAGTGATTACTAGGCACCTTGGTCGTCACAGTTTGAAGCCAAAAGAGAAACGACCGGGCGCCAGATATTGAAGCTCAAAGACTTCCTCTACTTCCAGCTCCCTCTCTTTCCCTGAGCTTCAATATCTGACGCTCGGTCGCTTCCTTTTAGGTAGTCTCGCTCTCTCTCTCTCTCTCTAGTCTGGTCTCCCTCAAAGAGTTCCTCTACCTCCAGCTCCCTCTATTTCTAGAGAGAGAGAAGGAGAGAGAGTGAGAGAGAGAAACAGAGCGAGAGACTACCTAAAAGGAAGTGAGGGAGGGGGTCAGGGAGGGGGACAGGGAGGGGGAGAGGGAGGGGGAGAGTGAAAGAGAGAGAGAGAGAGAGAGAGAGAGACTACCTAAAAGGAAGTGAAAGAGGGGGAAAGGGAGGGGGAGAGTGAGAGAGAGAGAGAAGGAGAGAGAATGAGAGAGAGACACTACCTAAAAGGAAGTGAGGGAAGGGGAGAGGGAGGGGGAGAGGGAGGGGGAGCGTGAGATAAGGAGAGAGGGGGGGGGGGTAGAGAGTGAGCGAGATAGAGAGAGAAAGAGACTACCTAAAAGGAATCGATTCCTAAACCTTCAATAACAAAGCCATCACCTACAGAGAGATGAACCTGGAGAAGAGTCCCCTAAGCAATCTGGTCCTGGGGATCTGTGCACAAACACAAACAAAAGTTAAATTAATGATTACAATTTTAGACTACCTGTAACTTTAAAATTACATTTAGAAAGTAACCTACCCAACCATACACACACACACACACACACACACACACACACACACACACACACACACACACACACACACACACACACACACACACACACACACACACACACACACACACACACACACACACACACACACACACACACACACACACACACACACAATGAATGATCTGGAGGTCTGGATGTGTGTTGAATCCCCTGTGGGTGCTGTGGATGGATGAGGTAGAAGGGCTGACATTGGCCTAATAAATAGTGCTGAGGATTTGGGGTCTCCTGCCCTGAGATTGTATTAGGTCCTTCTGATGAATTGGTTGCAAGGAGCAATCCTCGATCCACTCTAAACAGAGACTATAACTCATGATGGAAAGAAGGCTCTGTTCCTGTTTTTTAGGCTACTGGTTTATAAAACCTCCACCTTTAGAAGAGTAATGGGAAATCTTTAAAGTCTAGAATGTTTAGAATTCAAAATGTTTAGAATTTAGAGTTTTTCGAATTTAGCGTCTTTAGAATGTAGTCTTTAGAATGTAGTCTTTAGAATTTAGAGTCTTTAGAATTTAGAGTCTTTAGAATTTAGAGCCTTTAGAACTTAGAGTCTTTAAAATTAAGAATCTTTAGAATTTAGAGTCTTTAGGCAGTCGTTACACAACGCAACTTGCACTCAACCCAATGCCACAGAAATCTCAAGTTTTGAGGGAGTGTGCAATTGGCACGCTGACTGCAAGTTTGTCCACCAGAGCTGTTGCCGGTGAATTTAATGTTCATTTCTCTACCATAAATTGCATTCAAAGTCGTTTTGGAAAATTTGGCAGTACTTCCAACCGGCCACACAACCACATGTAACCACGCCAACCCAGGACCTCCACATCTGGCTTCTTCACCTGCGGTATGGTCTGAGACCAACCCCCCGAGATTGCAAACTCTGGGTTTCCACAACTGAAGAATTTCTGTGCAAACTGTCAGAAACTAAGGAAGTCTCATCTGCGTGCTCGCCGTCCTCACCACGGTCTCGCCGTCCTCACCACGGTCTCGCCGTCCTCACCACGGTCTCGCCGTCCTCACCACGGTCTCGCCGTCCTCACCACGGTCTCGCCGTCCTCACCACGGTCTCGCCGTCCTCACCACGGTCTCGCCGTCCTCACCACGGTCTCGCCGTCCTCACCACGGTCTCGCCGTCCTCACCACGGTCTCGCCGTCCTCACCACGGTCTTGACCTGACTGCAGTTGTGGATCTTGGGATCAATATCCTGGTATAAATCTTTGGCTGAATACCAAATCACTCCCTTCCCCTCTCCCCTTCGGCCCACCATTTGCACGCTCACGTGCACCTCCACCATGTGCACAAGGGAGTGACAATTATGGAACGTGTTAATTAGAACCTCCAATAGCCACTATCGTTGGAGCCAGCAGCGCTGCCGACTTCAGAGCGAAGCGGATTTCCGTAAGGCACTGCGTTATTTCTGAGTTTATGCAAAACTACAGAAAAGAATGGAGCCTAATTATATGCCACGTTTGTCAGATTTCAAGTCTTTAAAATGAAATATCAAAATATAGAAAGTTGCACGCTCCATCTATAAACTCCCAGTACTTTATTGGGTATTTACCAACGTTACGGCATCACTGTGTCTTCTTCAAGGTTTCAAGACTTGACACGTATAACAGATGAAATTACCTCCCAAATTAAATGTTTAACTGTTACTGAGGTTTATATGTTGTAAAATAACAGGGGGGATTTGTTCATTTGAATTTCATACTTGTATTATTATTGAAAAGTGGAACATGAATTGCATCATGGGTTTATTGATCCTCTCTGGAAGTAATCCTCTGAGTTTATCCTCAGCAATACAAGGGCTCTCTGAGTGAGTTGGTACGGGCGAGGGGAGTGCTTTGTCTTGGCTCCTGGATATTACTTTCGTCTTTGGTTTACAAACCATAGGCAACCCAATTTGAAGAAGACGATGTTTTCTGATCATTGTCTGGTCACTCCTAACCCATAGGAATCAAATCAAACTTTATTTGTCACATGCACCGAATACAAGTGTAGAATCTACCGTGAAATGCTTACTTACAAGCCCTTAACCAACAGTGCAGTTCAATAACAGTATATTTACCAAGTAGGCTAAAATAAAAGCAATAATAAAAAGTAAGACAATAAGAATAACAACAACGAGGCTATATACAGGGGGCACCGGTACCGAGTCAGTGTGCGGGGGTACAGGTTAGTTGAGGTAATTTGTACAAAAGGGGGGGGGTGGGTCAATGTAACTTGACGGTGGCGACTTTATGAATTGTCGAGCGGTCTTATGGCTTGGGGGTGATGTACTGGGCCGTTCGCACTACCCTCTGTATCGCCTTACAGTCAGATGCCGAGCAGTTGCCATACCAGGTGGTGATGCAACCGGTCAGAATGCTCTTGATGGTGCAGCTGTAGAACCTTTTGAGGATCTTGGGACCCACGCCAAATCTTTTCAGTCTCCTGACGGGGACAAGGTTTTGTCGTGCCCTCTTCACGACTGTCTTGGTATGTTTTGACCATGATCGTTCTTTGGTGATGTGGACCCCAAAGAACTTGAAACTCTCGACCCACTACACTACAGCCCCGTCGATGTTAATGGGGGCCTGTTCGGCCCTCCTTTTCTTGTAGTCCTCGATCAGCTCCTTTGTCTTGCTCACATTGAGGGAGAGATTGTTGTCCTGGCACCACACTGCCAGTTCTCTGACCTCCTAATACTAAGTACACACCCTTGAGAGGCCCCAGTGTTGAGAATCAGCGTGGCAGACGTGTTGTTGCTTACCCTTACCACCTTCGGGAGGCATGTCAGGAAGTCCAGGATCCAGTTGCAGAGGGAGGTGTTTAGTCCCAGAGTCCTTAGCTTAGTGATGAGCTTCATGGGCACTATGGTGTTGAACGCTGAGCTGTAGTCAGTGTTGCTTGCCTCGAAGCGAGCATAAAAGATATATAGCTCGTCCGGTAGGCTCGCATTACTGGGCAGCTAGCATCCCTGGGCAGCTCTTATCTGGGTTTCCCTTTGTAATATGTAATAGTTTTCAGGCCCTGCCACATCTGATGAGCGTCAGAGCCGGTGTAGTAGGATTCAATCTTAATCCTGTATTGACGCTTTGCTTGTTTGATGGTTCGTCTGAGGGTATAGCAGCATTTCTTATAAGTGTCCGGATTAGTCTCCCGCTCCTTGAAGGCGGCAGCTCTAGCCTTTAGCTCGATGCGGATGTTGCCTGTAATCCATGGCTTCTGGTTGGGATATGTACGTACAGTCACTGTGGGGACGACGTCGTCGATGCACTTACTGATGAAGCCAGTGTAGGGCAGTGTACTCCTCAATGCCATTGGATGGAATCCCCACCCAGTTGACACAGGTTGGAAGACATGTGCTGAAACTTTGGGAGAAATAGGATACAGATTTTTACAACACCCAATTTACAACACTTCTGTAGAACGAACCATACATATGATAACAAACTCCATAAAGTGATCAATAATAATGGTCCTGGGAGAGGGAGAGAGAGAGAGGGAGAGAGAGAGAGAGAGGGAGAGAGAGAGGGAGAGAGAGAGGGAGAGAGAGAGGAGAGAGAGAGAGAGAGAGAGAGGGAGAGGGAGAGGGAGGGAGAGAGGGAGAGAGAGAGGGAGAGAGAGAGGGAGAGAGAGAGGGAGAGAGAGAGGGAGAGAGGGAGAGAGAGAGGGAGAGAGGGAGGGAGAGAGGGAGAGAGAGAGAGAGAGAGAGAGAGAGAGAGAGAGAGAGAGAGAGAGAGAGAGAGAGAGAGAGAGAGAGAGAGAGAGAGAGAGAGAGAGAGAGAGAGAGAGAGAATCACTTTGCAAACCACTACAGCAATATAACAAAGAGCCTAGATCAAAAAGATATACAAGAAAAATGACAAATCCTTGAATCAGCAGTCAAAGACTATCAGAATCATGTGGATACCCCAATTACAGAAAAATAATTATTGGAAAAACGACGCACTCTCCAACCCAAAAAGGCCTGTGGTGCTGATGGTATTTTAAATGAAATGATCAAATATACAGCCCACAAATTCAAATTGGCTATACTCAAACTCGTCAACATTATCCTCACGGCAGGTATTTTCCCCGATATTTGGAACCAGGGATTGATCACACCAATCTATAAAAATGGAGACAAATTTGACGCAAATAATTACAGAGGAATTTGCGTCAACAGCAACTTGGGGAAAGTTCTCTGCAGTATTATAAATAGCAGACTACACCAATTCCTTGACGAACACAACGTCCTGAGCAGAAGCCAGATTGGATTTCAAAAGAATGATCGTACAACACACCACATTTACACCCTCCACACTCTAATTGACAAACAAGTAAACCGATATAAAGACTAAAATCTACTCGTGTTTTGTAGATTTCAAGAAAGCATTTGATTCAATTTGGCACGAAGGTCTTTTTTATAAACTAATAGAAAGTGGTATTGGAGGGAAAACATATGATGTTATTAAATCAATGTACACTAAAAACAAATGTGCGGTTAAAATTGGAAACAAGCAAACAGACTTCTTCTCTCAGGGACGTTGAGTGAAACAGGACTGCCCAAAAAGTCCAACACTATTTAACATCTACATTAATGAATTGGCAAAAACATTAGAAGAATCGGCAGCACCTGGTATCACCCTACACAACACTGAAATCAAGTGTCTGCTGTACGCAGATGACCTGGTGCTGCTGTCTCCCACTAAAGAGGGGTTACAGCAGCACCTAGATCGTCTTCACAGGTTCTGTCAGACCTGGGCTCTGACCGTTAACCTAAAAAAAAACAGATATAATGATATTCCAAAAAAGGTCCAGAAATCAGGATGACAAATATAAATTATATTTGGACACAGTTCTATTAGAACAGACCAAAAACTACACATATCTAGGACTAAATATCAGCAACACAGGTAGCTTTCACATGGCTGTGAATGAGCTGAGAGACAAAGCAAGAAGAGCATTCTATGCCATTAAAAGGAACATCAAAATCGAAATTCCAATTAGAATCTGGCTCAAAATGTTAAAATCAGTTATAGAACCAATTGCTCTATATGGCAGTGAAGTATGGGGTCCACTCTCTAATAATGATTTTACTAAATGGGACAAACATCCAATTGAAATACTGCATGCAGAGTTTTGCAAGACTGTATTGCAAGTGCAAAGAAAAACTCAAAATAACGCATGTAGAGCAGAATTGGGCCAATACCCCCTCCTCATTCGAATAGAAAAAAGAGCCGTTGTTGTTAAATCAAATCAAATCAAATCAAATCAAATTTTATTAGTCACATACACATGGTTAGCAGATGTTAATGCGAGTGTAGCGAAATGCTTGTGCTTCTAGTTCCGACAATGCAGTAATAACCAACAGTAATCTAACCTAACAATTCCACAACTACTACCTTACACACACACACAAGTGTAAAGGGATAAAGAATATGTACATAAAGATATATGAATGAGTGGTGGTACAGAACGGCATGGCAGATGCAGTAGATGGTATAGAGTGCGGTATATACATATGAGATGAGTACTGTAGGGTATGTAAACATAAAGTGGCATAGTTTAAAGTGGCTAGTGGTACATGTATTACATAAAGATGGCAAGATGCAGTAGATGATATAGAGTACAGTATATACATATGAGATGGGTAATGTAGGGTATGTAAACATTGTATTAAGTGGCATTGTTTAAAGTGGCTAGTGGTACATTTTTACATAATTTCCATCAATTCCCATTTTTAAAGTGGCTGGAGTTGAGTCAGTATGTTGGCAGCGGCCGCTAAATGTTAGTGGTGGCTGTTTAACAGTCTGATGGCCTTGAGATAGAAGCTGTTTTTCAGTCTCTCGGTCCCTGCTTTGATGCACCTGTACTGACCTCGCCTTCTGGATGATAGCGGGGTGAACAGGCAGTGGCTTGGGTGGTTGTTGTCCTTGATGATCTTTATGGCCTTCCTGTGACATCGGGTGGTGTAGGTGTCCTGGAGGGCAGGTAGTTTGCCCCTGGTGATGCGTTCTGCAGACCTCACTACCCTCTGGAGAGCCTTACGGTTGTGGGCGGAGCAGTTGCCGTACCAGGCGGTGATACAGCCCGACAGGATGCTCTCGATTGTGCATCTGTAGAAGTTTGTGAGTGCTTTTGGTGACAAGCCGAATTTCTTCAGCCTCCTGAGGTTGAAGAGGCGCTGCTGCGCCTTCTTCACAACGCTGTCTGTGTGGGTGGACCAATTCAGTTTGTCCGTGATGTGTACACCGAGGAACTTAAAACTTTCCACCTTCTCCACTACTGACCCGTCGATGTGGATAGGGGGGTGCTCCCTCTGCTGTTTCCTGAAGTCCACAATCATCTCCTTTGTTTTGTTGACGTTGAGTGTGAGGTTATTTTCCTGACACCACACTCCGAGGGCCCTCACCTCCTCCCTGTAGGCCGTCTCGTCGTTGTTGGTAATCAAGCCTACCACTGTAGTGTCATCCGCAAACTTGATGATTGAGTTGGAGGCGTGCATGGCCACGCAGTCGTGGGTGAACAGGGAGTACAGGAGAGGGCTCAGAACGCACCCTTGTGGGGCCCCAGTGTTGAGGATCAGCGGGGTGGAGATGTTGTTACCTACCCTCACCACCTGGGGGCGGCCCGTCAGGAAGTCCAGGACCCAGTTGCACAGGGCGGGGTCGAGACCCAGGGTCTCGAGCTTGATGACGAGTTTGGAGGGTACTATGGTGTTAAATGCTGAGCTGTAATCGATGAACAGCATTCTCACATGGGTATTCCTCTTGTCCAGATGGGTTAGGGCAGTGTGCAGTGTGGTTGCGATTGCGTCGTCTGTGGACCTATTGGGTCGGTAAGCAAATTGGAGTGGGTCTAGGGTGTCCGGTAGGGTGGAGGTGATATGGTCCTTGACTAGTCTCTCAAAGCACTTCATGATGACGGAAGTGAGTGCTACGGGGCGGTAGTCGTTTAGCTCAGTTACCTTAGCTTTCTTGGGAACAGGAACAATGGTGGCCCTCTTGAAGCATGTGGGAACAGCAGACTGGGATAAGGATTGATTGAATATGTCCGTAAACACACCAGCCAGCTGGTCTGCGCATGCTCTGAGGACGCGGCTGGGAATGCCGTCTGGGCCTGCAGCCTTGCGAGGGTTAACACGTTTAAATGTTTTACTCACCTCGGCTGCAGTGAAGGAGAGCCCGCAGGTTTTGGTAGGGGGCCGTGTCAGTGGCACTGTATTGTCCTCAAAGCGGGCAAAAAAGTTGTTTAGCCTGTCTGGGAGCAAGACATCCTGGTCCGCGACGGGGCTGGTTTTCTTTTTGTAATCCGTGATTGACTGTAGACCCTGCCACATACCTCTTGTGTCTGAGCTGTTGAATTGCGACTCGATTTTGTCTCTGTACTGAGACTTAGCCTGTTTGATTGCCTTGCGGAGAGAATAGCTACACTGTTTGTATTCGGTCATGCTTCCGGTCACCTTGCCCTGGTTAAAAGCAGTGGTTCGCGCTTTCAGTTTCACGCGAATGCTGCCGTCAATCCACGGTTTCTGGTTTGGGAATGTTTTTATCGTTGCTGTGGGTACGACATCGTCAATGCACTTCCTAATGAACTCGCTCACCGAATCAGCATATTCGTCAATATTGTTGTTGGACGCGATGCGGAACATATTCCAATCCGCGTGATCGAAGCAGTCTTGAAGCGTGGATTCAGATTGGTCGGACCAGCGTTGAACAGACCTGAGCGCGGGAGCTTGTTGTTTGAGTTTCTGTTTGTAGGCTGGAATCAACAAAATGGAGTCGTGGTCAGCTTTTCCGAAAGGGGGGCGGGGGAGGGCCTTATAAGCGTCGCGGAAATTAGTATAACAATGGTCTAGTGTTTTTCCAGCCCTGGTAGCACAATCGATATGCTGATAGAATTTAGGGAGTTTTGTTTTTAGATTAGCCTTGTTAAAATCCCCAGCTACGATGAATGCAGCCTCAGGGTGTGTGGTTTCCAGTTTACAAAGAGTCAGATAAAGTTCGTTCAGGGCCATCGATGTGTCTGCTTGGGGGGGAATATATACGGCTGTGATTATGATTGAAGAGAATTCCCTTGGTAGATAATGCGGTCGACATTTGATTGTGAGGAGTTCTAGATCAGGTGAACAGAATGACTTGAGTTCCTGTGTGTTGTTATGATGATCACACCACTTCTCGTTAATCATAAGGCATACCCCCCCGCCCCTCTTCTTACCGGAAAGATGTTTGTTTCTGTCGGCGCGATGCATGAAGAAACCAGCTGGCTGCACCGACTCCGTTAGCGTCCCTTGAGTTAGCCATGTTTCCGTGAAGCAGAGCACGTTGCAATCCCTGATGTCTCTCTGGAATGCTACCCGTGCTCGGATTTCATCAACCTTATTGTCAAGAGACTGGACATTGGCGAGTAGTATGCTAGGGAGTGGAGCGCGATGTGCCCGTCTCCGAAGCCTGACCACGAGACCGCCTCGTTTTCCCCTTTTTCGGCGTCGCACAGGGTCGCCGGCTGGGATCAGATCCATTGTATTGGGTGGAAGGCAAAACACTGGATCCGTTTCGGGAAAGTCATATTCCTGGTAGGAACGATGATGAGTTGACGTTAATCGTATATTCAGTAGTTCCTCCCGACTGTATGTAATGAAACCTAAGATTACCTGGGGTACCGATGTAAGAAATAACACGTAAAAAAACAAAATACTGCATATTTTCCAAGGAACGCGAAGCGAGGCGGCCATCTCTTTTCGGCGCCGGAAGTAGTTAATGTTGTTGTTAATGCTAATCCCATGTCCACTACTACTATTATTATTGCTGTTGGTCCCACCATTTATTTATATATAACTATATATTTTATATATAAATATGATGATGATGATGATGATGATGATCTGGTGCTTCTGTCCCAAACCAAGTAGGACCTACAGCAGCACCTAGATATTCTACACAGATTCTGTCAGACCTGGGTCCTGACAGTAAATCTTAGTAAGACAAAAATAATTGTGTTCCAAAAAAGGTCCAGTTGCCAGGACCACAAATACAAATTCCATTGAAAACACCGTTGTCCTAGAGTACACAAAAAAACTATACATACCTCGGCCTAAACATCAGTGCCACAGGTAACTTCCACAAAGCTATGAACGATCTGAGAGACAAGGCAATAAGGGCATTCTATGCCATCAAAAGTAACATAAAATTCAACATACCAATTAGGATCTGGCAAAAAATATTTGAATCAGTTATAAAACCCACTGCCCTTTATAGTTGTGAGGACAGGGGTCCGCTCACAAACCAAGAATAAAAAAAAAAAATGGACAAACACTAAATTGAGACTCTGCATGCAGACTTTTACAAAAATATATACTGTATTCCAACCCTACAGAGTACCCCCAGCAAGGTTTAGGACCAGGACTATAATCCTGGCCAAACCCCTCACACATTAGGTAGGACTATAATCCTGGCCAAACCCCTCACACACAATAGGTAGGACTATAATCCTGGCCAAACCCCTCACACACAATAGGTAGGACTATCATCCTGGCCAAACCCCTCACACACAATAGGTAGGACTATAATCCTGGCCAAACCCCTCACACACAATAAGTAGGACTATAATTCTGGCCAAACCTCTCACACACAATAGGTAGGACTATAATCCTGGCCAAACCTCTCACACACAATAGGTAGGACTATAATCCTGGCCAAACCCCTCACACACAATAGGTAGGACTATAATCCTGGCCAAACCTCTGTTTGTGTGGATTTAGAATGAGAGTTCTGGTTGGATCCCCTGCCAGCTTGCTCCAGCCTGTGTGTGTGTGTGTGTGTGTGTGTGTGTGTGTGTGTGTGTGTGTGTGTGTGTGTGTGTGTGTGTGTGTGTGTGTGTGTGTGTGTGTGTGTGTGTGTGTGTGTGTGTGTGTGTGTGTGTGTGTGTGTGTGTGTGTGTGTGTGTGTGTGTGTGTGTGTGTGTGTGTGTGTGTGTGTGTGTGCGCGCATGAATGGGTAGCTAGCTAGACATTACTGTACTATAGTCGACTGGGTCGTTGATGACTGACTGTGCCAGCCAGCCTGATGCTGCCAAATCACCTATCTGCTTACACAGAGATTAAACATGAAACCACCAGCTGCTTTATGTGCGTTTGTTTCCTAGAGGATTATGTAGCTACAGTAGAAACATGCATCATTTAGACAAAAGTGGAAGGGGATTTGTCTGCTGCTTCTGCATCTGATTCTTATTCCTTATAAGCCAGACAACAACAACAAAAACACAAACAAAAAAAACGGATGTTTTATTGTCACATACATTGGATAGGTGGAGTGTAATGTGTTGTTTTACAGGGTAAAAAGGCAGTCTGGCTCTCTTTTAAGGTATGTCACGCCTGGCTCCTGCTCTCCCTCTCTGGCTGCTCCATGGCGCCAGGCTGCCCTTCATTACACACACCTGTCACCATCATTACACGTATCAGCGCTCACTGGACTCACCTGGACTCACCTGGACTCACCTGGACCCCTTCACTTTGTTTTCTGTCTGTTCCTCAGTTGTTTCCCTGTGTCAGTGTTAATGTCTGTATGTTTTTCCCCTGTCCAGACGCTGTCCGTATTCTGTTCCTGTCCTTGCTTCATTTAAATGTTCACTTCCTGTACTTGCTTCTCATCTCCAGCGTCCTCACAAGGTCCTTACTACTGAATAGTGTTGGGTCCACGGGTGTAGGAGTCTAAATAAGAATACAAGAAGGGATGGCGACCCGCACGTCTACTGTTTGGGTGGCAGGTAGCCTAGTGGTTAAGAGGACCTGTAACCGAAAGGTCTCTGGTTTGAATCCCAGAGTCGACTAAGTGAATAATCTGTCGGGGTGTGTGCGTGACAACCAAAACAAACCCCATCTTGCAGTAGACATATGGTTACTGTCCAAAATTGTAATCAGTAAAGTAACTTTTAGATGATCCAAATTCAGTAACGTAATCTGATTACTTGCTATTACTATTTTTGATGACTTTAAACTTTAAGAGGCATTACAAGAAGACAAAAAATGTCCCAACAAATCACATCATAGCGGTCTCTGATTGGTGGTCATCATTTGGTGTGTCATCATAGTGGTCTCTGATTGGTGGTCGGACTCACTCAGGTGGAACAAACTTTTTTTTTTCCAATGCTGTTTTGAATGTCATTGAGAAAACAGAAAGGTGTCATAATTTTTTCAAAATCGTTCCTAAATCCTGTAATGTGATTACCATAGTTTAGATGGTAACGTAACTGATTACAATTACAGTTTTTATTTTTGCTATGTTTGTTATCTGATTACATCCCCAACCCTGGCTATGGGAACCAGGGAAAGGGGTCCCCACTTCCTGTTTCTCCTGAGAGGAGTGTCTGCTACTCCATCAAAGCAAAGGTTACCCCAATGTGGTCTACAATAAGTGCTCTGATGAGATACACACAGCTGTGGTCTGTGCCACTCTGACGGTCAAAGGTCAAAGGTTAGCCTGACATACAAGTATGCTTAGCCTGTAGTGTATATATACTTAGCCTGTAAAATAAGTATGCTTAGCCTGTAGTGTATATATACTTAGCCTGTAGAACAAGTATGCTTAGCCTGTAGTATATATATACTTAGCCTGTAGAATAAGTATGCTTAGCCTGTAGTGTATATATACTTAGCCTGTAGAACAAGTATGCTTAGCCTGTAGTGTATATATACTTAGCCTGTAGAACAAGTATGCTTAGCCTGTAGTGTATATATACTTAGCCTGTAGAACAAGTATGCTTAGCCTGTAGTATATATATACTTAGCCTGTAAAATAAGTATGCTTAGCCTGTAGTGTATATATACTTAGCCTGTAGAACAAGTATGCTTAGCCTGTAGTATATATATACTTAGCCTGTAGAATAAGTATGCTCAGCCTGTAGTGTATATATACTTAGCCTGTAGAATAAGTATGCTTAGCCTGTAGTATATATACTTAGCCTGTAAAATAAGTATGCTTAGCCTGTAGTGTATATATACTTAGCCTGTAAAATAAGTATGCTTAGCCTGTAGTGTATATATACTTAGCCTGTAGAATAAGTATGCTTAGCCTGTAGTGTATATATACTTAGCCTGTAGAATAAGTATGCTTAGCCTGTAGTGTATATATACTTCAAATCAAATCAGTCACATACACATGGTTAGCAGATGTTAATGCGAGTGTAGCGAAATGCTTGTGCTTCTAGTTCCGACAATGCAGTAATAACCAACGAGTAATCTAACCTAACAATTTCACAACAACTACCTTATACACACAAGTGTAAAGGGATGAAGAATATGTACATAAAAATATATGAATGAGTGATGGTACAGAACGGCATAGGCAAGATGCAGTAGATGGTAAAGAGTACAGTATATACATATGAGATGAGTAATGTAGGGTATGTTAACATTATATTAAGTGGCATTGTTTAAAGTGGCTAGTGATACATTTTTTACATCAATTTTTCCATTATTCAAGTGGCTGGAGTTGAGTCAGTATGTTGGCAGCAGCCACTCAATGTTAGTGATGGCTGTTTAACAGTCTGATGGCCTTGAGATAGAAGCTGTTTTTCAGTCTCTCGGTCCCTGCTTTGATGCACCTGTACTGACCTCGCCTTCTAGATGATAGCGGGGTGAACAGGCCGTGGCTCGGGTGGTTGTTGTCCTTATTGATCTTTATGCTCTTCCTGTGACATCGGGTGCTGTAGGTGTCCTGGAGGGCAGGTAGTTTGTCCCCGGTGATGCGTTGTGCAGACCTCACTACCCTCTGGAGAGCATCACGGTTGTGGGCGGAGCAGTTGCCGTACCAGGCGGTGATACAGCCCGACAGGATGCTCTCGATTGTGCATCTGTAAAGGTTTGTGAGTGCTTTTGGTGACAAGCCAAATTTATTCAGCCTCCTGAGGTTAATAACGCCTCACAAACCCGGATCCGGGATCCCCCCCATCACAAAAGCTGACTAGCATAGCCTAGCCTAAAGTTACAGGGATATCATAAAATAAAATGTTCATGAAATCACAAGTCCAAGACACCAAATGAAAGATACAGATCTTGTGATTCAAGCCATCATCTCAGATTTTTTAAATGTTTTACAGGGAAGACACAATATGTAAATCTATTAGCTAACCATGTTAGCAAAAGACACCACTTTTTTTACTCCACCATTTTTTTTACTGCATCAGTAGCTATCACAAATTCGACCAAATAAAGATATAAATAGCCACTAACCAAGAAACAATTCTCATCAGATGACAGTCTGATAACATATTTATTGTATAGCATAGGTTTTGTTAGATTAATGTGCATATTTCAGGTATAAATCATAGTTTACAATTGCAGCCCCCATTACAACTATCACTAAAATGACTAGAATAACTACAGAGACCATCGTGTATTAGCTAATTACTCATCATAAAACATTTCTTAAAAATACACAGCGTACAGCAGATGAAAGACACAGATCATGTGAATATAGCCAATATGTCAGATTTTCTAAGTGTTTTACAGCGAAAACACAATATAGCGTTATCTTAGCTTACTACAAGTCAGTCACACAGTAGCATTGATTCAAGCCAAAAATAGCAATAACGTTATAAACCACCAAACGCTATTAATTTTTTCACTAACCTTCTCAGAATTCTTCAGATGACAGTCCTGTAACATCATATTACACAATGCATATAGTTTGTTCGAAAATGTGCATATTTAGCCGCACAATTCGTGGTTACACAACGTGTTTAGTGGGCAAAAAATCAAGCAATCTGTCCGGCGCCATTTTGGAAAGGCACCTAATCTTATCGAAAACTATTCATAAACTTGACTAAAAAAATACAGGTTGGACAGCAATTGAAAGAGAAATTAGTTCTTAATGCAATCGCTGAATTACATTTTTTAAATTAACCTTACTGCGCAATACTGGGTACAATACAGGGTGCGATAGCGCAACGCTACATGGAAAATAATGGCGTCTAATACATTTTTCTTTTTCAACAGAACAACGTTTTATCAGCATAAATAGTACCTACTATTAGCTGAACTCCCATCAGAATCTTGTGAAAGGTGTCCGTTGGCCAAAAGAATCGTTGCTGGGTTGGAGAATGTTTCCCTCGACGTTGCAATTAGCAGTACAGAATGGCATTCGAGAGAGAGACACCCACGTTTCTACAGCGCCATGGAAATAAATACCTGAAAATTGTAATATACTGACCTAAACTGGTATAATTCGGTTCAAAATAACAAGATTATGATGTCTTTAAAGCCTATAGCGAATAAAAACAGAGCCGGATACTTCTAGGAGCTAAAACCAGACGTTCTAAAAAGACATGCCAAGACCCTCTTTGCGTCAGCGCGAAGTCCCAAAAGGTCGGACACCTCGGTTCCAATCAATTTAAAAACTTTGGGAACTACGTAGAGACGTCATTTCAACTCTCCCTATTCGCTAACAGCCAGGGGAAGGCGTATGCAGTGCATCTCAACCAATAGAAGACAGGCAAAGTTAAAGACAGGTCTCAAAGCAGATGATAAAATTTCCCATTCTCACACAGACATAGGAAAAGTGCTCTAAGTCGAGTTCTGTTTCACTTACAGACATAATTCCAACGGTTTTAGAAACTAGAGAGTGTTTTCTATCCAATAGTAAGAATAATATGCATATTGTACGAGCAAGAATTGAGTAGGAGACCGTTTACATTGGATACACATTTGTGCTATGTCGAAAGAGCACCCCCCTAGTGGCAAGAAGTTAAAGAAGCGCTGCTGCACCTTCTTCACACCGCTGTCTGTGTGGGTGGACCAATTCAGTTTGTTCGTGATGTGTACGCACTTAAAACTTTCTACCCTCTCCACTACTGTCCCGTCGATGTGGATAGGAGGGTGCTCCCTCTGCTGTTTCCTGAAGTCCACGATCATCTCCTTTGTTTTGTTGACGTTGAGTATGAGGTTATTTTCCTCACACCACACTCCGAGGGCCGTCACTTCCTCCCTGTAGGCCGTCTCGTCGTTGTTGGTAATCAAGCCTACCACTGTAGTGTCGTCTGCAAACTTGATGATTGAGTTGGAGGCGTGCATGGCCACGCAGTCGTGGGTGAACAGGGAGTACAGGAGAGGGCTCAGAAAGCGTCCTTGTGGGGCCCCAGTGTTGAGGATCAGCGGGGTGGAGATGTTGTTACCTACCCTCACCACCTGGGGGCGGCCCGTCAGGAAGTCCAGTACCCAGTTGCACAGGGCGGAGTCGAGCTTGATGACGAGTTTGGAGGGTAGTATGGTGTTAAATGCTGAGCTGTAGTCGATGAACAGCACTCTCACATAGGTATTCCTCTTGTCCAGATGGGTTAGGGCATTGTGCAAAGTGGTTGCGATTGCGTCATCTGTGGACCTATTGGGGTGGTAAGCAAGTGGGAACAGCAGACTGGGATAAGGATTGATTGAATATGTTCGTAAACACACCAGCCAGCTGGTCTGCGCATGCTCTGAGGACGCGGCTGGGGATGCAGTCTGGGCCTGCAGCCTTGCGAGGGTTAACACGTTTAAATGTTTTATCATTTACAAGCTTAATTTCTTGTTAATCTAACTGCGTTGTCAGATTTCAATAAGGCTTTACGGCGAAAGCATGCCATGTGATTGTCTGAGGACGGCGCCCCACATCAACATATTTTTCAACCAGCACAGGCTTCACAAAATCACAAATAGCGATTAAATAAATCACTTACCTTTGAAGATCTTTCTCTGTTTGCAATCCCAAGGGTCCCAGCTACAACTTGAATGGTCGTTTTGTTCGATAAAATTATTCTTTATATCCCAAAAATCTGTTTAGTTGGCGCCATTGATTTCAGTAATCCACTCGTTCAATATGCTATAATCAAGATTGAAAAATTGCACCCGTAGGCTGCTCTCCGTGTTGCTGGTGATTTTAATTCTGTGTCATTAAGATACGTGATGCCCAAGTCCTAGACTACTGTGATTCTACCCAAAAGGAAGCATACAAGGCCCTCCATCATCCCCCATTAGGCAAATCAGATCATGACTACGTACTCCTGCTTCTTGTTTACAAGCAGACCAGGAATTACTTGTGACTCGCTCCGTTTAGAAATGGTCACCAAAATGGTCACCTGACTGGAATATGTTCAGAGACTCCGCCGATAACGTTCAAGAGCTAACCACCATTGAAAACTTGAGCGTGCATATTCACCCCCAAAAGTCAATTATTTTTTAGAGCCACCTTTTGCAGCAATTACAGCTGCAAGTCTCTTGGGATATTTCTCCATAAGTTTGGCACATCTAGCCACTGGGATGTTTGCCCATTCTTCAAGGCAAAACTGCTCCAGCTCCTTCAAGTTGGATAAGTTCCGTTAGTGTACAGAAATCTTTAAGTCATACCACAGATTCTCAATTGGATTGAGGTCTGGGACAAGACTAAATGTGAGCCATTGGATAGAAACAAAAAGTAATCCAGTCACTGGGACCAGATCTCAAAAAACATTTTTACATATATTTAAATTGTTTTTATATTAAACAGATTAAACACATTTTGACCAAGGGATCCATGGAATATGTTTAGATGGTGTAATGCAATTCAATTATTTGATTCATCTCCAATTCATTATCTTAACCTTGGGACAAATTGGCCTGGCAGTCTCACAGGGATATTGATATCCACAGTACTGTACTCCGCCATTTACATTTTTTACATAAATCCACTGTAATTTAAGTTTTAGAACTGCAAAGGTTTCTGTCCGCCTTATTGCAAAATGTGTACAATTGCAGGAAATTCGCTTGAACATTTTCTCTCTGATTTTAAGAGATGGGCCTTTAAAATGTTCTTTTCCCAGGGCCTTAGACTTACTTAGTCTGGCCATGCACTGGCTAGCTAGCCAGCCAGCTAGCTAAAATTTTCCCTTTCCTAAATTAGCCATGGATGGAGACAGGGATTTGGACTTGAGGTTTTACTTCCTTCTCCGTACTGGCCAATGATTATAAAGGCGATTCTGATCCAACCATTAATTCATACATTGTTGTTCCCCCGGCCTGAGAGGATGAAAGTTTAATATGTAGCTAGATGTAGAAGGCTAATGTTAACTAGCTAACGTTGTCCATGAATGGAAGTTAGGCTAGCGAGGAAGCATTTTAGTCAGGTAGCCTAGGATAACAAATACTAAAAGTGTGTACCCTACGACAAAGTGATAGACCGTTTAGTCATCATGAAAGAGAGGAGGATGGCATTGGTGTTCCTCTACAAGCAGGGGGAGTCAACATGTTGTTTCTACGAGCATGCACAAACACACGTACGCACACACACACAAGCACGTACACAGAAACAGAACCATGGACTGCCACAACATATTGAGTTTACATTAGTTTAAATTGTTTTTGGTATCTTTTAATTGTCACTGTATTAGACAAAGCAGAGGTGATTTGATGAACGTTGAAATGTTGAAGTTGAAATGGTGCTGGAATAGTGGAGGCAGCTCCTGTTGTTGAAATGGTGCTGGAATAGTGGAGGCAGCCCCTGTTGTTGAAATGGTGCTGGAATAGTGGAGGCAGCTCCTGTTGTTGAAATGGTGCTGGAACAGTGGAGGCAGCTCCTGTTGTTGAAATGGTGCTGGAATAGTGGAGGCAGCCCCTGTTGTTGAAATGGTGCTGGAACAGTGTAGGCAGCTCCTGTTGTTGAAATGGTGCTGGAATAGTGGAGGCAGCTCCTGTTGTTGAAATGGTGCTGGAACAGTGGAGGCAGCTCCTGTTGTTGAAATGGTGCTGGAATAGTGGAGGCAGCTCCTGTTGTTGAAATGGTGCTGGAATAGTGGAGGCAGCACCTGTTGTTGAAATGGTACTGGAACAGTGGAGGAAGCTCCTGTTGTTGAAATGGTGCTGGAACAGTGGAGGCAGCTCCTGTTGTTTAAATGGTGCTGGAACAGTGGAGGCAGCTCCTGTTGTTGAAATGGTGCTGGAATAGTGGAGGCAGCTCCTGTTGTTGAAATGGTGCTGGAATAGTGGAGGCAGCTCCTGTTGTTGAAATGGTACTGGAACAGTGGAGGCAGCTCCTGTTGTTGAAATGGTGCTGGAACAGTGGAGGCAGCTCCTGTTGTTGAAATGGTGCTGGAATAGTGGAGGCAGCTCCTGTTGTTGAAATGGTGCTGGAACAGTGGAGGCAGCTCCTGTTGTTGAAATGGTGCTGGAATAGTGGAGGCAGCTCCTGTTGTTGAAATGGTACTGGAACAGTGGAGGCAGCTCCTGTTGTTGAAATGGTGCTGGAATAGTGGAGGCAGCTCCTGTTGTTGAAATGGTGCTGGAACAGTGGAGGCAGCTCCTGTTGTTGAAATGGTGCTGGAATAGTGGAGGCAGCTCCTGTTGTTGAAATGGTGCTGGAACAGTGGAGGCAGCTCCTGTTGTTGAAATGGTGCTGGAACAGTGGAGGCAGCTCCTGTTGTTGAAATGGTGCTGGAACAGTGGAGGCAGCTCCTGTTGTTGAAATGGTACTAGAACAGTGGAGGCAGCTCCTGTTGTTGAAATGGTACTAGAACAGTGGAGGCAGCTCCTGTTGTTGAAATGGTGCTGGAACAGTGGAGGCAGCTCCTGTTGTTGAAATGGTACTAGAACAGTGGAGGCAGCTCCTGTTGTTGAAATGGTGCTGGAACAGTGGAGGCAGCTCCTGTTGTTGAAATGGTACTAGAACAGTGGAGGCAGCTCCTGTTGTTGAAATGGTGCTGAAATAGTGGAGGCAGCTCCTGTTGTTGAAATGGTACTAGAACAGTGGAGGCAGCTCCTGTTGTCTTTGTGACTTGCAGTAACTCTCTGTGGTTTTATATCAATAGCTGTTTAGTGGTCTGAAAATGTGGGAAACATGAACTTGCTTGACCATGTTGTAGGTCATGTAACTGTCTGTTCCTGTCCATGCAAAATGCTTTGTTGACTAAACCGGACAGAGGTCGCTCCTGTGGTTGAATTTATTCTGCCACTGTGTCTTCTTATTGTCTCTGCCTTTAGGCCTATATATCACGGTGTCAAGGCATATGAACAAACAGGTTATAGAGCAAACAACACAATTATCACAACACACAGGTTGTAATTTGGCATCCCCAGTGATTATTTTGTTTTACCCCGTTATCTCCCCAATGTCGTGGTATCCAACTGGTAGTTACAGTATTATATTATTATTATATTATATTAGTATTGTCTCATCGCTGAAACTCCCGTACGGACTTGGGAGAGGCGATCCCGTACGGACTTGGGAGAGGCGATCCCGTACGGACTTGGGAGAGGCAAAGGTCGAGAGCCGTGAATCCACACAACCCAACCAAACCGCACTGCTACTTGACACAATGCTCACTTAACCCGGAAGCCAGTCGCACCAATGTGTTGAAGGAAACACCGTGCACCTGGCGACCGTGTCAGCGTAAACTGTGCCCGGGACCACTACTGCTCCACGGCCAAATAAAGTTTGAGAACCTCTGCTTGATCTACTGTACTGAACTCTACTCTAATCTACTCTACTGAACTCTACTCTATTCTACCCTACTGTACTGTACTGACCTACACCCTACTGTACTGAACTCTACTCTATTCTACCCTACTGTACTGTACTCTACTCTATTCTACCCTACTGTACTGTACTGAACTCTACTCTATTCTACCCTACTGTACTGTACAGAACTCTACTCTACTCTACCCTACTGTACTGTACAGAACTCTACTATACTCTACTCTACCCTACTGTACTGTAGAGAACTCTACTCTACTCTACCCTACTGTACTGTACAGAACTCTACTCTACTCTACCATACTGTACTGTACAGAACTCTACTCTACTCTACTCTACTCTACTCTACTCTACCCTACTGTACTGTACAGAACTCTACTCTACTCTACCCTACTGTACTGTACAGAACTCTACTCTACTCTACTCTACCATACTGTACTGTACAGAACTCTACTCTACTCTACCCTACTGTACTGTACAGAACTCTACTCTACTCTACCCTACTGTACTGTACAGAACTCTACTCTACTCTACCCTACTGTACTGTACAGAACTCTACTCTACTCTACTCTACCATACTGTACTGTACAGAACTCTACTCTACTCTACTCTACTGTACTGTACATAACTCTACTCTACTCTACTCTACTCTACTCTACTCTACTCTACTCTACCCTACTGTACTGTACTGTACAGAACTCTACTCTACTCTACCCTACTGTACTGTACAGAACTCTACTCTACTCTACCCTACTGTACTGTACTGAACTCTACTCTACTCTACCCTACTGTACTGTACTGAACTCTACTCTATTCTACCCTACTGTACTGTACAGAACTCTACTCTACTCTAACCTACTGTACTGTACAGAACTCTACTCTACTCTACTCTACCCTACTGTACTGTACAGAACTCTACTCTACTCTACTCTACCCTACTGTACTGTACAGAACTCTACTCTACTCTACCCTACTGTACTGTACATAACTCTACTCTACTCTACCCTACTGTACTGTACAGAACTCTACTCTACTCTACCCTACTGTACTGTACAGAACTCTACTCTACTCTACTCTACCATACTGTACTGTACAGCACTCTACTATACTCTACTCTACCCTACTGTACTGTACAGAACTCTACTCTACTCTACCCTACTGTACTGTACAGAACTCTACTCTACTCTACTCTACTCTACTCTACCCTACTGTACTGTACAGAACTCTACTCTACTCTACCCTACTGTACTGTACAGAACTCTCTACCCTACTGTACTGTACAGAACTCTACTCTACTCTACTCTACCCTACTGTACTGTACAGAACTATACTCTACTCTACCCTACTGTACAGAACTCTACTCTACTCTGCTCTACCATACTGTACTGTACTGAACTCTACTCTACTCTACTGTACTGTACTGTGCTTCACAGAACTCTACTCTACTGTACGGTACTGAACTATACTCGACTGTACTGTACAGAACTCTACTCTACACTACTGTACTGAATTCTACTCTACTCCACTCTATCCTACCCTACCCTCTACTCTACTCTACTCTACCCTACTCTACCCTACTCTACCCTCTATTCTACTCTACTGTACTCTACTATACACCACTCTACTCTACTCTTCTCATCTCCACTCTACTCTACTCTTTTCTACTCTACTCTTTTCTACTCTACTCTATTCTACTCTACTCTACTTTAAACTACTCTACTCTATTATAATCTGCTCTACTCTACTCTAAACTATTATACTCTACTCTACTCCACTCTACTCTACTCTGCTCTATTCTACTCTGCACTACTCTACTCTATTTGAGTCTGCTCTACTCTGCTGTACTCTACTCTACTATACTCTACTCTAAACTACTCTACTCTACTCTAAACTACTCTACTCTAAACTACTCTACTCCATTTTACACTACTCTATCCTACTGTAAACGACTCTACTCTATTCTACTCTGCTCTAGTCTACTGTAATTAACTCTACTATCCTCTACTCTACCGTATTGAACTCCACTCTATTCTACTCTACTCTAAACTACTCTACTCTATTCTACTCTGCTCTACTCAACTCTAAACTACTCTACTCTAAACTACTCTACTCTAAACTACTCCACTCTAAACTACTCCACTCTACTCTACTCTATTCTAAACTACTCTACTCTATTCTACTCTGCTCTACTCTAAACTACTCTACTCCAAACTACTCCACTCTACTCTACTCCACTCTACTCTAAACTACTCTACTCTAAACTACTCTACTCTAAACTACTCCACTCGACTCTACTCAACTCGACTCTACTCTATTCTAAACTACTCTACTCTACTCTGCTCTACTCTAAACTACTCTACTCTAAACTACTCCACTCTACTCTACTCCACTATACTCTACTCTAAACTACTCTACTCTATTCTACTCTGCTCTACTTTACTCAAAACTACTCTACTCTTACCTACTCTGCTCTACTTTAAACTACTCTACTCTATTCTACTCTGCTCTACTCTGCTCTACTCTGCTCTAAACTACTCTACTCTCTTCTACTCTACTCTGCTCTAAACTACTCTACTCGATTCTACTCTACTCTAAACTACTCTACTCTATTCTACTCTACTCTGCTCTAAACTACTCTATTCGATTCTACTCTAGTCTAAACTACTCTAATCCATTCTACACTACTCTATCATACTCTACACTGCTCTACTCTATTCTACTCTGCTTTACTATACTGTACTGAACTCTAATTAACTATACTCTACTCTCCCTTTTATTATACTCTACTCTACTGTACACTACCATCTACTCTACCCTCTACCCTACTCTACCTTCTATTCTACTCTGCTTTACTCTACTCTACACTACTCTACTATATGCTACATTCAACTCTACCCTACCATCTACTCTACTCTACCCTTCTCTACCGTCTACTTTACGCTACTGTACCCTCTACTCTACCATACTCTTCCCTCTACTCTACCCTGCCCCACCCTTTACTAAACTCTTCCCTCTATTCTACTATATTCTAATGTACTCTACTCTCTTCTATCTTCTACTCTACCCTCTTCTCTGTTCTACTCTAACTACTCAACTCTACACTACTCTAAACTACTCAACTCTACACTACTCTAAACTACCATACTCTATTAGATTATATTATACTCTACTCTACTCTGCTCTACCCTACTCTACTGTACTATAATGTACTGTACTCTACCCTACTCTACTGTACTCTACTCTACTGTACTCTACTGTACTCTACTCTACTCTACCCTACTCTACTGCACTCTACTGTACTGTACTCTGATGTACTGTACTCTACTGTACTGTACTCTACTGTACTCTGATGTACTGTACTCTGATGTACTGTACTCTGATGTACTGTACTCTGATGTACTCCACTGTCCTGAACTATACTCCAATGTGTTGTATTGTACTGCACTGTACTCGACTGTACTCTACTCTGCTCTACTCTACTCTAGAGTAGAGTACAGTAAAGTACAGTAGAGTAGAGTAGAGCAGAGTAGAGTACAGTAAAGTACAGTACTCTACTCTGCTCTACTCCACTCTACTCTACTGTACTTTACTGTACTCTACTCTACTCTACTCTGCTCTACTCCACTCTACTCTACACTACTCGGCTGTACTCTACGGTACTTTACTGTACTCTACGGTACTTTACTGTACTCTACTCTACTCTACTCTACTTTACTGTACTCTACTCTACTCTACTCTGCACTACTCTACTGTACTCTACGGTACTTTACTGTACTGTACTCTACTCTGCTCTACTCTACTCTACTGTACTCTACTGAACTATACTCTAATGCGTTGTATTGTACTGCACTGTACTCAGCTGTGCTCTGCTGAGCTGTGATGTCCAAACTTGAGAAACATGAGGAGAATGATATTAATATTCATAATGATACATTTCTGTGTAGTACAGATCAAGGTCCCGTGATATAACTCTGTTATCGGTTGTAAATCCACTTCCATGACTGTAGTTCAATACCCAAAAGAGATTTCTTCAAACAAAATGTTGTTTGCCCTCCATTCACATTCTCTCTATTCATTCTGTCCCTCCATCCGTTCTCTCTCTCCATTCGTTCTCTCTCTCCATCCGTTCTCTCTCTCCATCCGTTCTCTCTCTCCATCCGTTCTCTCTCTCCATCCGTTCTCTCTATCTCCATCCGTTCTCTCTCTCCATCCATTCTCTCTATCCATCCGTTCTCTCTCTCCATCCGTTCTCTCTCTCCATCCGTTCTCTCTCCATCCGTTCTCTCTCTCCATCCGTTCTCTCTCCATCCGCTCTCTCTCTCCATCCGCTCTCTCTCTCCATCCGTTCTCTCTCCATCCGTTCTCTCTCCATCCGTTCTCTCTCCATCCGTTCTCTCTCCATCCGCTCTCTCTCCATCCGTTCTCTCTCCATCCGCTCTCTCTCTCCATCCGTTCTCTCTCTCCATCCGTTCTCTCTCCATCCGCTCTCTCTCTCCATCCGCTCTCTCTCTCCATCCGTTCTCTCTCCATCCGTTCTCTCTCCATCCGTTCTCTCTCCATCCGTTCTCTCTCCATCCGTTCTCTCTCCATCCGTTCTCTCTCCATCCGTTCTCTCTCCATCCGCTCTCTCTCTCCATCCGCTCTCTCTCTCTCTCTCCATCCGTTCTCTCTCCATCCGTTCTCTCTCCATCCGTTCTCTCTCCATCCGCTCTCTCTCCATCCGCTCTCTCTCTCCATCCGTTCTCTCTCTCCATCCGTTCTCTCTCCATCCGTTCTCTCTCCATCCGTTCTCTCTCCATCCGTTCTTTCTCCATCCGTTCTTTCTCCATCCATTCTCTCTCTCCATCCGGTCTCTCTCTCCATCCGTTCTCTCTCTCCATCCGTTCTTTCTCCATCCGTTCTCTCTCTCCATCCGTTCTTTCTCCATCCATTCTCTCTCTCCATCCGTTCTCTCTCCATTCGCTCTCTCTCTCCATTCGCTCTCTCTCTCCATCCGTTCTCTCTCTCTCCATCCGTTCTCTCTCTCTCCATCCGTTCTCTCTCCATCCGTTCTCTCTCTCCATCCGTTCTCTCTCTCCATCCGCTCTCTCTCTCCATCCTTTCTCTCTCTCCATCCGTTCTCTCTCTCCATCCGTTCTCTCCATCCGTTCTCTCTCTCCATCCATTCTCTCTCTCCATCCATTCTCTCTCTCCATCCATTCTCTCTCTCCATCCGTTCTCTCTCTCCATCCGCTCTCTCCATCCGTTCTCTCCATCCGTTCTCTCTCTCCATCCGTTCTCTCTCTCTCCATCCGTTCTCTCCATCCGTTCTCTCTCTCCATCCGTTCTCTCTCTCCATCCGTTCTCTCTCTCTCCATCCGTTCTCTCTCTTTATCCGTTCTCTCTCTCCATCCGTTCTCTCCATCCATTCTCTCTCTCCATCCATTCTCTCTCTCCATCCGTTCTCTCTCTCCATCCGCTCTCTCTCTCCATCCGCTCTCTCCATCCGTTCTCTCTCTCCATCCATTCTCTCTCTCCATCTGTTCTCTCCATCCGTTCTCTCTCTCCATCCGTTCTCTCTCTCCATCCGTTCTCTCTCTCCATCTGTTCTCTCCATCCGTTCTCTCTCTCCATCCGTTCTCTCTCTCCATCTGTTCTCTCCATCCATTCTCTCTCTCCATCCGTTCTCTCCATCCGTTCTCTCTCTCCATCCGTTCTCTCCATCCGTCTCTCTCTCCATCCGTTCTTTCTCCATCCGTTCTCTCTCTCCATCCGTTCTTTCTCCATCCGTTCTCTCTCTCCATCCGTTCTGTCCATCCGTCCGTTCTCTCTCATCCGTCCGTTCTCTCTCTCCATCCGTTCTCTCTCTCCATCCGTTCTCTCTCTCTCCATCCGTTCTCTCTCTCCATCCGTTCTCTCTCTCTCCATCCGTTCTCTCTCTCCATCCGTTCTCTCTCTCCATCCGTTCTCTCTCTCCATCCGTTCTCTCTCTCCATCCGTTCTTTCCATCCGTTCTCTCTCTCCATCCGTTCTCTCCATCCGTTCTCTCTCTCTCCATCCGTTCTCTCTCTCTCCATCCGTTCTCTCTCTCTCCATCCGTTCTCTCTCTCTCCATCCGTTCTCTCTCTCTCCATCCGTTCTCTCTCTCCATCCGTTCTCTCTCTCCATCCGTTCTCTCCATCCGTTCTCTCACTCCATCCGTTCTCTCTCTCCATCCGTTCTCTCCATCCGTTCTCTCTCTCCATCCGTTCTCTCCATCCGTTCTCTCTCTCCATCCGTTCTCTCTCTCCATCCGTTCTCTCTCTCCATCCGTTCTTTCCATCCGTTCTCTCTCTCCATCCGTTCTCTCTCTCTCCATCCGTTCTCTCTCTCTCCATCCGTTCTCTCTCTCTCCATCCGTTCTCTCTCTCCATCCGTTCTCTCTCTCTCCATCCGTTCTCTCTCTCTCCATCCGTTCTCTCTCTCTCCATCCGTTCTCTCTCTCCATCCGTTCTCTCTCTCTCCATCCGTTCTCTCTCTCTCCATCCGTTCTCTCTCTCCATCCGTTCTCTCTCTCCATCCGTTCTCTCCATCCGTTCTCTCTCTCCATCCGTTCTCTCCATCCGTTCTCTCACTCCATCCGTTCTCTCTCTCCATCCGTTCACTCCATCCGTTCTCTCTCTCCATCCGTTCTCTCCATCCGTTCTCTCTCTCCATCCGTTCTCTCCATCCGTTCTCTCTCTCCATCCGTTCTCTCCATCCGTTCACTCTCTCCATCCGTTCTCTCCATCCGTCCGTTCTCTCCATCCGTCCATTCTCTCTCTCTCCATCCGTTCTCTCTCTCCATCCGTTCTCTCTCTCCATCCGTTCTCTCTCTCTCCATCCGTTCTCTCTCTCTCCATCCGTTCTCTCTCTCTCCATCCGTTCTCTCTCTCCATCCGGTCTCTCTCTCTCCATCCGTTCTCTCTCTCTCCATCCGTTCTCTCTCCATCCGTTCTCTCTCTCCATCCGTTCTCTCTCTCCATCCGTTCTCTCTCTCCATCCGCTCTCTCTCTCCATCCTTTCTCTCTCTCCATCCGTTCTCTCTCTCCATCCGTTCTCTCCATCCGTTCTCTCTCTCCATCCATTCTCTCTCTCCATCCGTTCTCTCTCTCCATCCATTCTCTCTCTCCATCCATTCTCTCTCTCCATCCGTTCTCTCTCTCCATCCGCTCTCTCTCTCCATCCATTCTCTCTCTCCATCCGTTCTCTCCATCCGTTCTCTCCATCCGTTCTCTCTCTCCATCCGTTCTCTCTCTCTCCATCCGTTCTCTCTCTTTATCCATTCTCTCTCTCCATCCGTTCTCTCTCTCCATCCGTTCTCTCTCTCCATCCGCTCTCTCTCTCCATCCGCTCTCTCCATCCGTTCTCTCTCTCCATCCGTTCTCTCTCTCCATCTGTTCTCTCCATCCGTTCTCTCTCTCCATCCGTTCTCTCTCTCCATCTGTTCTCTCCATCCATTCTCTCTCTCCATCCGTTCTCTCTCTCTCCATCCGTTCTCTCTCTCCATCCGTTCTCTCTCTCTCCATCCGTTCTCTCTCTCCATCCGGTCTCTCTCTCCATCCGTTCTCTCTCTCCATCCGCTCTCTCCATCCGCTCTCTCTCTCCATCCGTTCTCTCTCTCCATCCGTTCTCTCTCTCTCCATCCGTTCTCTCTCTCTCCATCCATTCTCTCTCTCCATCCATTCTCTCTCTCCATCCGTTCTCTCTCTCCATCCGCTCTCTCTCTCCATCCATTCTCTCTCTCCATCCGTTCTCTCCATCCGTTCTCTCCATCCGTTCTCTCTCTCCATCCGTTCTCTCTCTCTCCATCCGTTCTCTCTCTTTATCCATTCTCTCTCTCCATCCGTTCTCTCTCTCCATCCGTTCTCTCTCTCCATCCGCTCTCTCTCTCCATCCGCTCTCTCCATCCGTTCTCTCTCTCCATCCATTCTCTCTCTCCATCTGTTCTCTCCATCCGTTCTCTCTCTCCATCCGTTCTCTCTCTCCATCTGTTCTCTCCATCCATTCTCTCTCTCCATCCGTTCTCTCTCTCTCCATCCGTTCTCTCTCTCTCCATCCGTTCTCTCTCTCTCCATCCGTTCTCTCTCTCCATCCGTTCTCTCTCTCCATCCGTTCTCTCTCTCCATCCGCTCTCTCCATCCGCTCTCTCTCTCCATCCGTTCTCTCTCTCCATCCGTTCTCTCTCTCTCCATCCGTTCTCTCTCTCTCCATCCGTTCTCTCTCCATCCGTTCTCTCTCTCCATCCGTTCTCTCTCTCCATCCGTTCTCTCTCTCCATCCGCTCTCTCTCTCCATCCTTTCTCTCTCTCCATCCGTTCTCTCTCTCCATCCGTTCTCTCCATCCGTTCTCTCTCTCCATCCATTCTCTCTCTCCATCCGTTCTCTCTCTCCATCCATTCTCTCTCTCCATCCGTTCTCTCTCTCCATCCGTTCTCTCTCTCCATCCGTTCTCTCTCTCCATCCATTCTCTCTCTCCATCCGTTCTCTCCATCCGTTCTCTCCATCCGTTCTCTCTCTCCATCCGTTCTCTCTCTCTCCATCCGTTCTCTCCATCCGTTCTCTCTCTCCATCCGTTCTCTCTCTCCATCCGTTCTCTCTCTCTCCATCCGTTCTCTCTCTTTATCCGTTCTCTCTCTCCATCCGTTCTCTCTCTCCATCCGTTCTCTCTCTCCATCCGCTCTCTCTCTCCATCCGCTCTCTCCATCCGTTCTCTCTCTCCATCCGTTCTCTCTCTCCATCCGTTCTCTCCATCCGTTCTCTCTCTCCATCCGTTCTCTCTCTCCATCTGTTCTCTCCATCCATTCTCTCTCTCCATCCGTTCTCTCCATCCGTTCTCTCTCTCCATCCGTTCTCTCCATCCGTTCTCTCTCCATCCGTTCTCTCCATCCGTTCTCTCTCTCCATCCGTTCTCTCCATCCGTTCTCTCTCTCCATCCGTTCTGTCCATCCGTCCGTTCTCTCCATCCGTCCGTTCTCTCTCTCCATCCGTTCTCTCTCTCCATCCGTTCTCTCTCTCCATCCGTTCTCTCTCTCCATCCGCTCTCTCTCTCCATCCGTTCTCTCCATCCGTTCTCTCTCTCCATCCGTTCTCTCTCTCCATCCGTTCTCTCTCTCTCCATCCGTTCTCTCTCTTTATCCATTCTCTCTCTCCATCCGTTCTCTCTCTCCATCCGTTCTCTCTCTCCATCCGCTCTCTCTCTCCATCCGCTCTCTCCATCCGTTCTCTCTCTCCATCCGTTCTCTCTCTCCATCTGTTCTCTCCATCCGTTCTCTCTCTCCATCCGTTCTCTCTCTCCATCTGTTCTCTCCATCCATTCTCTCTCTCCATCCGTTCTCTCCATCCGTTCTCTCTCTCCATCCGTTCTCTCCATCCGTTCTCTCTCCATCCGTTCTCTCCATCCGTTCTCTCTCTCCATCCGTTCTCTCCATCCGTTCTCTCTCTCCATCCGTTCTGTCCATCCGTCCGTTCTCTCCATCCGTCCGTTCTCTCTCTCCATCCGTTCTCTCTCTCCATCCGTTCTCTCTCTCCATCCGTTCTCTCTCTCCATCCGTTCTCTCTCTCTCCATCCGTTCTCTCTCTCCATCCGTTCTCTCTCTCCATCCGTTCTCTCTCTCCATCCGTTCTCTCTCTCCATCCGTTCTTTCCATCCGTTCTCTCTCTCCATCCGTTCTCTCCATCCGTTCTCTCTCTCTCCATCCGTTCTCTCTCTCTCCATCCGTTCTCTCTCTCTCCATCCGTTCTCTCTCTCTCCATCCGTTCTCTCTCTCTCCATCCGTTCTCTCTCTCCATCCGTTCTCTCCATCCGTCCGTTCTCTCCATCTGTTCTCTCCATCCGTTCTCTCTCTCCATCCGTTCTCTCCATCCGTTCACTCTCTCCATCCGTTCTCTCCATCCGTCCGTTCTCTCCATCCGTTCTCTCTCTCCATCCGTTCTCTCTCTCTCCATCCGTTCTCTCTCTCCATCCGGTCTCTCTCTCCATCCGTTCTCTCTCTCCGTTCGCGCTCTCCATCCGTTCTCTCTCTCCATCCGTTCTCTCCATCCGTTCTCTTACTCCATCCGTTCTCTCTCTCCATCCGTTCTCTCCATCCGTTCTCTCTCTCCATCCGTTCTCTCCATCCGTTCTCTCTCTCCATCCGTTCTCTCTCTCTCCATCCGTTCTCTCCATCCGTTCTCTCTCTCCATCCGTTCTCTCCATCCGTTCTCTCTCTCCATCCGTTCTCTCCATCCGTCCGTTCTCTCCATCTGTTCTCTCCATCCGTTCTCTCTCTCCATCCGTTCTCTCCATCCGTTCACTCTCTCCATCCGTTCTCTCCATCCGTCCGTTCTCTCCATCCGTCCATTCTCTCTCTCTCCATGCGTTCTCTCTCTCCATCCGTTCTCTCTCTCCATCCGTTCTCTCTCTCTCCATCCGTTCTCTCTCTCTCCATCCGTTCTCTCTCTCCATCCGTTCTCTCTCTCCATCCGTTCTCTCTCTCCATCCGCTCTCTTCCTCTCTCTCCATCCGTTCTCTCTCTCCATCCGTTCTCTCCATCCGTTCTCTCTCTCCATCCGTTCTCTCCTCTCCATCTCGTCTCTCTCCATCCGTTCTCTCTCTCCATCCGCTCTCTCTCCATCCGTTCTCTCTCTCCCATCCGTTCTCTCTCTCTCCATCCGTTCTCTCTCTCCATCCGGTCTCTCTCTCCATCCGTTCTCTCTCTCCATCCGTTCTCTCCATCCGTTCTCTCTCTCCATCCGTTCTCTCCATCCGTCCGTTCTCTCCATCTGTTCTCTCCATCCGTTCTCTCTCTCCATCCGTTCTCTCCATCCGTTCACTCTCTCCATCCGTTCTCTCCATCCGTCCGTTCTCTCCATCCGTCCATTCTCTCTCTCTCCATCCGTTCTCTCTCTCCATCCGTTCTCTCTCTCCATCCGTTCTCTCTCTCTCCATCCGTTCTCTCTCTCTCCATCCGTTCTCTCTCTCCATCCGGTCTCTCTCTCCATCCGTTCTCTCTCTCCATCCGCTCTCTCCATCCGTTCTCTCTCTCCATCCGTTCTCTCCATCCGTTCTCTCACTCCATCCGTTCTCTCTCTCCATCTGTTCTCTCCATCCGTTCTCTCTCTCCATCCGTTCTCTCTCTCCATCCGTTCTCTCCATCCGTTCTCTCACTCCATCCGTTCTCTCTCTCCATCTGTTCTCTCCATCCGTTCTCTCTCTCCATCCGTTCTCTTTATCCGTTCACTCTCTCCATCCGTTCTCTCCATCCGTCCGTTCTCTCCATCCGTCCATTCTCTCTCTCTCCATCCGTTCTCTCTCTCCATCCGTTCTCTCACTCCATCCGTTCTCAGCGAGAGCAAATTAACAAAAGGAGCATGGGAAAGTAGTTTCTCGTCATCGCTATGAAACTGATATATTTTTTTATTGAAGCATGTCAGTGTTTCTATGGATGTTTCCAAAATGTCTCCCTATTGGACAACAGTATGGGGAAGTGTAGGGAATAGGATTCCATGACGCACTTAGTACGCTGACTGAAAGCAGAGGGCTTCTGTTCGTATCGGATAGTTCATTTGATTTGAGTTGATTAGGGTAAATGAGTAGTTGTTGCCGTGGAGAGAGTTGTACAGATGTTCCCCATGATGTTCTATTCATTTGCTTTACAGCTACAATCTGCGATAGGTACAAAACATTTTTTTTCACTTTTGAAATAACGATACAAACAAAGATGAAAAAAAAAAGAAGAATATAACGTATGTTAAATGGGCTTAGTTTAACCGTCTTACAGCTCCATCCCTCAGCTGTTTACCAAAACAAGCGGTGGGGGCGGCAGTTTTTTTTCTCATAAATACTATCACAGAATCCATTTGTAATTTATTTTGATTTCATGTTTCCAGGGTTTTGGGTTTCGTTACCTCTGGTAATGCTAACTTCCTAAGCGACTTAAGTGACTCAATGACAGTGCACGGTAAATTGACATCAGTCCAATCATTCTACGCAGCTCTTCTCTGTTCAAATCAGTCCTCACTGGAGAACATACACTATATATAAACAGTATGTGGACACCCCTTCAAATTAGTGGATTTGGCTAATTCAGCCACACACGTTGCTGACAGGTGTGTAAAATTGAGCACACAGCCATGCAATCTCCCAAGACAAACATTGTCAGTAGAATGACCTTACTGAAGAGCTCTGTGACTTTCATCGTGGAACCGTCATAGGATGCCACCTTTCCAACAAGTTAGTTTCTCACATTTCTGCCCTGCTAGACCTGCCCCTGTCAGCTGTAAGTGCTGTTATTGTGAAGTGAAAACGTATAAGGACCAACAACAGCTCAGCCGTGAAGTGATAGGCAACACAAGCTCACAGAACTGTACCTCAGAGGGCTGAAGAACATAGCACTAAAAATCATTTGTCCTCTTTTGCGACACTCGCTACTGAGGTGTTGCTGTTTTTCATTGTTCGGGCTACGCCCCTTAGTTCCAGTGAAGGGAGATGTTAACGCTGCAGCAATGACATTCTAGAAGATTCTGTGCTTCCAAATTTGTGGCAACAGTTTGGCGAAGGCTTTTTCCTTGTTTCAGCATGACAATGCCCCTTCGTGCACAAAGCGAGGTCTATACAGAAATGGTTTGTCGAGATCGGTGTGGAAGAACTTGCCTGACCTGCACAGAGCCCTGACCTCAACCCCATCGAGCACCATTTAGGATGAAATGGAACGCCAACTGCGAGCCAGGCCTAATCACCCAACATCAGTGGCTCGACCTCACTAATGCTCTTGTGGTTGAATGGAAGCAAGTCCCCACAGCAATGTTCCAACATCTAATGGAAAGCCTTCCCAGAAGAGGAGAGGCTGTTGAAGCAGCAAAGGGGGGGACCAACTCCATTTTAAACCCACTTATTTTGGAATTAGATGTTCGACGAGCAGGTGTCCACATACTTTTGATTATGTAATGTAACTGAAAAAAAACTAGAGTTGAAGACAAAAGAGAAAAGCATCCATCTACTAGTGTTGAACACACTGTCATGACCAGAGAAAGATAGATCAGATGTAGGATCTTAATTTGATCACCCTGCTTCAGGGGAACTTTCCTGCAACGCAGGACAACATTTAAACCTGTAGTGTATTTGAGGTTTAAAAAGGCTTCTGAGGTTTGTAATTTCCACTTTGAAATTTCAAACTTCATTTCCTCGTATCAACCACTACAAACAAAATGTATCAACCACTACAAAAATGTCCATTAATTATAATCAACATAATAATTTACATTTCGGTTATTCTAGGCTAGCTTACTACACCAAGGAGTCATAGGTAAGAGAGCTTGCACGTGCCAATGCTAGGTTAGCTAACTCTAGAGGAACTCAGAGAATAAGAGGGAGACATATCAAGTCTACAGCTAAAGCACTAACCCATGACCCTATCTGCTCTCTCACTCTCACGCCTTCATTTCCAACAACAACACCGGTGCTTCAAACTGTAAGCCCACGTAGCCATGGAAACCTGGATAGACCACGCTAAAAATATCACAAATGCAGCCAGCCGCAAAGTTTGTGTCTTTGTGTGTGAGAGGAGAGAGAGGAGAGAGAGAGAGGAGAGGAGAGAGAGGAGAGAGAGAGGAGATATGGAGAGAGAGAGAGAGGAGAGAGAGGCGTGAGATGAGAGAGAGGAGAGAGAGAGAGGAGAGAGAGAAAAGAGAGGAGAGATGGAGAGAGAGAGGAGAGAGAGAGGAGAGAGAGGAGAGAGAGGCGTGAGATGAGAGAGAGGAGAGAGAGAAAAGAGAGAGGAGAGAGAGAGAGAGAGAGGAGAGATGGAGAGAGAGAGGAGAGAGAGAGGAGAGAGAGGAGAGAGAGAGAGAGAGGAGAGATGGAGAGAGAGGAGAGAGATGAGAGAGAGGAGAGAGAGAGAGGAGAGAGAGAGGAGAGAGAGAGGAGAGAGAGAGAGAGAGAGGAGAGAGAGAGAGAGAGAGAGGAGAGAGAGAGGAGAGAGAGGAGAGAGAGGCGTGAGATGAGAGAGAGGAGAGAGAGAGAGGAGAGAGAGAAAAGAGAGAGGAGAGAGAGGAGTGAGAGGAGAGAGAGGAGAGAGGATAGAGGAGAGAGAGGAGAGAGAGAGGAGAGAGAGAGGAGAGAGAGAGGAGAGAGAGAGGAGAGAGAGGAGAGAGAGGAGAGAGAGGAGAGAAAGGGGGAGAGAGAGAGAGAGATCAGTAGTGGTCAGAGAGGATCAAGAACCTACTCCTCCTCAGGTGGAATGAGAGATATAGAGAGTATAGCTGCGTCTAAAATGGCACCCTATGCACTATATCAGAGCCCCAAGGGCCCTGGTCAAAAGTAGTGTACTACATAGTGCATAGGGTGTCATTTTAGACACAGACAATGAGAGGATGAGGTCAAACTGGTTATAGCTGGCAACACCCACAGGGTGTGTACTTTACCAAACACACACAGACCACTGCTGACTACCAATGTAGCACTGTGCTGTCCATGCTCCATTACTGAGGACTCTATTCTCTCTAATCCACATTCAGTGGTCGTGTAGAATGCTGTGTAAATGGCCACTGTCTTTAGGCTGAGGATAGAGGACTCTAATTCTCTCAAATCCACATTCAGTGTTCATGTAGAACGCTGTTGCGATAATGTCTGTTTTAAGAAACCTCTGAAACCTCCAAAAATAACATAATAGGTAAGATAGAAGAAATAGTGAGTCAAACAAAAAGTCAAAGCTGTTTTTAATAACAGGATATGTCTGTCAGAACTAAATGTGTTATTACAGAACGGTAAAAACAACAACCTGGCTGACATGTTCAGTGTTGGTGAAGAGATGTGGGTTTGGAATGGGATCATTTGTTCTTCCTCAACAGTCACACTGTTCATCACCCGTTTGTTATGCTGCTTGATGCACATTTCTTTTCACCACAAATTCAGAGAACGCTGCGGCCATGTTTATACTCCCAAACCCCCTTCTAAGTGTCTTTCTTTCTTCCTTCCTTCAAATACTCCTTCCATCCTTCCTATATTCCTTCCTTCCTTCCTTCCTATGTTCCTTCCTTCCTTCAAATACTCCTTCCTTCCTTCTTATATTCTTTCTTTCCTTCCTTCCTTCCTATGTTCCTTCCTTCCTTCAAATACTCCTTCCTTCCTTCTTATATTCTTTCCTTCCTTCCTTCCTATGTTCCTTCCTTCCTTCAAATACTCCTTCCATCCTTCCTATATTCCTTCCTTCCTTCCTTCTTATATTCCTTCCTTCTTATATTCCTTCCTTCCTTCCTTCCTTCCTTCCTTCCTTCCTTCCTTCCTTCCTTCCTTCCTTCCTATATTCCTTCCTTCCTTCCTTCCTTCCTTCCTTCCTTCCTTCCTTCCTTCCTTCCTTCCTTGCTATATTCCTTCCTTCCTTCCTTCCTTCCTTACGTCCTTCCTTCCTTCCTTCCTTCCTTCCTTCCTTCCTTCCTTCCTTCCTTCCTTGCTATATTCCTTCCTTCCTTCCTTGCTATATTGCTTCCTTCCTTCCTTCCTTGCTATATTCCTTCCTTCCTTCCTTCCTTCCTTGCTATATTGCTTCCTTCCTTCCTTCCTTCCTTTCTATATTCCATTATTCATTTCACATCCTGGATGTCTTACATCCCAATCACCTCCCCTTAATGATGAGTTTTGTGAAGAACCACGTGGGCATTGCATTGTTGGAGCCCAGACACTGACAGAGAGGCAGACAGAGAGGCAGACAGAGAGGCAGACAGAGAGGCAGACAGAGAGGCAGACAGAGAGGCAGACAGAGAGGCAGACAGAGAGGCAGACAGAGAGGCAGACAGAGAGACAGACAGAGAGACAGACAGAGAGACAGACAGAGAGGCACGGTTCATTTATAACAATAAGAATATACAAAAGATGTTGTCACGTTGTATAAATGTTTAGAGACAGGTGCAGGAATACGTAACAGGGGGGGTTTAACACACCACGCAGCACGAAAGCAGAATCAGCAGAGCACAGGTACTCACAAGACCAACGAACATGGGAACAATAACCCACAAGACAACAGTGAACAAAGGGCCACAATTATACAATTACTAATCAGCGGAAATGGGAACCAGGTGTGCGTAATGAGACAAGACAGTCCGGGGTCGGTGGTAATGAATCCAGTTCAGTGACGGGGGGGGGGGGGGGGGGGTCCGTGACAGTTGTCTGGTTCCTCTACGAATGACAGGATTCAGAAGGTTCATTTACTAATCAAAGGAATCGGAGATGCCCTGAGCTATAAGCATTACCAGAGGCCTTTCCAACCAGCCTTCTAACCAGCCTTCTAACCAGCCTTCAAACCAGCCTTCAAACCAGCCTTCTAACCAGCCTTCTAACCAGCCTTCAAACCAGCCTTCAAACCAGCCTTCTAACCAGCCTTCAAACCAGCCTTCAAACCAGCCTTCAAACCAGCCTTCAAACCAGCCTTCTAACCAGCCTTCAAACCAGCCTTCTAACCAGCCTTCTAACCAGCCTTCTAACCAGCCTTCTAACCAGCCTTCAAACCAGCCTTCAAACCAGCCTTCTAACCAGCCTTCTAACCAGCCTTCAAACCAGCCTTCAAACCAGCCTCCAATCAACTCTCTCAAACTGCATAGCAGGTATGCCGTAACCACCTTTTGACACCAGAAAAGAGAAAAAAGAAGTGAATATTGCCTACAGGGTAGACAGAAGCTAGTGGAGCACATACCAGGAAATATTGCAGTTGGAACACATGCAAGCTCCAGCAGAGTCAGATAGGGATGCAGTACTCTTATTTACTTGTCTCCAGCAGAGTCAGATAGGGACACAGTACTCTTATTTACCTGTCTCCAGCAGAGTCAGATAGGGACACAGTACTCTTATTTACCTGTCTCCAGCAGAGTCAGATAGGGACACAGTAATCTTATGTACTTGTCTCCAGCAGAGTCAGATAGAGACACAGTAATCTTATGTACTTGTCTCCAGCAGAGTCAGATAGGGACACAGTACTCTTATTTACTTGTCTCCAGCAGAGTCAGATAGGGACACAGTACTCTTATTTACCTGTCTCCAGCAGAGTCAGATAGGGACACAGTACTCTTATTTACCTGTCTCCAGCAGAGTCAGATAGGGACACAGTAATCTTATTTACCTGTCTCCAGCAGAGTCAGATAGGGACACAGTACTCTTATTTACTTGTCTCCAGCAGAGTCAGATAGGGATGCAGTACTCTTATTTACCTGTCTCCAACAGAGTCAGATAGGGACACAGTACTCTTATTTACCTGTCTCCAGCAGAGTCAGATAGAGACACAGTACTCTAGAGCCAGCCAGTGTGAATCCAGCTTCAATCCACCAGAAAACCCTGTGTACTACAACCTTGCTTTTCCTGACATTTATGTTCTCTAGTGCTGTCTGAGATGTTAATTCAGACAACATCCACGTATCCTAGGAGTGTGGGGCATCTCATTAGATTATTCCATGTTCCTGCCATGGCAACGGTATACGAGAGTATAAAGCACACACGGAGACAGGGAAAGCATTCTGAAAGGAAAACGGATAGGAAAACAGATAGTAAACAGATAGGAAACAGATAGTAAACAGATAGATAAACAGATAGTAAACAGATAGTAAACAGAAGTACACTGATTGCAGCAGGGCTACACAGGAGGTGATAAAAATGGGACAGAAAATAAACTTCAGTGCAGAGGAGTCACAGAGAGAGAGACACACTAATGGGGTGAGAGAGAGAGAGAGAGAGTTTGAAAGAGAGACAGAGAGAGAGAGAGAGAGAGAGAGAGAGAGAGAGAGAGAGAGAGAGAGAGAGAGAGAGAGAGAGAGAGAGAGAGAGAGAGAGAGAGAGAGGATTGCTGATTCCTCTGTAGTCAGCATTGTCTCAGGAGGGGGTACAAAGGGCTATCAGGGGGTAACAAGGAATATAAGGGGTATCAGAGGGTATCAGATGGTATCAGGGGGTATCAGGGGGTATCAGAGGGTATCAGGGGGTGTCAGGGGGTATCAGATGGTATCAGGGGGTATCAGATGGTATCAGGGGGTATCAGATGGTATCAGGGGGTATCAGAGGGTATCAGGGGGTGTCAGGGGGTGTCAGAGGGTATCAGAGGTTATCAAGGTGTATCAGGGGGTATCAGAGGGTATTAGGGGGTGTCAGAGGGTATCAGGGGGTGTTAGGGGGTATCAGATGGTATCAGGGGGTATCAGAGGGTATCAGGGGGTATCAGAGGGTATCAGATGGTATCAGGGGGTATCAGAGGTTATCAAGGTGTATCAGGGGGTATCAGAGGGTATTAGGGGGTGTCAGAGGGTATCAGGGGGTGTTAGGGGGTATCAGCGGTTATCAAGGTGTATCGGGGTTGTCAGAGGGTATCAGGGCGTGTCAGGGGGTATCAGGGCGTGTCAGGGGGTATCAGGGCGTGTCAGGGGGTATCAGGGCGTGTCAGGGGGTGTCAGAGGGTATCAGGGGGTGTTAGGGGGTATCAGCGGTTATCAAGGTGTATCGGGGGTGTCAGAGGGTATCAGGGCGTGTCAGGGGGTATCAGGGCGTGTCAGGGGGTATCAGAGGGATGGACCGGGGGTGTCACGTTCTGACCTTAGTTCCTTTTTTATGTCTTTATTTTAGTTGGTCAGGGCGTGAGTTGGGGTGGGCATTCTATGTTGTTTTTCTATGTTTTGTTCTGTTGTTATATTTCTATGTGTTTGGCCTAGTATGGTTCTCAATCAGAGGCAGGTGTCAGTCGTTGTCTCTGATTGGGAGCCATATTTAGGTAGCCTGTTTTCTATTGTGTTTTGTGGTTGTTGTTTCCTGTGCTAGTGTTTGCACCATACGGGACTGTTTCGGTTGTTTGTTTGTACTTTTGTTATTTTATTCAGTGTTCTGTTGATTTATTATATATCTCATTATGGACACTTACCACGCTGCACATTGGTCCGATCCTTGCTACTCCTCCTCAGACGAAGAGGAAATCCGTTACAGGGGGAGAGAGGGATGGGCCGGGGGGAGAGACTGTAGTTTTAAAATGAGGGTAAGCAAGGACCAGACAAATTGCAAGAGGCGAGGAAAGAAATATCTGAAGAATAATAAGAAGGGAGAATCAAACTGAGAGGTTTAGATAGAGAGAGAGGTTTAGAGAGAGAGAGAAAGCGAGCTAGAGAGAGAGAGAGAGAGAGCGAGCTAGAGAGAGAGAGAGAGCGAGCTAGAGAGAGGTAGAGAGGTTTAGAGAGAGAGAGAGCTAGAGAGTTAGAGAGTGGTAGAGAGGTTTAGAGAGAGAGAGCTAGAGAGTTAGAGAGTGGTAGAGAGGTTTAGAGAGAGAGAACTAGAGAGTTAGAGAGTGGTAGAGAGGTTTAGAGAGAGAGAGCTAGAGAGCTAGAGAGTGGTAGAGAGAGAAAGAGAGGTAGAAAGGTTTAGAGAGAGAGAGCTAGAGAGTGAGAGAGTGGTAGAAATGTACGAGAGAGAGAGAGCTAGAGAGTGAGAGAGAGAGAGCGAGAAAGAGAGAGAGAGAGGGCCTTCATCAGGGTTGCAATCTGAGCCCTGCACTCTTCAATATTTACATCAACGAATTGGCCACTATTCTAGAAAAATCCTCAGCCCCTGGTGTTAGTCTCCACAATTCAGAAGTTAAATGCCTACTCTTTGCAGATGACCTATGCCTAATGTCACCCACAGCACATGGCCTACAGCAGAGCCTGGACCTGCTAGTAAACCCCAAAAAGACTAAAATAATGATTTTCCAGAGAAGATCCAGATCTCAGGGAATTAGACCAAAGTTCTCAATTGTTACAAAATATATAGAGTACTGCACACACTACAATTACTTAGGTTTAAAAATAAGCTCAACTGGACACCTTAATGAGGCAGTGAATGAACTGAGAGAGAAAGCACGCAGGGCATTCTACGCCATTAAAAAGCTAATTCAAATTGAAATACCTATCAAAATTTGGCTAAAACGAATTGAATATGTCATTGAACCAATTGCACTTTATGGCAGCGAGGTGTGGGGTCCACTTGCAAAACAAGATTTAATTAAATGGGACAAACACCCCATTGAAACCCTGCATGCAGAGTTCTGTAAGATTCTCCTATATGTCCAGAGGAAAACTACAAACAATGCATGCAGGGCAGAATTAGGCCAATATCCACTAATAATAAAAACAAAACAAAAAAGCAATTACATTTTGGAAACATCTCAAATACAGTGACCCCCTCTCATATCACTACCAAGCCCTGCAATGCCAAGAGCTGAGCAAAGAAAATAGTCCCCTCATCCAGCTGGTCCTGGGGCTGAGTTCACAAACCTGTTCTACTAACACACTGAAGCCTCAGGACCAGAACATCCAATCAATCAGGATAAACCAAATTACAACACAGTCAAAACAAAACTATATTGCTTATTGGGAAACACAAGCACAAACACAAAGCAAAATGCAGTGCTATCTGGGCCTAAATCGACAGTACACCATGGCTAAATATTTGACAATGGTTACTGATCAAAACCTTAGAAAAACCTTGACAAAGTACAGGCTCAGTGAGCACAGCCTTGCCATTGAGAAGGGTAGACACAGGAAAACCTGGCTCCCTGTAGAGGAAAGGCTGTGCAACCACAGCAGAACCTGAGACGGAGCTGCATTTCCTGACAAAAAGTCAAAAATATAATGATATAATATAATATGAATTGAGAGCTAGAGAGTGGTAGAGAGGTAAGAGACATAGACATAGACAGAGACAGAGACAGAGACAGAGACAGAGACATAGACAGAGACAGAGACAGAGACAGAGACAGAGACAGAGACAGAGACAGAGACAGAGACAGAGACAGAGACAGAGACAGAGACAGAGACAGAGACAGAGACAGAGACATAGACAGAGACAGAGACATAGACAGAGACATAGACAGAGACAGAGACATAGACATAGACAGAGACAGAGACATAGACAGAGACATAGACAGAGACAGAGACAGAGACAGAGACAGAGACAGAGACAGAGACAGAGACATAGACATAGACAGAGACAGAGACAGAGACAGAGACATAGACAGAGACAGAGACAGAGACAGAGACAGAGACATAGACAGAGACATAGACAGAGACATAGACAGAGACATAGACAGAGACATAGACAGAGACAGAGACAGAGACAGAGACAGAGACAGAGACAGAGACATAGACAGAGACATAGACAGAGACATAGACAGAGACATAGACATAGACAGAGACATAGACAGAGACAGAGACAGAGACAGAGACAGAGACATAGACAGAGACAGAGACAGAGACATAGACAGAGACATAGACATAGACAGAGACAGAGACAGAGACAGAGACAGAGACATAGACAGAGACATAGACAGAGACAGAGACAGAGACAGAGACAGAGACATAGACATAGACATAGACAGAGACAGAGACAGAGACAGAGACAGAGACAGAGACATAGACAGAGACATAGACAGAGACAGAGACATAGACAGAGACAGAGACAGAGACAGAGACATAGACAGAGACAGAGACATAGACAGAGACATAGACATAGACAGAGACAGAGACAGAGACAGAGACAGAGACAGAGACATAGACAGAGACATAGACAGAGACAGAGACATAGACATAGACAGAGACATAGACATAGACAGAGACAGAGACAGAGACATAGACAGAGACATAGACAGAGACAGAGACAGAGACAGAGACAGAGACATAGACAGAGACAGAGACAGAGACAGAGACATAGACAGAGACATAGACAGAGACATAGACAGAGACAGAGACATAGACATAGACAGAGACATAGACATAGACAGAGACATAGACAGAGACAGAGACATAGACAGAGACATAGACAGAGACAGAGACAGAGACATAGACAGAGACATAGACAGAGACAGAGACAGAGACATAGACAGAGACATAGACAGAGACATAGACAGAGACAGAGACAGAGACATAGACAGAGACAGAGACATAGACATAGACAGAGACAGAGACAGAGACATAGACATAGACAGAGACATAGACAGAGACAGAGACAGAGACAGAGACAGAGACAGAGACAGAGACAGAGACAGAGACATAGACAGAGACATAGACAGAGACATAGACAGAGACAGAGACAGAGACATAGACAGAGACAGAGACATAGACAGAGACATAGACAGAGACAGAGACATAGACAGAGACATAGACATAGACAGAGACATAGACAGAGACAGAGACATAGACATAGACAGAGACAGAGACAGAGACAGAGACATAGACAGAGACAGAGACAGAGACAGAGACATAGACATAGACAGAGACATAGACAGAGACAGAGACATAGACAGAGACAGAGACAGAGACATAGACAGAGACAGAGACAGAGACAGAGACAGAGACAGAGACATAGACAGAGACAGAGACAGAGACAGAGACAGAGACATAGACAGAGACAGAGACAGAGACATAGACAGAGACATAGACAGAGACATAGACAGAGACATAGACAGAGACAGAGACATAGACATAGACAGAGACATAGACATAGACAGAGACATAGACAGAGACAGAGACAGAGACATAGACAGAGACATAGACAGAGACAGAGACAGAGACAGAGACATAGACAGAGACATAGACAGAGACAGAGACAGAGACATAGACAGAGACAGAGACATAGACATAGACAGAGACAGAGACAGAGACATAGACATAGACAGAGACATAGACAGAGACAGAGACATAGACAGAGACAGAGACAGAGACAGAGACATAGACAGAGACATAGACAGAGACATAGACAGAGACAGAGACAGAGACAGAGACAGAGACAGAGACAGAGACAGAGACATAGACAGAGACAGAGACAGAGACAGAGACAGAGACATAGACATAGACAGAGACATAGACAGAGACAGAGACATAGACATAGACAGAGACAGAGACAGAGACAGAGACATAGACAGAGACAGAGACAGAGACAGAGACAGAGACAGAGACATAGACAGAGACAGAGACATAGACAGAGACAGAGACAGAGACAGAGACATAGACAGAGACAGAGACAGAGACAGAGACAGAGACAGAGACATAGACAGAGACAGAGACAGAGACAGAGACATAGACATAGACAGAGACAGAGACATAGACAGAGACATAGACATAGACAGAGACATAGACAGAGACAGAGACAGAGACAGAGACAGAGACAGAGACAGAGACAGAGACAGAGACATAGACAGAGACAGAGACAGAGACAGAGACAGAGACATAGACATAGACATAGACAGAGACAGAGACAGAGACAGAGACAGAGACAGAGACATAGACAGAGACATAGACAGAGACATAGACAGAGACAGAGACAGAGACATAGACAGAGACAGAGACATAGACAGAGACATAGACAGAGACATAGACAGAGACAGAGACATAGACAGAGACATAGACAGAGACAGAGACAGAGACATAGACAGAGACAGAGACAGAGACAGAGACAGAGACAGAGACAGAGACAGAGACAGAGACATAGACAGAGACATAGACAGAGACAGAGACATAGACATAGACAGAGACAGAGACAGAGACAGAGACAGAGACAGAGACAGAGACATAGACAGAGACAGAGACATAGACAGAGACAGAGACATAGACAGAGACAGAGACATAGACAGAGACAGAGACATAGACAGAGACAGAGACAGAGACATAGACAGAGACAGAGACATAGACAGAGACATAGACAGAGACAGAGACATAGACAGAGACATAGACAGAGACAGAGACATAGACAGAGACATAGACAGAGACAGAGACAGAGACAGAGACAGAGACAGAGACATAGACAGAGACAGAGACATAGACATAGACAGAGACATAGACAGAGACAGAGACATAGACAGAGACATAGACAGAGACATAGACAGAGACAGAGACATAGACAGAGACATAGACATAGACATAGACAGAGACAGAGACAGAGACAGAGACAGAGACAGAGACATAGACATAGACAGAGACAGAGACATAGACAGAGACAGAGACATAGACAGAGACAGAGACATAGACAGAGACAGAGACATAGACAGAGACAGAGACAGAGACAGAGACATAGACATAGACAGAGACAGAGACAGAGACAGAGACATAGACAGAGACATAGACAGAGACATAGACAGAGACAGAGACAGAGACATAGACAGAGACAGAGACAGAGACATAGACAGAGACAGAGACAGAGACAGAGACAGAGACATAGACAGAGACAGAGACATAGACAGAGACAGAGACATAGACAGAGACATAGACAGAGACAGAGACATAGACAGAGACAGAGACAGAGACAGAGACATAGACATAGACATAGACAGAGACAGAGACAGAGACAGAGACATAGACAGAGACATAGACAGAGACAGAGACAGAGACAGAGACAGAGACAGAGACAGAGACATAGACAGAGACAGAGACAGAGACATAGACATAGACAGAGACATAGACAGAGACATAGACAGAGACAGAGACATAGACAGAGACATAGACATAGACAGAGACAGAGACAGAGACATAGACATAGACAGAGACAGAGACAGAGACAGAGACAGAGACAGAGACAGAGACAGAGACAGAGACAGAGACAGAGACAGAGACAGAGACATAGACAGAGACATAGACAGAGACATAGACAGAGACAGAGACAGAGACAGAGACAGAGACAGAGACATAGACAGAGACATAGACAGAGACAGAGACATAGACAGAGACATAGACATAGACAGAGACATAGACAGAGACAGAGACATAGACAGAGACATAGACAGAGACATAGACAGAGACAGAGACATAGACAGAGACAGAGACAGAGACAGAGACAGAGACATAGACAGAGACAGAGACATAGACAGAGACAGAGACATAGACATAGACAGAGACATAGACAGAGACAGAGACATAGACAGAGACATAGACAGAGACAGAGACATAGACAGAGACAGAGACAGAGACAGAGACAGAGACAGAGACAGAGACAGAGACAGAGACAGAGACATAGACATAGACAGAGACATAGACAGAGACAGAGACATAGACAGAGACAGAGACATAGACAGAGACAGAGACATAGACAGAGACAGAGACATAGACAGAGACATAGACAGAGACAGAGACATAGACAGAGACATAGACAGAGACAGAGACATAGACAGAGACAGAGACAGAGACAGAGACATAGACAGAGACAGAGACATAGACAGAGACAGAGACATAGACAGAGACATAGACATAGACAGAGACAGAGACAGAGACAGAGACATAGACAGAGACAGAGACAGAGACAGAGACAGAGACAGAGACAGAGACAGAGACAGAGACATAGACAGAGACAGAGACAGATATCCCATATCTACTGGGTGAAATTCCACAGTGTGCCATCACAGCAGCAAGATTTGTGACCTGTTGCCACAAGAAAAGGGCAACCAGTGAAGAACAAACACCATTGTAAATACAACCCATATTTATGCTTATTTATTTTAACTTGTGTGCTTTAACCATTTGTACATTGTTACAACACTGTATATATATAATATAACATTTGTAATGTCTTTATTGTTTTGAAACTTCTGTATGTGTAATGTCTACTGTTAATTTGTATTGTTTATTTCACTTTTGTATAATATCTACCTCACTTGCTTTGGCAATGTTAACACATGTTTCCCATGCCAATAAAGCCCCTTGAATTGAATTGAATTGAATTGAGAGAGAGAGAGCGGTTTAGAGAGAGAGAGAGAGAGAGCGGTTTAGAGAGAGAGAGAGAGAGAGAGAGGTTTAGAGAGAGAGAGAGAGAGAGAGCGGTTTAGAGAGAGAGAGAGAGAGAGAGCGGTTTAGAGAGAGAGAGAGAGAGAGCGGTTTAGAGAGAGAGAGAGAGAGAGAGAGAGAGAGTGGTTTAGAGAGAGAGCGGAGAGAGAGAGAGAGAGAGAGAGAGCGGTTTAGAGAGAGAGAGAGAGAGAGCGGTTTAGAGAGAGAGAGAGAGCGAGCGGTTTAGAGAGAGAGAGCGAGAGGTTTAGAGAGAGAGAGAGCGAGAGGATTAGAGAGAGAGAGAGCGAGAGGTTTAGAGAGAGAGAGAGAGAGAGAGAGCTACGGAGTGAGAGAATAGTAGAGAGGTAAGAGAGAGAGAGAGAGCTACGGAGTGAGAGAATGGTAGAGAGGTAAGAGAGAGAGAGCTAGGGAGAGAGAGGTAGAGATGTTTTGAGAAAGAGAGAGCTATGGAGTGAGAGAATGGTAGAGAGGTAAGAGAGAGAGAGAGGGAGAGGTTTAGAGAGAGAGAGCTAGAGAGAGAGAGGTAGAGAGGTTTAGCGAGAGAGAGAGCTAGGGAGTGAGATAATGGTGAGAGGTAAGAGAGAGAGAGAGAGAAATAGAGAGAGAGAGAGAGAGAGAGAGAGAGAGAGAGAGAGAGAGAGAGAGAGAGAGAGAGAGAGAGAGAGAGAGAGAGAGAGAGAGAGAGAGAGAGAGAGAGAGAGAGAGAGAGAGAGAGAGAGAGAGAGAGAGAAAGGTAGAGGTTTAGAGAGAGAGAGAGAGAGAGGGAGAGGTTTAGAGAGAGAGAGAGAGAGAGAGCTACGGAGTGAGAGGTAGAGAGGTTTAGAGAGAGAGAGAGCTACAGAGTGAGAGAATGGTAGAGAGGTAAGAGAGAGAGAGAGAGGGAGAGGTTTAGAGAGAGAGAGCTAGGGAGAGAGAGATAGAGAGGTTTAGAGAGAGAGAGAGCTACAGAGTGAGAGAATGGTAGAGAGGTAAGAGAGAGGGAGAGGTTTAGAGAGAGAGAGCTAGGGAGAGAGAGGTAGAGAGGTTTAGAGAGAGAGAGAGCTACAGAGTGAGAGAATGGTAGAGAGGTAAGAGAGAGAGAGAGAGGGAGAGGTTTAGAGAGAGAGAGCTAGGGAGAGAGAGATAGAGAGTATATATAGAGAGAGAGAGGTAGAGAGAGAGAGGTAGAGAGGTTTAGAGAGAGAGCTAGGGAGAGAGAGGTAGAGAGTATATATATAGAGAGAGAGGTAGAGAGGTTTAGAGAGAGAGAGAGAGAGAGCTAGGGGGAGAGAGAGACAATTTCCTGGGAGAAAACGTTCCACTGTAATAGTGAAGGTGTAAACTTGGCAGTAGAAAATCTTAACATTATATTTGACCTCTCAGCTTCCCTATCAAATCTAAAAATCTCAAATAGAAAACTGAAGAAAATGAACAACAATGACAAATGGTTTGATGAAGAATGCAAAAATCTAAGAAAGAAATTGAGAAACCTGTCCAACCAAAAACATAGAGACCCAGAAAACCTAAGACTACGCCTTTACCATGGTGAATCACTAAAACAATACAGAAATACACTACGGAAAAAGAAGGAACAGCACGTCAGAAATCAGCTCAATGTAATTGAAGAATCCATAGACTCTAACCACTTCTGGGAAAATTGGAAAACACTAAACAAACAACAACACGAAGAGTTATCTATCTAAATGGAGATGTGTGGAGAAACCACTTCTCCAATCTTTTTGGCTCTAGAACAAAGAACAAAGAGCAAAAGCATAAACATGATCAAATAAAAATCTTAGAATCAACTGTTAAAGACGACCAAAACCCACTGGATTCTCCAATTACATTGAATGAGCTACAGGAAAAAATAAAAACCCTCCAACCCAAAAAGGCCTGTGGTGTTGATGGTATCCTAAATTAAATGATCAAATATACAGACAACAAATTCCAATTGGCTATACTTAAACTCTTTAACATCATCCTTGGCTTTGGCATCTTCCCCAATATATGGAACCAAGGACTGATCATCCAAAACCACAAAAGTGGAGACAAATTTTACCCCAATAACTACCGGGGGATATGCGTCAACAGCAACATTGGGAAAACCCTCTGCATTATCATTAACAGCAGACTCGTACATTTTCTCAATGAAAACAATGTCAAATTGGCTTTTTACCAAATTACCGTACAACAGACCATGTATTCACCCTGCCCACTCTAATTGACAAACAAACAAACCAAAACAAAGGCAAAGTCTTCTCATGCTTTGTTGATTTCAAAAAAGCCTTCGACTCAATTTGGCATGAGGGTCTGCTATACAAATTGATGGAAAGTGGTGTTGGGGGTAAAACATGCGACATTATAAAATCCATGTACACAAACAATAAGTGTGCGGTTAAAATAGGCAAAAAACACACACATTTCTTCCCACAGGGCCGTGGGGTGAGACAGGGATGCAGCTTAAGCCCCATCCTCTTCAACATATATATCAACGAATTGGCGTGGGCACTAGAAAAGTCTGCAGCACCCGGCCTCACCCTACTAGAATCTGAAGTCAAATGTCTACTGTTTGCTGATGATCTGGTGCTTCTGTCACCAACCAAGGAGGGCCTACAGCAGCACCTAGATATTCTGCACAGATTCTGTCAGACCTGGGCCCTGACAGTAAATCTCAGTAAGACCAAAATAATGGTGTTCCAAAAAAGGTCCAGTCACCAGGACCACAAATACAAATTCCATCTAGACACCGTTGCACTAGAGCACACAAAAAACTATACATACCTCGGCCTAAACATCAGCACCACAGGTAACTTCCACAAAGGTGTGAACGATCTGAGAGACAAGGCAAGAAGGGCATTCTATGCCATCAAAAGGAACATAAATTTCAACATACCAATTAGGATCTGGCTAAAAATACTTGAATCAGTCATAGAGCCCATTGCCCTTTATGGTTGTGAGGTCTGGGGTCCGCTCACCAACCAAGATTTCACAAAATGGGACAAACACCAAATTGAGACTCTGCATGCAGAATTCTGCAAAAATATCCTCCGTGTACAACGTAGAACACCAAATAATGCATGCAGAGCAGAATTAGGCCGATACCAACTAATTATCAAAATCCAGAAAAGAGCCGTTCAATTCTACAACCACCTAAAAGGAAGTGATTCCCAAACCTTCCATAACAGAGCCATCATCTACAGAGAAATTAACCTGGAGAAGAGTCCCCTAAGCAAGCTTGTCCTGGGGCTCTGTTCACAAACACAAACACACCCCACAGAGCCCCAGGATAGCAACACAATTAGACCCAAGCAAATCATGAGAAAACAAAAAGATAATTACTTGACACATTGGAAACAATTAACAAAAAAACTGAGCAAACTAGAATGTTATTTGGCCCAAAACAGAGAGTATACAGTGACAGAATACCTTACCACTGTGACTGTCCCAAAATTAAGGAAAGCTTTGACTATGTACAGACTCAGTGAGCATAGCCTTGCTATTGAGAAAGACCGCCGTAGGCAGACATGGCTCTCAAGAGAAGACAGGCTATGTGCACACTGCCCACAAAATGAGGTGGAAACTGAGCTGCACTTCCTAACCTCCTGCCAAATGTATGACCATATTAGAGACACATATTTCCCTCAGATTACACAGATCCAAAAATAATTCAAAAACATGCCCAATTTTGATAAACTCCCATATCGACTGGGTGAAATTCCACAGTCTGCCATCACAGCAGCAAGATTTATGACCTGTTACCACAAGAAAAGAGCAACTAGTGAAGAACAAACACCATTGTAAATACAACCCATATTTATGCTTATTTATTTTCCCTTGTGTACATTAACCATTTGTACATTGTTACAACACTGTATATATACATAATATGACATTTGCAATGTCTTTATTGTTTTGAAACTTCTATATGTGTAATGTTTACTGTTCATTTTTATTGTTTATTTCACTTTTGTATATTATCTACCTCACTTGCTTTGGCAATGTTAACACATGTTTCCCATGCCAATAAAGCCCCTTGAATTGAATTGAGAGAGAGAGAGAGAGAAAAAGTGAAAAATGCAAAGTAATGTTGATAATATTTCCCATTTAGCTTAGTTTTGTTTTGTCTTTCATACCAGGTCATATGTCTTCTCAAGTCATGTTGACACTGGTCTACTACCATTGATTTAATGTATTGTTGTTCTGATTAATATTGTTGTTGTAGTTGCTGTTAATGGTAATCCCATGTCCACTACTACTATTATTATTACTGTTGGTCCCACCATTTATTTATATATAAATATATATATATTTTGTATATATATACATATATATTTGATTTTGATTTTTCGATATGTATACTTTGACAATGTAAGTAATAATGAACTTGCCATGTCAATAAAGTCAATTGAATTGAATTGAATTGATAGAGAAAGGTAGAGGTTTATAGATAGAGAGAGAGAGAGAGAGAGAGAGAGAGAGAGAGAGAGAGCTAGGGAGAGAGAGGTATAGGTAGAGAGGTAGAGATGTATAGAGAGAGAACTAGAGAGGTAGAGAGGTTTAGAGAGAGAGAGAGCTAGAGAGAAAGAGAGGTAGAGAGGGATGAGAGAGAGTGAGCGAGACAGATGGAGATATAGAGAGAGATAGAGACAGATGGAGATATAGAGAGAGATGGAGATATAGAGAGAGATGGAGATATAGCTAGGTTCACAGGAGAGGAATGAAGCATCTAAGGATGTCGACGTTATGTTCTCTAGGGGACAGGGATCTGTTCAGGACACACATTATGTTCTCTAGGGGACAGGGATCTGTTCAGGACACACATTATGTTCTCTAGGGGACAGGGATCTGTTTAGGACACACATTATGTTCTCTAGGGGACAGGGATCTGTTCAGGACACACATTATGTTCTCTAGGGGACAGGGATCTGTTCAGGACACACATTATGTTCTCTAGGGGACAGGGATCTGTTTAGGACACACATTATGTTCTCTAGGGGACAGGGATCTGTTCAGGACACACATTATGTTCTCTAGGGGACAGGGATCTGTTCAGGACACACATTATGTTCTCTAGGGGACAGGGATCTGTTCAGGACACACATTATGTTCTCTAGGGGACAGGGATCTGTTTAGGACACACATTATGTTCTCTAGGGGACAGGGATCTGTTCAGGACACACGTTATATTCTCCAGGGGACAGGGATCTGTTTAGGACACACATTATATTCTCCAGGGGACAGGAATCTGTTTAGGACACACATTATGTTCTCCAGGGGACAGGGATCTGTTCAGGACACACGTTATGTTCTCCAGGGGACAGGGATCTGTTTAGGACACACGTTATGTTCTTCAGGGGACAGGGATCTGTTCAGGACACACGTTATGTTCTTCAGGGGACAGGGATCTGTTTAGGACACACGTTATGTTCTCCAGGGGACAGGGATCTGTTTAGGACACACATTATGTTCTCCAGGGGACAGGGATCTGTTTAGGACACACATTATATTCTCCAGGGGACAGGAATCTGTTTAGGACACACATTATGTTCTTCAGGGGACAGGGATCTGTTCAGGACACACGTTATATTCTCCAGGGGACAGGAATCTGTTTAGGACACACATTATGTTCTCCAGGGGACAGGAATCTGTTTAGGACACACATTAGGTTCTCCAGGGGACAGGGATCTGTTTAGGACCCACATTATATTCTCCAGGGGACAGGAATCTGTTTAGGACACACATTATGTTCTTCAGGGGACAGGGATCTGTTCAGGACACACGTTATATTCTCCAGGGGACAGGAATCTGTTTAGGACACACATTATGTTCTCCAGGGGACAGGGATCTGTTTAGGACACACATTATGTTCTCTAGGGGACAGGGATCTGTTCAGGACACACATTATGTTCTCCAGGGGACAGGGATCTGTTTAGGACATATACATTATGTTCTCTAGGGGACAGGGATCTGTTTAGGGCACACGTTATATTCTCCAGGGGACAGGAATCTGTTTAGGACACACATTATGTTCTCTAGGGGACAGGGATCTGTTCAGGACACACATTATGTTCTCCAGGGGACAGGGATCTGTTTAGGACATATACGTTATGTTCTCTAGGGGACAGGGATCTGTTTAGGACACACATTATGTTCTCCAGGGGACAGGGATCTGTTCAGGACACACATTATGTTCTCCAGGGGACAGGGATCTGTTTAGGACATATACGTTATGTTCTCTAGGGGACAGGGATCTGTTTAGGACACACATTATGTTCTCCAGGGGACAGGGATCTGTTCAGGACACACATTATATTCTTCAGGGGACAGGGATCTGTTCAGGACACACATTATGTTCTCTAGGGGACAGGGATCTGTTCAGGACACACATTATATTCTTCAGGGGACAGGGATCTGTTCAGGACACACATTATGTTCTCTAGGGGACAGGGATCTGTTTAGGGCACACATTATATTCTTCAGGGGACAGGGATCTGTTCAGGACACACATTATGTTCTCTAGGGGACAGGGATCTGTTCAGGACACACATTATGTTCTCTAGGGGACAGGGATCTGTTCAGGACACACATTATATTATTCAGGGAACAGGGATCTGTTCAGGACACACATGATGTTCTCCAGGGGACAGGGATCTGTTTAGGACATATACGTTATGTTCTCTAGGGGACAGGGATCTGTTCAGGACACACATTATATTCTCCAGGGGACAGGAATCTGTTTAGGACACACATTATGTTCTCCAGGGGACAGGGATCTGTTTAGGACATATACATTATGTTCTCTAGGGGACAGGGATCTGTTCAGGACACACATTATGTTCTCCAGGGGACAGGGATCTGTTTAGGACACACATTATGTTCTCTAGGGGACAGGGATCTGTTTAGGACACACATTATGTTCTCCAGGGGACAGGGATCTGTTTAGGACACACATTATGTTCTCTAGGGGACAGGGATCTGTTTAGGACACACATTATGTTCTCTAGGGGACAGGGATCTGTTTAGGACACACATTATGTTCTCCAGGGGACAGGGATCTGTTTAGGACATATACGTTATGTTCTCTAGGGGACAGGGATCTGTTTAGGACACACATTATGTTCTCCAGGGGACAGGAATCTGTTTTGTACACACATTATGTTCTCCAGGGGACAGGGATCTGTTTAGGACACACATTATGTTCTCCAGGGGACAGGAATCTGTTTTGTACACACATTATGTTCTCCAGGGGACAGGGATCTGTTTAGGACACACATTATGTTCTCCAGGGGACAGGAATCTGTTTTGTACACACATTATGTTCTCTAGGGGACAGGGATCTGTTTAGGACACACATTATGTTCTCCAGGGGACAGGGATCTGTTTAGGACACACATTATGTTCTCTAGGGGACAGGGATCTGTTTAGGACATATACATTATGTTCTTTAGGGGACAGGGATCTGTTTAGGACACACATTATGTTCTCCAGGGGACAGGAATCTGTTTAAGACACACATTATGTTATCTAGGGGACAGGGATCTGTTTAGGACACACATTATGTTCTCCAGGGGACAGGAATCTGTTTAGGACACAGACATTATGTTCTCTAGGGGACAGGAATCTGTTTAGGACACAGACATTATGTTCTCCAGGGGACAGGAATCTGTTTAGGACACAGACATTATGTTCTCTAGGGGACAAGGAATCTGTTTAGGACACACATTATGTTCTCCAGGGGACAGGAATCTGTTTCAGGACACACATTATGTTCTCTAGGGGACAAGGAATCTGTTTAGGACACAGACATTATGTTCTCTAGGGGACAAGGAATCTGTTTAGGACACACAATATGTTCTCCAGGGGACAGGAATCTGTTTAGGACACAGACATTATGTTCTCTAGGGAACAAGGAATCTGTTTAGGACACACAATATGTTCTCCAGGGGACAGGAATCTGTTTAGGACACAGACATTATGTTCTCCAGGGGACAGGAATCTGTTTAGGACACAGACATTATGTTCTCTAGGGGACAGGGATCTGTTTAGGACACACGTCAGATCACATCAGATTAGAGCCATAAGGGAGGCTAGACATCTACCACCCCACTACCACTATCAGATTAGAGCCATAAAGGAGACTAGACATCTACCACCCCACTAACACTATCTGATTAGAGCCATAAGGGAGACTAGACATCTACCACCCCACTACCACTATCAGATTAGAGCCATAAGGGAGTCTAGACATCTACCACCCCACTACCACTATCAGATTAGAGCCATAAAGGAGACTAGACATCTACCACCCCACTACCACTATCAGATTAGAGCCATAAGGGAGTCTAGACATCTACCACCCAATTTCAGATTAGAGCCATGAAGGAGACTAGACATCTACCACCCCACTACCACTATCAGATTAGAGCAATAAGTGAGACTAAACATCTACCACCCCACTACCACTATCATATTAGAGCCATAAGGGAGACTAGACATCTACCACCCCCCTACCACTATCAGATTAGAGTCATAAGGGAGACTAGACATCAACCACCCCTCTACCACTATCAGATTAGAGCCATAAGGGAGACTAGACATCTACCACCCCACTATCAGATTAGAGCCATAAGGGAGACTAGACATCTACCACTATCAGATTAGAGCCATAAGGGAGACTAGACATCTATCACCCCAATACCACTATCAGATTAGAGCCATAAGGGAGACTAGACATCTACCACCCCACTACCACTATCAGATTAGAGCCATAAGGGAGACTAGACATCTACCACTATCAGATTAGAGCCATAAGGGAGACTAGACATCTACCACCCCACTACCACTATCAGATTAGAGTCATAAGGGAGACTAGACATCTACCACCCCACTACCACTATCAGATTAGAGCCATAAGGGAGACTAGACATCTACCACTACCACTACCACTATCAGATTAGAGCCATAAGGGAGACTAGACATCTACCACCCCACTACCACTATCAGATTAGAGCCATAAGGGAGACTAGACATCTACCACCCCACTACCACTATCTGATTAGAGCCATAAGGAAGACTAGACATCTACCACTATCAGATTAGAGCCATAAGGGAGACTAGACATCTACCACCCCACTACCACTATCAGATTAGAGCCATAAGGGAGACTAGACATCTACCACCCCACTACCACTATCTGATTAGAGCCATAAGGGAGACTAGACATCTACCACCCCACTATCAGAGTAGAGCCATAAAGGAGACTAGACATCTACCACCCCACTACCACTATCAGATTAGAGTCATAACCTCCTAACCTCCTGCCCAATGTATGACCATATTAGAGAGACATATTTCCCTCAGATTACACAGATCCACAAAGAATTTGAAAACAAATCCAATTTTGATAAACTCCCATATCTACTGGGTGAAATTCCAGTGTGCCATCACAGCAGCAAGATTTGTGACCTGTTGCCACAAGAAAAGGGCAACCAGTGAAGAACAAACACCATTGTAAATACAACCCATATTTATGCTTATTTATTTTAACTTGTGTGCTTTAACCATTTGTACATTGTTACAACACTGTATATATATAATATGACATTTGTAATGTCTTTCTTGTTTTGAAACTTCTGTATGTGTAATGTTTACTGTTAATTTGTATTGTTTATTTCACTTTTGTGTATTATCTACCTCACTTGCTTTGGCAATGTTAACACATGTTTCCCATGCCAATAAAGCCCCTTGAATTGAATTGAATTGAATTGAATTGAGAGAGAGAGAGAGAGAGAGAGAGAGAGAGAGAGAGAGAGAGAGACTAGCACTGACGTGTCAAGTGAGGTGTCAAAGCACATTAGCCCAACAATGGCAGGAGAGTCGAATAGTCTACCCCAACCAAATGGAGAGGCCTTAGAAGCTGCCTCCTCGCTGTTCAGAGGTAATTAAAATACATTACCCTGTGAGTGTTAAGAAACTTCTGTATGTGTAATGTTTACTGTTAATTTGTATTGTTTATTTCACTTTTGTGTATTATCTACCTCACTTGCTTTGGCAATGTTAACACATGTTTCCCATGCCAATAAAGCCCCTTGAATTGAATTGAATTGAATTGAGAGGGAGAGAGAGAGAGAGAGAGAGAGAGAGAGAGAGAGAGAGAGAGAGAGAGAGAGAGGAGGAGAGAGGGGGAGAGAGAGGGAGAGAGAGAGAGAGAGAGAGAGAGAGGGAGAGAGAGAGAGAGAGAGAGAGAGAGAGAGAGAGAGAGAGAGAGAGAGAGAGAGAGAGAGAGAGAGCTGTTTCATTACACTGGTGTCAGAAGTGATCGGACCTCGCATCCACGACAGTGCGTGTGCTTGGCCGGTGAGCGCGTTCCTGTAAGACGTAAAGTCGCAAGCTAGCGCGAGGACGCGCTCTTTGAAAGGAGGGAGTAGTGTAACGACCCTGGGTTTATAAGCGCGGAAATCGACTCTGCCGCTGGAGCATGCTTTTGCGGCACAGTCGATAGCGCGCCGGACCTCGGGCTAGGAGGTCGAGGGTTCGAGACCTGCTCCCTGCTGTTTCATTACACTGGTAATGAAGAGTAATGTAATGACCAATGTAATGACCTGACTAGATCATAAATGAACAATTGTCCAGACAGAGGCTTGAGTTTGCGAATTGACGGTTTATTAAACCAACTTTACACAGGCTACTGTTTGGGCCGTAGCACACGCCAAATAGATGACAGATAACCCACAAGCCAATCGTGACCTTCTCTTGTGAAGAGAGAGAGAGAGAGAGAGAGAGAGAGTCATGCTCAACATGAGCTCCTGATATATTAGATTTTTTTGGTTTTTAGAATGAGATAAACACTCTAATCGAAGAAGAATTCCAGACAAGAAGTGATGAACAACAACTCTATACATTCAGAATAGAAAAAAAAGTAACTTGGCGCCTCAAGTTAAGAAGTTTTGAGTCTAGCTAGCTAGCTACACAACAAAGACCCAGCCAGCAGACTAACAAGCTAGCCATAAGAAACGAGCTAGAACAAAACTAGCAAGGTCAGTTAATACAACTACATCAAACGACCAAACTGAGTGAGTAAACCAAAAAGGAGCACGGACTAACTGTAAACATATCTTCAGTCTTTTGTGTGAGGATTTTTCACTATATTTGCTGATTTTTGAAAGTAGCGCGAACAGCAGACGAACAAATCGGTTGCCATGGCAACGGGGCAGCAGAACAGCGCAGCAGTAGCGGTAGTAGCAGAGCGCACAGACACCATGTCCCCACTCCCCCTCAGCGCAGAATCCATTCTCTACCCAAAAAAGGTAAAAAAATGACACAATGAGGAAAGCTTTCAAACAGAAACTACTAGAGAAGAGGCCAGAAACCCTTTTTGCAGACCTCTACAAAAACGGTGACGTGAGTAATCTCATCTTCCTCACTGACCAGCCAAATGCATGGCGCTCAGCAGTCTGCTCTCACTACCCATGCATAAAGAAAGAGGGAATCTGTAATGGGTGGAAGCTGAAAATCAAAGAGACAGACGACCCTGACAGCACCATGATAACAATCAACCTCTACAAGACTGGGACTGTCATGGTGCAAGGTAACATCAGGCTGTTTGAAACAGACTTTCAGACCATTAAGGAGAGAGCGGAGAGAGAGAAGGACACCACCAGTGACATGCCCTCCCACAAGACAAACTCCACCAGCACCACCCTCACCCCTACCCTCCCCACCCAAAAAGGCACATCCAGCACCTCTCTTTCCACCATAGTGGAGGACACGCCCCAGGAGGAGAGCGACCCCCTCAGTGCAGAGCAGGCTCAGGCCCTCCTCACCACCATGGCTGCCATGAGGGATGAGTTCACCAAACTGGAGGGGGAGGTGGTCCTGCTCAGGGAGAGCGTGAGCAAACAGCAACCAGACAACCACACCTTAGAGGAGCTCCTAACCAAGGTGAGGACAGAGCAGGACAGCAGCCTTGCAACACAGCTGAAAGAGGTTCAGCAAGAGAGAGACGGACTCAAGAGAGAGCTGGCTGATCTAACAAAGGAGGTGAGAGAGCTCCAAAAAGACAGGCAGAGCAGCAATAAGGAGCTGACCGCACTAAGAGAGGAGCTGCAGGAGAGAAAGAGAGCAGAGGACAGGCTGCAGGAGCAGATAGATCACCACCCTATGACCTGCCCTCACACAGCAGAGGAGCCCAGCTCAACCAGCCAGACTTCCCCAGCCCTGGCTGCTGCACCCCTCCTCCCCAACCCACAGAACAGCCTCCCACTGACAGTGGCACCCACACAGACCAGCCACACCCCAGCTCCAACACCCACCAGCCCCCCCTCTGCCCCCCCCAGTCCAGAAGAAACACTGGCTGACATCGTCCTGTTAATGGACTCAAATGGGAAGTATGTTCAGGAGAATAAACTTTTCCCTAGACACAAAACGAGAAAGGTGTGGTGCCCAACAACGCAAAGTGCCATGGAGCTGCTTGATAAGAACCATCTCGGGTCGCCAAGCCACATAATCATACATACCGGAAGCAACGACCTGCGTGCTCAGCAGGAGAGGGTGGCGACTTCACTACGGGGAGTGATTGAGAAGGCCTCCGCAATCTTCCCCAACTCAAGAATCATAGTGTCAACCCTTCTACAGAGGAGGGACTTCCACCCTGCCACAATCCAAAGAATAAATGCCAGCCTATCCCGGGACTGTGCCCTGCGACCCAATGTACACCTGGCCCACCATCCCACCCTCGATCTGGACTGTCTCTATGACCATGTTCACCTGTACAGGGAGACAGTCCCCATCCTTGCCAAGACTCTCAAGGACGTCGCTCTAAACCGCAGCCCGACCTCTCCACCCAGGAACAGCGGAGCAATCTCCACCCCGCCGAGATCACCGAGACAACATCCCGGACCAGCACCCTGGACCCCCCAGCCACGACCACAGCACCACCAACCTCAATGCCCACCACAGCCAGCGCAGCACAGACCACCCCAGCCCAGCTTCAGAGCCACCCAGATGAGGCCTACCACCCCCCTCCTCCCCACCGCAGACCCACACCTGGAGGAGCCACAGCCCAGCAGGCAGAGCAACGCACAGGCTGTGAGAGGAGCAACTGGCCCAGCCCCCACCAACCAAATGAGTGACATTAAACAAATGCTGAGTCTACTATGCTCACATGTGATGGGCCGAGGGTCATGGTAAGATGAGCACAAGAACTCCACCATTCTCACACTACATCCACCCAAGTGGCATGACACAAATTCTATCTTAAATGATAAACAAATCACATTTGCAAAATAAGAGTTTACTTTAATTGAAAAATCCTATTTTAATGGTTCTTCTTGGATTGTGAGTGTTTGTCTCATTTTGAAAGGTAAAGAAAAGAGAAAAAAAAAAGTTATGAAGTCTTTTTACGTTGCATGTTGGAATATACAAGGATTGAAGTCCTCTGCTTTTGGGCTAAAGAGCAGAAACCCAGACTTCCTGAAAGAAATTGATGATGTTGATATTTTAGTACTACAGGAAACATGGTGCAGAGGTGATGTTTCCACTGGCTGTCCACTAGGTTATAGGGAGATAATCATACCATCCACTAAATTAAAAGGAATCAAACAGGGCAGAGACTCAGGGGGAATGCTAATATGGTATAAATCTGAACTAATTAATTCAATCGAATTGATCAAAACAGGAGAATTCTTTATCTGGTTAAAAATCAACAAGGAGGCTATCTTGACAGATAAAAACGTCTTCCTCTGTGCCACATACATTCCCCCCTCAGAGTCACCCTACTTCAACGAAGAGAGCTTCTCCATTCTAGAGGGAGAGATTAGTCACTTTCAGGCCCAAGGCAACGTACTGGACTGTGGAGACCTGAATGCTAGAATAGCAGAAGAACAAGACACTATTAACAGTCATGGGGATAAACACCTACCAGGAAGCAATAACCTTTCCCTCCCCACATACCCCCACAGAAACAACTATGACAAAGTGAAAAACAAAAATGGATTACAGCTCCTGAGGCTCTGTCGAACACTGGGTCTGTACATAGTCAATGGCAGGCTGAGAGGAGACTCTTTTGGTAGGTACACCTACAGCTCATCCCTTGGCAGCAGCACTGTAGACTACTTCCTCACCGACCTAAACCCAGAGTCTCTCAGAGCCTTCACAGTCAGCCCACTAACACCTCTCTCAGACCACAGTAAAATCACAGTGTATCTGAGAAGAGCAGAACCCAACCATGAAGCATCATGGCCCAATAAATTACATGGTACTAAACAAGCCTATAGATGGAGTGCAAACAGTACAGACATCTACCAAAAAGCAATTAGTAGCCAAAAAATACAATCTCTCCTGGACAACTTTTTAGCCTTAACATTCTCCTTCAGCAATGAAGGTGTAAATTTGGCCGTTAGGAACTTTATATTTGACAAATTAGCCTCCTTGGCTAATCTATAGAAGCATAAGAGCAAACCAAAAATAACAGATAATGAAAAATGGTTTGATAATGATTGCAAAAATCTAAGAAAGTCATTGAGAAATATATCTAATCAAAAACACAGAGAACCAGACAACAAAAATATACGCCTTCAATATGGGGAAACACTGAAGCAATACAAACGCACCCTAAGAACAAAAAAGGAACAGCACATTAGAAATCAGCTGGATGGAATTGAGGAATCCATAGAATCAAACCACTTCTGGGAGAATTGGAATAAATTAAACAAACCTCATCATGAGGAGTTGGCTATCCAAAATGGGGATATGTGGAGAAATCACTTTGCAAACCTCTACAGCAATATAACAAAGAGCCCAGAACAAAAAGATATACAAGAAAAATTACAAATCCTTGAATTAGCAGTCAAAGACTATCAGAATCCTGTGGATACCCCAATTACAGAAGAAGAATTATTGGAAAAAATATGCAATCTCCAACCCAAAAAGGCCTGTGGTGCTGATGGGATCTTAAATGAAATGATCAAATATACAGACCACAAATTCAAATTGGCTATACTCAAACTCTTCAACATTATCCTCACTGCAGGTATTTTCCCCGATATTTGGAACCAGGGACTGATCACACCAATCTATAAAAATGGAGACAAATTTGACCCAAATAATTACAGAGGAATATGCGTTAACAGCAACTTGGGGAAAATTCTCTGCAGTATTATAAATAGCAGACTACATCATTTCCTTGACGAACACAACGTCCTGAGCAGAAGCCAGATTGGATTTCTAAAAAATTATCGTACAACAGACCACATTTACACCCTCCACACTCTAATTGACAAACAAGTTAACCAAAACAAAGGCAAAATCTACTCGTGTTTTGTAGATTTCAAGAAAGCATTTGATTCAATTTGGCACGAAGGTCTTTTTTATAAACTAATAGAAAGTGGTATTGGAGGGAAAACATATGATTTTATTAAATCAATGTACACTAAAAACAAATGTGCGGTTAAAATTGGCAACAAGCAAACAGACTTCTTCTCTCAGGGGCGGGGAGTGAAACAGGGCTGCCCAATAAGTCCAACATTATTTAACATCTACATGAATGAATTGGCAAAAACATTAGAAGAATCGACAGCACCTGGTATCACCCTAAACAACACTGAAATCAAGTGTCTGCTGTACGCAGATGACCTGGTGCTGCTGTCTCCCACTAAAGAGGGGTTACAGCAACACCTAGATCATCTTCACAGGTTCTGTCAGACTTGGGCTCTGACCGTTAACCTAAAAAAAACAAATATAATGATATTCCAAAAAAGGTCCGGAAATAAGGATGACAAATATAAATTCTATTTGGACACAGTTCTATTAGAACACACCAAAAACTACACATATCTAGGACTAAATATCAGCAACACAGGTAGCTTTCACATGGCTGTGAATGAGCTGAGAGACAAAGCAAGAAGAGCATTCTATGACATTAAAAGGAACATCAAAATTGAAATTCCAATTAGAATCTGGCTCAAAATTTTTCAATCAGTTATAGAACCAATTGCTCTATATGGCAGTGAAGTATGGGGTCCACTCTCTAATAATGAATTTACTAAATGGGACAAACATCCAATTGAAGTATTGCATGCAGAGTTTTGCAAGACTGTATTGCAAGTACAAAGAAAAACTCCAAATAACGCATGTAGGGCAGAATTGGGCCAATACCCCCTCCTCATTCGAATAGAAAAAAGAGCCATCAAATTTTACAACAATCTAAAAACAAGTGACCCTAAAACATTCCATCACACAGCTCTACAATGTCAAGAGATGAAACCAGAGAAGAGTCCCCTCAGCCAGCTGGTTCTGAGGCTCAGTTCACCAACCCAAACCAACCCCATAGAGCCTCGGGACAGCCCTCAGAAAATCTGGCCCAACCAAATCATCACAAAACAAAAAGAAAAATATATAACCTATTGGAAAGACACCACAAAAAATCAAAGTAAACTTCAATGCTATTTGGCTCTAAACAGACAGTACATGGTGGCAGACTATCTGACCACTGTGACTGATAGAAAACTGAGGAAAACATTGACTAGGTACAGACTCAGTGAGCACAGTCTGGCTATAGAGACCGGTCGTCACAGACAAACCTGGCTGCCCAGGGAGGACAGGCTGTGCTCACTCTGCTCCAGGGGAGAGGTAGAGACAGAAGTGCATTTCCTACTACACTGTGACAAATACTCAGACCTAAGAGCATATTTCTTTCCCAAAATTATAATTCAATACAAAGAATTTGAAACTCTAAAAGATGAAGAAAAATTCAAATATTTGTTGGGTGAAAAGCCAAAATGTGCAGTTTTGGCAGCCAAATATGTGTCCTCCTGCCACAGCCTGAGGGACAGCCAGTGAAAAATGCAAAGTAATGTTGATAATATTTCCCATTTAGCTTAGTTTTGTTTTGTCTTTCGTACCAGGTCATGTGTCTTCTCAGTCATGTTGACACTGGTCTACTACTGTTGCTTTAATGTATTGTTGTTCTGATTAATATTGTTGTTGTAGCTGTTATTAATGGTAATCCCATGTCCACTACTACTATTATTATTACTGTTAGTCCCACCATTTATTTATATATAAATATATATATATTTTGTGTATATATATACATATATATTTTATTTAAATTTTTCGATATGTATACTTTGACAATGTAAGTAATAATAACTTGCCATGTCAATAAAGTCAATTGAATTGAATTGAATTGAATTGAATTGAGAGAGAGAGAGAGAGAGAGAGAGAGAGAGGAGGAGAGAGGGGGAGAGAGAGAGAGAGGGAGAGAGGGAGAGAGAGAGAGAGAGAGAGAGAGAGAGAGAGAGAGAGAGAGAGAGAGAGAGAGAGAGAGAGAGGAGGAGAGAGGGGGAGGGAGAGGGAGAGAGAGAGAGAGAGAGAGAGAGAGAGAGAGAGAGAGAGAGAGAGAGAGAGAGAGAGAGAGAGAGAGAGAGAGAGAGAGAGAGAGAGAGAGAGAGAGAGAGAGAGAGAGAGAGAGAGAGAGAGAGAGAGAGAGGGGGAGAGGGAGAGAGAGAGAGAGAGAGAGAGAGAGAGAGAGAGAGAGAGAGAGAGAAAGAGAGAGAAAGAGAGAGAGAGGGAGAGGGAGAGAGAGAGAGAGAGACAGAGAGACACTGAGAAAGAAAGAGAGAGGGAGAGAGAGACAGAGAGAGACGGAGACAGAGACAGAGACAGTAGTTGTTTATCTTGGCATTTGGATCAATAGGACCTGACATTGATTTATCCAAACTCAGTTGAAGAGGCAGAGTCCTCAGGGTTTCCACAGTGACAAAAACAACCAGAACAATGACTTTAGCAAACAACAACAACAACACAAAACAGAGAATAATATTATGACCGGGGGCCTGTTGCACAAAACTAGGATAAGGGATTAAGCCAGGATATCTTGGTGATCCTGGCTCAATTGATCCGTAATCCGGTTGCACTAAAGATGGATAGGGGGCAGGAGGATATGTTATGGTATAAATTACCATGGAGATTTATTCTGTGGAGCTAGCCTGCTCCAGACCAGGCTAAATTCCAGGATCTATTTAATCTCATCCCTAATGTCAGTCAGCAGTCACCACAAATGGAAACCAATAGTTATTTCACTGCTCACTATACATTGTTATCACATATAACTAGACCCACTGTTATTATTTAAACGTTTGTGATCATTAATTTCAATGATTTTGGATAAAAAATGATTTTTAGATGATGTTGCTATCATTAGATAATTTACAGTTTCCCATAGACTATAAGGCTATATATAAAATGATAGAATATTAGGGCCACAGAGGGGAAAAAAACACAAGTCATAATATTGTAACCAGTTGTTTTAAAGGAGGACAGTTGTTAAAATGACAGATGTGGGGCATTTCGTGAAATTGTACTTCAGTATGGTTTCATAAACAAAGACATGCTGATGTGCCAGAATATTAAGTATCACATTGTCATAAGTATCAAAACTGTAAAAACAATATGTAGCTTTTCTGCAGAAAGAACCAGCCTCATAAATTTATGACTTTATCCTTTTTCTTCAGTGTGGCCCTAGTACTCTGTCATATAAACAAATACACATTCCATATGAATATAAAAACACAATGTGTAACATTATGTTCCTTTATTGAATAAGGACAAAACAAAGCAGGTAAACCATCAGCTCCTTTCGAAACTGAAGTCACAGTGACTCTACAAGATGGAAAGCACAGAATCCAAGCATATTATACAAAATGATACATACACATTCAAAGGTCTGTATATAACACACCCTGCATGTCTGCACACTAAAATAAATGCAGGACAAATCCATACACATCAACTGAACAGACAAATGAATGGATGCAGTAGCCTCCCTGCAGCCTTGTATTACACACAGTATACCGCACAAACATCATAAGAGGCCAAATTCGTCAAAAAACGAACCCAAAAAAACCCAAATTCCTCTGCCACCGCAGGACATATTTAACCAAAATTGAAAGCACACATACTAACTAAAATAATTCAACACATATTGGTCCCTCAGCAGCCGACCACTGTCGTCATCAGGGAAGATTGCCGGATTGTCCCAGTCCATGGCTGGTGGCACTCTGGGGGCCCTCTCCTTCCTCAGGCAGGCCACATTGTGGAGGACAGCACAAGCCACAGTAATATCACATGCCCTAACAGGGCTGACCCTTAATTTGTGAAGGCAGTGAAAGCGTGCCTTCAGGAGGCCAAAGGTCATTTCAACTCTGGCCCTGGTCCTGGCATGGGCATGGTTGTAGGCCTGCTGTGCTTCCTGGGGGTCTGTGAAAGGTGTCAGGAGAAAAGGCTGGCAGCCATACCCCCTGTCTCCCAGCAACACACCAGAGAATTCACCTGTCAACACAAAATCTCATCATTAATACCTCATAAACACAGTGATATTCTTGACACAGCCATGATGGTTATAAATAGGGGTTGTGTGGCTTACCTTGTGATAGGCACTGATAGATTTCAGAGGCCCGAAAGATTCTGGAGTCATGGACTGAGCCAGGCCATTTTGCCACAACATTGCTGATCACACAGTCAGCATTGCAGACCATCTGAAATCATAAGATGAGGAATATTACACCAATCAATGCACATCACTGGCAATGCAGAGTGTTCGTCAATGGACAATATCAAAAAGTTATGTTCACCTGAACATTAATGCTGTGAAAGGATTTCCTATTCACAAAATCGGCCTCATGGGCACCTGAGGGGGCTTTTATCCTTATGTGTGTGCAGTCCACTGCACCAATGACATTGGGGAAACCTGTCACACAAAGTAATGAGTATCCTACTATGTGTTAACAGTTGTCCTGTAATTTGTAGATCCTCTTACCTGCAATCCTATAGAACTCCTCTTTGATGTCACAGAGTCTTCTGTGGCCAGGGAAGGAGATGAAGACATCTGCTAATGCTTTGATAGCCAGACACACACTCCTTATTGTGCGGCAAATTGTGGCCTTGTTCAGCTGTTCTGCATCCCCCACTGAGTACAGGAAGGCTCCACTAGCAAAAAAGCGCAAGGCCACACAAACCATTTGCTCCACACTCAGTGCATGGCTCCGTGCAGTGCGGTGCTTAATCCTGGGACCCAGTAGTCTGCATAGATACCTGATGCCATCTGCAGAAAACCTGTATCTTTCATATAGATGGTCATCAGGGAAGGCCAGTGGGTCCAACCGGTCCCTGAAGACCCTTTCTCGCCTGAAGGCTCTCCTCAGCACAAGTGCTTCTTCATCCACCACATCTCGCACGAATGGGCATGCCATTGTCAGAGCAGAAAGGAACACACAATTTTGGGCCTTCATATAGGCTAGTGGCCACACCTGGTGCTGGGGGGGTGGGCAAAAGAGGGCGATGCCTTATAACGATGACTTGGTTGTACTGATTGCTGGGAAAATAAAAAAAACCTTAGAAAGATGCCACCGTCCTGTGTGCTCACAATAAGAGCTCATATGTCATGGCTCACTTGACTTTACGAGAATATACCTAATTTTTATTTTGAGCTGTGTCATCTTCTTGGAGCTGGGGGAGGAAAGAAAAATAATGATTAATACATTTGTGTTACAGTTAGCATACAGTGTACATTGAAGGCATATCTCACCTCCCTCTCAAGTTTTTTTATTTCAAGGTCCAGTTTCCTAATTGTCCTCTTTTTTATTTCGGACTCCAGTGCAAGATTTTCCATCTTTTTCTTCTTGTACTGAATGTCTATGTCTGCCAGTTCTATTTGGCGCCGGAGGTGGTTGCCATACAACTTTCTGATAGCTTGTGAGCTCTGTGAACACAATACAATTAGCGCAGCTGGAATTTGGCAGGATGTGGTGTCCTTTTATTAATACGCACTATGTTGCCAGGCTGGTTTTCCCACTGTATAGCATCTGGGTCCTGTAAAAGAAATTAGATTTTTTGATTTTGATGAGGACTCCTCACCATTGTAGAGTAAATAGTACTTTCACAGTCTTAACATGATACCTCATGCCTTCTGGAATCCAGAGAGATGGTCTCCTCCTCATCATCGTCTCCATCATGTGCTGTTGCTGCTGCACTGGGGCCTTCACCCTATCACATTTAATCGGATTCATATTGAAGCTAGTAGACAAGACATGCCAGGCCTACAGTATGCCTTTGATGGAGTACTCACTGGATCAGCATCGTCTGGTGCTTGTGCTGGTGGCTCTAACAGGAACACAGTGCTGCCAGACACTGCAAGGCAATAGGTAAACCAAAGTCAGACAGTCCAAATTGATTCAATATGAATGTGGTTGTATCCCATGTAGAGATGGAAGGACATACCTTGAATGAAGCGGGTGGCATCTTGGAAGGAACCTATGCTCGTCTCTTTCCCCCCAGGGATCCCCTCTAAGACGGGCCTGCCTTTATTTAGCTCCAAGGCCATGTCCTCTGCTGGGGTAAGGTCAGCCTTTGGTGACCCACCACCCGTGCCTTGTCTGTGGGTATTCTTTTTCACTGCTAAAACAGTACAGACAATGTGTGAGCAGGCACCTTCTGGGTACAATATATGCTTGTGCTTTGTTAAATATTAGTCAGGGACCATACCATTCTGCAGAATGTTCTTGTATTTGATTTTGACCTGCTGCCATGTCCGTTTTGGCCCGTTCATGTTTAATCTACACACACACACACACACACACACACACACACATTTAATGGAGTCACACTGCAAAAAATTACTTGGTATTTTTGTCTTGTTTTCAGTAAAAATATCAAAAAATTTATCATAGCTTTATACAGTGTGATGGAGTTACTTTACACAATTTCACTCATATCTGCAGTGCATTTCAATTAAAAATTGTACCGTTTCATAATTACAGTACAACTGCATTTTTGGAGATGTGAATTAAATATTTGAATTGTAATTGTGATGTTTCAGCGGAGCGGTGAGTGTGTAATTGTGCACTACTTACGCATTCAGGCGGTCTGCAATACTTTGCCACGCTTTTTCTCTTTGCTTTATCACTGTGGCGGTGTTGCCTTTCTTCTTAATTATATCTTTTACCTCCTCGTATGCCTCCATGAGGATTTGTGCTTCCGACGGGGAAAAGTACGCGGCTCTAGTTGCCATGGTAAATCAGTTAATCTGTGATCTGTGGCGGGGTCTATTTGAGTGAGCCGTGAGCGCGCACCTATCCAGGATTGGTTTCACCTGGCTTAATGAATCCGTGTCTGCTCATCCTGGCTTGGTCTTTGTGCAACCAATTAAGCCTGGACGCACATGTTTTGACTTCATTGAGCTCAGCTGAGTCATTTATCCCGGATGTCTTAATTCTACTTTTGTGCAACAGGCCCCTGGGCTGCATTTCATTCCACAAAATACAATCACAGAGTGAAGCAGTCAATTTCCTGGACAATCTGGTCTCACCTTTCATAGGACTGCAGCTTCGCACTTCGACGTTTGTCTCTTCAGAAAATGTCAAAGAAATTAGTTTGTGAGAACTTTTTTACTGTTGCTAAATTAAACTAAGGTCATATACTGTATTTATATATATGTAAATAATCATTTTTTTTTTTTTTTATGAACTAGAACCCTCTTCTGTCTTCTCTATACAGAACACAGTATGATCAGGTAGTTGTTGATTATTCTGTGAAACTCTCTCAAGCCAAGGTGACTATTGTGTAGAGTCAAGAGATTCATAAAAACACACTCACTGATCCAGGACAGCCTCCTACCAAAGCAGGGCCAAGACACACTCACTGATCCAGGACAGCCTCCTACCAAAGCAGGGCCAAGACACACTCACTGATCCAGGACAGCCTCCTACCAAAGCAGGGCCAAGACACACTCACTGATCCAGGACAGCCTCCTACCAAAGCAGGGCCAAGACACACTCACTGATCCAGGACAGCCTCCTACCAAAGCAGGGCCAAGACACACTCACTGATCCAGGACAGCCTCCTACCAAAGCAGGGCCAAGACACACTCACTGATGCAGGACAGCCTCCTACCAAAGCAGGGCCAAGACACACTCACTGATGCAGGACAGCCTCCTACCAAAGCAGGGCCAAGACACACTCACTGATCCAGGACAGCCTCCTACCAAAGCAGGGCCAAGACACACTCACTGATCCAGGACAGCCTCCTACCAAAGCAGGGCCAAGACACACTCACGCTGTGTCCCCCCAGCGCATTAAAACCCTCTTCTATGTAAGTCGAAGGCAGCACGTACCTCATGCAATAGAGGATAGTAATTGTCTTTGTCTCAAATGGTACCCTATTCCCTTTATAGTGCACTATATTTGACCGGGGCCTGTGGTGAAAAGTAGACCACTATTGAAATAACATTTGGGATGCACGCATTGTGAAGAAAAATCAACTGTTATTTCAAAACATACGTGTTTAGAAATCCTTCTAATAACAATCTTCAGTGTTCTTTGATCTCAGAAATAGAAACCACTCCCCATATAGGAAACCCCATATACGAAATATATACCGAACAAAAAATATTAACACAACATTTCACAGATTTTATGAATTTCAAAAATATGTTTTCAGGCTTAGCTAAAATGGTTAAGGTGAGGGTTAGCTAACATGCTAAGTGGCTAACATTTGCTAGGTGGTTAACATTAGCTAGCTTGTTAACGTTAGCTTGGCTAGGAATTAGGGTTCGGTTAAAGGGTTAGGGGAAGGGGAAGGGTTAGCTAACATGCTAAGTAGTTGCAAAATAGCTAAAAAGTAGTAAGTAGTTGAACAGTTTCTAATTAGCTAAAAATGCTAAAGTTGTACTTTATGAGATTTAAACTCACAACCTTTAGGGTGTCAGATGTTATCAAACGTAATGCATCCTATTAAATTGTGTGTGTTGGGCTTTACGTACAGAATAATACAAAATGCTCTGACACCAAGTTGCAGATGGAGATGACAGAAAGGTTTGCAACGCGTCCATCAGCTGACCAACATGAACATCCACACGCTCCACGTGGAGGCGCTTGAAACATACAAACAAACAGGCCAATGGACCTCATACTGTATATAGATGACAGGGACTGAAACATGTTCAAATTATTATTGTGTTGTCTAGCTCATCTCAAAGGAACACTGCGGGAACAACAAAGAGGATAGAGAGAATAGAGAGGATAGAGAGGATAGAAAGAATAGAGAGAGAGAGGATAGAGAGGGTAGAGAGAATAGAAAGAGAGACGATATAGAGAATATAGAGGATAGAGAGAATAGAGAGAGAGAGAGAGAGAGAGAATAGAGAGAATAGAGAGAGAGGGTAGAGAGGATAGAGAGAATAGAGAGAGGGTAGAGAGGGTAGAGGATAGAGAGAGAATAGAGAGAGAGGATAGAGAGAATAGAGAGAGAATAGAGGATAGAGAGAATAGAGGATAGAGAGAATAGAGGACAGAGAGAATAGAGGATAGAGAGAATAGAGGACAGAGAGAATAGAGAGAGAGAGGATATATAGGGTAGAGAGAGAGAGAGGAGAGAGAGGAGAGAGAGGATAGAGAGAATAGAGAAAGAGGATAGAGATAATAGAGGACAGAGAGAATAGAGAGAGAGACGATATAGAAAATATAGAGGATAGAGAGAATAGAGAGAGAGAATAGAGAGAATAGAGAGGTTAGAGATGTTAGAGAGGATATAGAGGTTTTAGGGGATAGAGAGGTTAGAGAGGATAGAGAGAATAGAGAGAGATAGGATAGATATATATAGAGAGAGAGGGGGTAGAGAGGATGGAGATTATAGAGAGGATATAGAGGGAGAGGGGATAGATAGGATAGAGAGGATAAAGAGAGAGAGAGAGACACGATTTAGATGATAGAGAGGATAGAGAGAATAGAGAGGAAAGAGACAGAGAGAGAGACAGGATTTAGGGGATAGAGAGAATAGAGAGAATAGAGAGGTTAGATAGAATAGAGAGGAAAGAGAGGATAGATGGAAAGAGAGGTTAGAGAGAAAGAGGATAGAGAGAAAGAGGATAGAGAGGTTAGAGAGGATAGAGAGGTTAGAGAAGAAAGAGAGGATTTAGAGAATAGAGAGAATAGAGAGAATATGGAGAATGGAGGATGACAAAGAAAGAAAAGACAGTAAAAATGTAGCTGAGCTTCTTTTCTTCTACTTTTATCTCTCTCACTCACACTTACTCCTTCTTCTTTCTTTTTTTGTCCTCCGTCAATCATCTTAGTTGCCAGGAAACCAGCAGCAGAACGTCTCCCTGGGGGTTTTGGGGTTGGTGCTGCCTCAATGCCTGAGGGAGGGAGGGAGGAAGGTTGTTTCAAAGACAAGGAAAACGGCCAACCCAAATATCAGCTTTCTAATAACCACTCCTGGGGTAGGCTGGAAGGCCATCTTTGATTTGGGGAACTAGTGAAGTCATGGACCAGGAGGCCATTATTGTTAAGGGTAACTAATGAAGTCATCTGTGCCCCCTGGAAGCAATCTTACTTGACACCGTAGACCCACTTCAATTTGCATACTGCCCCAATAGATCCAGAGACAATGCATTCACCATCGCACTACACGCTGCCCCATCCCATCTGGACAAGAGGAATAGGAATGTAAGAATGCGGATCATTGACTATAGCTCAGCATTTAACACCATAGTACCCTCCAAGCTCATCATTAAGCTCGGGGCCATGGGCCAGAAACCCGGCTGTGCAACTGTGTCCTGGACATCCTGACGAGCCGCCACCAGGTGGTGAAGGTAGGAAACAACACCTCCACAATGCTGATCCTCAACACTGGGGCCCCACAAGGGTGCGTTCTCAACCCCTTCCTGTACTCCCTGTTCACCCAAGACAGCATGGCCAAGCACACCTCCAACTCATCCAACTCCAACTCATCAAGTATGCAGACGACACAACAGTAGTAGGCCTGAATACCAACGATGACGAGACAGCCCACAGGGAGGAGGTGAAGGCACTCAGAGTGGTGCCAGGAAAATAACCTCACTCAACGTCAACAAAGCGAAGGAACTGATCAAAGACTTCAGGAAACAGCAGAGGGCACACCCCTTATCCACATCGATGGGACCGCAGTGAAGCAGGTGGAAAGCTTCAATTTCCTCTACATGCACATCACTGGCAAACTGAAATGGTTCACCCACACAGACAGTGTGGTGAAGAAGGTGCAACAGCGCCTCTTCAACCTCAGGAGGCTGAAGATATTCGGCTTGGTCCCTAAGACCCTCAGAAACCTTTACAGATGCACCATTGAGAGCATCCTGTCGGGCTGTTTCACCGCCTGGTGCGGCAACTGCACCGCCCGCAACCGCAGAGCTCTCCAGAGGGTAGTGCTCTCTGCCCAATGCATCACTGGGGGCAAACTACCTTCCCTCCAGGATACCTACAGCACCCGATGTCACAGGACATCAACCAGTCGAGCCACAGCCTGTTCACTCAGCTATTATCCAGAAGGCGAGATCAGTACAGGTGTATCAAAGCTGGGATCGAGAGACTAAAAAACAGCTTCTATCTCAAGGCCATCAGATTGTTAAATAGCCATTACTAGCCGGTAACCACCCGGTTACTCAACCCTTCACCTTAGAGGCTGCTGCCCTATAGACATGGAATCACTGTCCACTTTAATAATGTTTACATTCTGCTTTACACATCTCATATGTATATACGTATTCTATTCTACTGTATTTTAGTCAAACCCACTCCGACAGTCCTCGTCCTAATATTTATATATTTCTTAATTCCATTCTTTTACTTTTAAATGTGTGTATTGTTGTGAATTGTTAGATACTACTGCACTGTTGGAGATAGGAACACCAACATTTCACTACACACGCAATAACATCTGATAAATATGTGTATGTGACCAATAATATCTGATAAATATGTCTATGTGACCAATACAATTTGTCATGTCCAGGGATGCCATCTTGGATTTTGGTAAGTCATCGTTTGGACAAAAGTCTGTCTTCCGCTCTTTCTCCTCCGTGACCCAGAAACCGATGAGTTGTCAAGTGGTCGAGGAGAGTGTCAATTCATAATAGGGAAACCTCCTCGATAGCCTCCTTTTGGCGAGAAACCTACCTTAGTCACTGTCATGACGTGGCCCTCTTTGGATATAGCAAGCACCAACTCTCTCTCTTCCCCCTACACCCAGGCTCTGTTATCTCAGGTCGTAAATTCCTGGAGGAGACTCTCTCCCTCATGCAGTATAGAGAAAGGTTTCACAGGAGAACAAAGGAACTTCTTCTACCTCACAGAACTTGAGAACTGAACAATGTCCATGTTTTGGAGAATGTGTAAACGGTCGGTGGAGAATCCAGCTACGACCCTGTAACGGCTTTCTTCCTGGGGTGAAGGAGAGGACCAAAATGCAGCGTAGCCAGTGCTCAACATGTTTAATTTATAAGAACAAGTGAACACTACAAACAACTTACAAAATAACAAACGTGCAAAACCGATACAGACCTATCTGGTGCAGAACACAAACACAGAGACAGGTAACAACCACCCACAACGAACACAGTGAAACAACCTACCTAAATATGACTCTTAATTAGAGGAACGCAAAACACCTGCCTCTAATTAAGAGCCATACCAGGCAACCCTAAACCAACATAGAAACACACAACATAGAATGCCCACCCAAAACTCACGCCCTGACCATCACACACATACAAAACAACAGAAAACAGGTCAGGAACGTGACAGAACCCCCCCCCTCAAGGTGCGAACGCCGGGCGCACCAGCACAAAGTCCAGGGGAGGGTCTGGGTGGGCATCTGACCACGGTGGTGGCTCAGGCTCCGGACGCTGTCCCCACACCACCATAGTCACTCCCCGCTTCTGTATCCCCCTCCCAATGACCACCCTCCAACTAAAACCACCTAAATGAAGGGGCAGCACCGGGATAAGGGGCAGCACCGGGATAAGGGGCAGCACCGGGATAAGGGGCAGCACCGGGATAAGGGGCAGCACCGGGATAAGGGACAGCACCGGGATAAGGGGCGGCAGGTCCTGGCTGAGGAACTCTGGCAGGTCCTGGCTGAGGGACTCTGGCAGGTCCTGGCTGAGGGACTCTGGCAGGTCCTGGCTGAGGGACTCTGGCAGGTCCGGGCTGAGGGACTCTGGCAGGTCCGGGCTGAGGGACTCTGGCAGGTCCGGGCTGAGGGACTCTGGCAGGTCCGGGCTGAGGGACTCTGGCAGGTCCGGGCTGAGGGACTCTGGCAGGTCCGGGCTGAGGGACTCTGGCAGGTCCGGTCTGGCGGAAGGCTCTGGCTGATCCGGTCTGGCGGAAGGCTCTGGCTGATCCGGTCTGGCGGAAGGCTCTGGCTGATCCGGTCTGGCGGAAGGCTCTGGCTGATCCGGTCTGGCGGAAGGCTCTGGCTGATCCGGTCTGGCGGAAGGCTCTGGCTGATCCGGTCTGGCGGAAGGCTCTGGCTGATCCGGTCTGGCGGAAGGCTCTGGCTGATCCGGTCTGGCGGAAGGCTCTGGCTGATCCGGTCTGGCGGAAGGCTCTGGCTGATCCGGTCTGGCGGAAGGCTCTAGCGGCTCCTGTCTGGCGGACGGCTCTAGCGGCTCCTGTCTGGCGGACGGCTCTGTAGGCTCATGGCAGACGGGCGGCTTTGCAGGCTCCTGGCAGACGGGCGGCTTTGCAGGCTCATGGCAGACGGACAGTTCAGACGGCGTAGGGCAGACGGGCAGTTCAGACGCCGCTGGGCAGACGGGCAGTTCAGGCGCCGCTGGGCAGACGGGCAGTTCAGGCGCCGCTGGGCAGACGGGCAGTTCAGGCGCCGCTGGGCAGACGGGCAGTTCAGGCGCCGCTGGGCAGACGGCAGACTCTGGCCGGCTGAGACGCACTGTAGGCCTGGTGCGTGGTACCGGAACTGGAGGTACCGGGCTAAGGACACGCACCTTCAGGCTAGTGCAGGGAACAACAACAGGGCACACTGGACTCTCGTGGCGCACTCTAGGCCTGGTGCGTGGTACCGGAACTGGAGGTACCGGGCTGAGGGCACGCACCTCAGGGCGAGTGCGGGGAGAAGGAACAGTGCGTACAGGGCTCTGGAGACGCACAGGAGGCTTGGTGCGTGGTGCCGGAACTGGAGGCACTGGGCTGGAGACACGCGCCATAGGGAGAGTGCGTGGAGGAGGAACAGGGCTCTGGAGATGCACTGGAAGCCTGGTGCGTGGTGTAGGCACTGGTGGTACTGAGCTGGGGTGGGAAGGTGGCGCCGGATATACCGGACCGTGAAGGAGGACACGTGCTCTTGAGCACCGAGCCTCCCCAACCTTACCAGGTTGAATGGTCCCCGTAGCCCTGCCAGTGCGGCGAGGTGGAATAGCCCGCACTGGGCTATGCAGGCGAACCGGGGACACCACCTGTAAGGCTGGTGCCATGTACGCCGGCCCGAGGAGACGTACTGGAGACCAGATACGTTGGGCCGGCTTCATGGCACTCGGCTCGATGCTCAATCTAGCCCGCCCAGTGCGGGGAGGTGGAATAACCCGCACCGGGCTATGCACACGTACAGGAGACACCGTGCGTTCTTCCGCATAACACGGTGTCTGCCCGTACTCCCGCTCTCCACGGTAATCACACACCTCAGGGCGAGTACCGTGTATGCTACGCCAAACCAACATCTCTCTCTCTTCGCTCTCCCCCAATATCACCAACAACTCATCAAATGTCTCATAATCTCCCATCCTTTCACTTTCCTCCAATCTGTCCAATAACTCCTCCACATTCTTCGACTCGTACCTCAATTTAGCCCACTGCTCCTTCTGGTAAGCACGGGGAACTGGCTCAAATCTCCCACTTGACCCAGCCATACTCCCTGTGTGCCCGCCCCCAAGAAAATTTTGGGGGAGCCTCTCGGGCTTGCAGCCACTCTGCCTTGCTAGCTCCCGCTGCTGCTGCTGCTGCCGCCGTTGCCTGTTGCCACGCTGCTTGGTCCGGGTTTGGTGGGTGGTTCTGTAACGGCTTTCTTCCTGGGGTGAAGGAGAGGACCAAAATGCAGCGTAGCCAGTGCTCAACATGTTTAATTTATAAGAACAAGTGAACACTACAAACAACTTACAAAATAACAAACGTGCAAAACCGATACAGACCTATCTGGTGCAGAACACAAACACAGAGACAGGTAACAACCACCCACAACGAACACAGTGAAACAACCTACCTAAATATGACTCTTAATTAGAGGAACGCAAAACACCTGCCTCTAATTAAGAGCCATACCAGGCAACCCTAAACCAACATAGAAACACACAACATAGAATGCCCACCCAAAACTCACGCCCTGACCATCACACACATACAAAACAACAGAAAACAGGTCAGGAACGTGACAGACCCGGTCCATTTTGTCTAATGTTTGTGACCTCATGAGAGACAATACAGCCATATTACCATAACTCTGTTTATACAAGAGTCTCCATTATGAGATTTGCATCTAATTATTGTATTAAATCAATGAGTAAAGATTAAACTATTTGTGAAATGATGTAATGTGATTTTAAACTGTTTAATGAAAGAGAATCCAATTCCCTTTTATTGTTTAACTAAGTCGTTGGCCTGCCCCATGAGCACAGACATTGATCTGACATCATGGGACAGCCCTTTCCTGCTGTTCCGAATATAAATCCCACCTGGAGAAGCCCACTTCAGACCATGCCTACCTCGGTCAGCTGAGGGAGCTAAGGTTTGAGTAGAGACCACAAAAACCTCAGGACAAGCTAAGGTTGTAATGGTTGCAGAATTCTTACCCATACCACGTGGTTAGACTCTGAGACTATCAGTACCGACAGAATAAGAGCAAATCTTAAATTCTAATTACTAGTCTGCAGCTAGGAATTATGTACCATTGAATGCGAAGACCGACAACCGCCGAAACATCTATTCTATTAGAACATTTCTGAATGGAACTCTGAAGTATCCATTCCAACCACAAAGACTCCAAGGACGCAAAGAGAAGTTCAGATGAACTTTCCAACAGAAAGACGGATGATTCCAACAGAGATCACGACGACACACTGAACGTAAATATATATATTGATTGCAATTATTCCCGAATGAGTGAGCGTTCATGTGCAAAGGATGAGCATTTCAGTTGTTATAATTATCAACTGTGTAGTGTCTTTTGTCTTTCGTGCCCTTCTCAGTCCCTTTGTCTACCAAGCTGTCATACCGGTTTAGCCCACTAGGGCACATCCCCTATCATTTCCTTGTAACCATATCTACTGTTTGTTTGTTATGCATTTCTGTGATTATTTTGTTAATTAATAATTTATTTACTAAGACAATTGATGTATGGATGATTTATAGTAAAGACTGGGCTTCGTGCAGATAACCAACGATTTACGACATTCGGAATGAGACTAACATGAGGTAAAGAATGATTCATTAATTAGAAAACTAATTGATCAGATATTAAAATATCTGAAAAGTTATATTAGGAAAATTATAACTTTGTAATCTGAAGATTTTCTTTGGTGCCCCGACTTCCTAGTTAATTACATTTACATGATTAGTTTAATCACGTAATAATAATTACAGACAATTGATTTGATAAAATAAGTCGTCACTTTAATGATGCCAAAGACACAACATCACGGAAGAGTTTAGAAATCTGACACACCCTCTTTGAATCAGCTATTGTTTTGTTGAGCAAAATATATACAGCAACAGTCAAAGGTTTTGAATAGATTTTAGATTCTTCAAAGTAGCTACCCTTTGCCTTTAATGACAGCTTTTCACACTCTTGAATTCTCTCAACCAGCTTCACCTAGAATGTTTTTCCAAGAGTATTGAAGGAGATCCCACATACGCTGAGCACTTGATGGCTGCTTTTCCTTCACTCTGTGGTCCAACTCATCCCAAACCATTTCAATTGGGTTGAGGTCGGGTGATTGTGGAGGCCAGGTCATCTGATGCAGCACTCCATCACTCTCCTTCTTGGTCAAATAGCCCTTACACAGCCTGGAGGTGTGTTTTGGTTCATTGTCCTGTTGAAAAACAAATGATAGTCCCACTAAGCACAAACCAGATGGGATGGCATATCGCTTCAGAATGCTGTGGTAGCCATGCTGGTTAAGTGTGCCTTGAATTCTAAATAAATTACTGACAGTGTCACCAGCAATGCACCCCCACACCATCACACCTCCATGCTTTACAGTGGGAATCACACATGCAGAGATCATCCATTCACCTACTCTGCGTCTCACAAAGACACGGCGGTTGGAACCAAAAATCTCAAATTTGGACTCAGACCAAAAGGACAGATTTCCACCGGTCTAATGTCCATTGCTTGTGTTTCTTGGCCCAAGCAAGTCTCTTCTTATTATTGGTGTCCTTTAGTAGTGGTAGTAGTATTCGTAGTATTCAACCACGAAGGCCTGATTCACACAGTCTCCTCTGAACAGTTGATGTTGAGATGTGTCTGTTACTTGAACTCTGTGAAGCATTTACTTGGGCTGCAATCTGAAGCTGGTAACTCTAATGAACTTATCCTCTGCAGCAGAGGGAACTCTGGCTCTTCCTTTCCTGTTGCAGTCCTCGTGAGAGCCAGTTTCATCATAGTGCTTGATGGTTTTTGAGACTGCACTTGAAGAAATGTTCAAAGTTACTGTACGGGTGTTTAACTGGCGGCAGAGAAGTCAGACTCAGGAGAGAAATAACTGTGTTTCCAACGGCGCAGTTTATTACAAAACCAACCGGAAAACAGAATAATACAAAACAATGGGTAACATAACCCAACGCACACCAGTACAGACGTACACATACACTTACAATAAACAATCACCGACAAGGACATGAGGGGAAACAGAGGGTTAAATACACAACATGTAATTGATGGGATTGGGACCAGGTGTGAAGGAAGACAAGACAAAACCAATGGAAAATGAAAAGTGGATCAGTGATGGCTAGAAGGTCGGTGATGTCGACCGCCGAACAAGGAGATGGATTCGTGACAGTTATAGAGATTTTCCGGATTGACTGACCTTCATGTCTTAAAGTAATGATGGATTGTCGTTTCTCTTTGCTTATTTGAGCTGTTCTTGCCATAATATGGACTTGGTCTTTTACCAAATAGGATATCTTCTGTATACCCCCCCTACCTTGTCACAACACAACTGACTGGCTCAAACGCATTAAGAAGGGAAAAAAAATCCACAAATTAACTTTTAACAAGGCACACCTGTTAATTGAAATGCATTCCAGGTGACTACCTCATAAAGCTGACTACACACTCACTTGCTCCCACACACATACACAGTTCTGAAGGTTACCAGGTCAGAGATCCAGCTCTAGCAGGATTTAAGTGTAATGATAGTTTCCTCCAGCTCTATGTGATAATGGACATTAAGAGTGGTCGTTAACATAAAGAATACTGACTAGTCCCATTGGCCTTTTCTCAAGTGATGAAACGGTGTGTGAGAATACTTGTATCGAGAAGATGAGTCTGAAGGTTCAAAGAGAGTTCCCTCCTACTCTCTCTCTCTCTCTCTCTCTCTCTCTCTCTCTCTCTCTCTCTCTCTCTCTCTCTCTCTCTCTCTCTCTCTCTCTCTCTCTCTCTCTCTCTCTCTCTCTCTCTCTCTCTCTCTCTCTCTCTCTCTCTCTCTCTCTCTCTCTCTCTCTCTCTCTCTCTCTCTCTCTCTCTCTCTCTCTCTCTCTCTCTCTCTCTCTCTCTCTCTCTCTCTCTCTCTCTCTCTCTCTCTCTCTCTCTCTCTCTCTCTCTCTCTCTCTCTCTCTCTCTCTCTCTCTCTCTCTCTCTCTGTCTGTCTGTCTGTCTGTCTGTCTGTCTGTCTGTCTGGCTGTCTCTCTCCAGTGCATTCAGAAAGTTTTCAGACCTCTTCCCTGTTTCCACAGTTTGCTACGTTACAGCCTTATTCTGAAGTGGATAAAAAAAAAAAAATGATCCTCATCATTCTACCCACAATACCCCACGATGACGAATTAAAAACTGTTTTTTCGAAAATGTTGCATATATATTTTACATTATTATTATATATATTATTATATATATTATATTATATTTTAGTATTCAAAGCCTTTGCTGTGAGATTCGAAATTGAGCTCAGGTGTATCCTGTTTCCATCCATGAGATTTTTCAACAACTTGATTGGAGTCCACCTGTGCTAAATTCAATTGATTGGACATGATTTGGAAAGTCACAAACTTGTGTAAGGTCCCACAGTTGACAGTGCATGTCAGAGAAAAATCAAGCCATGAGGTCAAAAGGAATTGTCCGTTGAGCTCTGAGAAAGCATTGTGTCGATGCACAGATCTGGAGAAGGGTACCAAAAAATGTCTGCATAATTGAAGGTCTCTAAGAACACAGTGGCCTCCATCATTCTTAAATTAAATAAGTTTGAAATCATCAACTCTTCCTAGAGCTGGTCGCCCGGCCAAACTAAGCAACCAGTGGAAAAGGGCCTTGGTCAGGAAGGTGACCGAGAACCCGACGGTCACTTTGACAGAGCTCCCGAGTTTCTCTGTGGAGATGGAAGAACCTTCCAGAAGACAACCATCTCTGCAGCACTCCACCAATCAGGCCTTTATGGTAGAGTGGCCAGACGGAAGCCACTCCTCAGTAAAAGGCACATGACGACCCGCTGGGTTTGCCAAAATGCACCTAAAGGACCCTTAGACCACGAGAAACAAGATTCTCTGGTCTGATGAAAACAAGATTGAACTGTTTGGCCTGAATGCCAAGCATCATGTCTGGAGGAAACCTGGCACAATACTTGCGGTGAAGCATGGTAGTGGAAGCATCATGCTTGGGGATGTTTTTCAGCAGCAGGGACTGGGAGACTAGTCAGGATCGAGGGAAAGATGAACAGAGCAAAGTACAGAGAGAGCCTGCATAAATTGGTCATCAAATGTGATCTGATCTTGATCTAAGTCACAACAATAGACAAACATGGTGTGCTTAAACTAATAACAAACCAATTATTGTATTTTTCTTGTCTATACTGAATACATCATTTAAACATTCCCAGTGTAGGTTGGAAAAAGTATGTGAACCCCTAGGCTAATGACTTCTCCAAAAGCTCATTGGAGTCAGGAGTCAGCTAACCTGGAGTCCAATCAATGAGATGAGATTGGAGATGTTGGTTAGAGCTGCCTTGCCCTATAAAAACACTCACAAAATGTGAGTTTGCTGTTCACAAGAAGCATTGCCTGATGTGAACCATGCCTCGAACAAACGAGATCTCAGAAGACCAATTAAGAATTGTTGACATGTATAAAGATGGAAAGGGTTTCAAAAGTATCTCTAAAAGCCTTGATGTTCATCAGTCCACGATAAGACAAATTGTCTATAATCGGAGAAAGTTCAGCACTGTTGCTACTCTCCCTATGAGTGGCCATCCTGCAAAGATGACTGCAAGAGCACAGCGCAGAATGCTCAATGAGGTTATTAAGAAGAATCCTAGAGTGTCAGCTAAAGAATTACAGAAATCTCTGGAACATGTTAACATCTTTGTTGACGAGTCTACGATACGTAAAACACAAAACAAGAATGGTGTTCATGGGAGGACACCACGGAAGAAGCCACTGCAGTCCAAAAAAAACATTGCTGCACGTCTGAAGTTTGCAAAAGTGCACCTGGATGTTCCACAGTGCTTCTGGTAAAATATTCTGTAGACAGATGAAACTACAGTTGAGTTGTTTGGAAGGAACACACAACACTATGTGTGGAGAAAAAAAGGCACAGCACACCAACATCAAAACCTCATCCCAACTGTAAAGTATGGTGGAGGGAGCATCATGGTTTGGGGCTGCTTTGCTGCCTCAGGGCCTTCAAGTGGCGGACAGATAGCCTAACATTCTACTGCAAAATGTCATGATAGCTTGCTGTCATTAACGGAAAAATGAATTCCCAAGTTTATCATGACATTTTGCAGTAGAATGTTAGGCTATCTGTCCGCCACTTGAAGCACAACAGAAGTTTGGTGACAGGACAACGACCCAAAACACAGAAGTAAATCAACAATGGAATGGCTGAAACAGAAGAAAATACTTCTTCTAGAGTGACCCAGTCAGAGTCCTGACCTCAACCCGATTAAGATGCTGTGGCATGACCTCAAGAGAGCAGTTCACACCAGACATCCCAAGAATATTGCTGAACTGAAACAGTTTTGTAAAGAGGAATGGTCCAAAATTCCTCCTGACCGTTGTGCAAGTCTGATCCGCAACTACAGAAAACGTTTGGTTGAGGTTATCACTGCCAAAGGAGGGTCAACCAGTTATTAAATCCAAGGGTTCACATATTTTTCCCAACATGCACTGTGAATGTTTACACGATGTGTTCAATAAAGACATGAAAACGTAAAATTGTTTGTGTTAATAGTTTAAGCAGACTGTGATTGTCTATTGATGTGACCTAGATGAAGATCAGATCAAATTTTATGACAAATTTATGCAGAAATCCAGGTATTTTCAAAGGGTTCACATCCTTTTTCTTGCCACTGTATATATATCAATATATATATATATATATATATCTTTCTCTATCTCCTTTTATCTGCTGCACGGACGGGAAAAAGTGTGTAAATGGACGTTTCATTGAGAGTTTTCTTTGGTGGGTTGATGCCTATAAGAGACACTCAGCACTTGGGTGAAATGTCCTTAGAAGTGTCTGAATGTGTCGTGCCTCAGAAGAAGTTATACTGCCACTGCCTCTAGAATACGTAACAGGGTGAGTGTAGGTTCCAATCGAATCTGACCCACTGCTATTCTAACAAAGCCTCTCGTCCTACCTTTCCTGTCAGTCTTCAAATAGAATGGTTATTGCTGCAAAAGAGCAACTGTGTGTTGTAATGGATAAAAGTCAGGCTCAAAACGCTACGGAATAATCCATATTTATCTGTAATAAGACGAACTTCCATTTATAGCAAGTTGCACCCAAATGTAAAATCTTTGTCAATTCATCCACTACAGTCTCGTTCTAGACCTGCTCTCCAGAACACATAACACGTACCAGGACCAGACCTGCTGATGTCACCACTACAGTCTAGTTCTAGACCTGGTCTCCAGAACACATAACACGTACCAGACCTGCTGATGTCACCACTACAGTCTGATATCATTCCTTAATTCCTACCGCACACTGGAGTGCACTTGGATTGAGACCTGAGGCAGGTTGTAAAAGAGTACACATCACATCACATTCTCTGAGTATCCACACGACACAGCAGAGGGACAGACAGACAGACAGAGAGATATGGCAGTTTTTATCGTATGACATTTACGATGTTCGGCGGAAGCAGCAAAAGTGTTACAATGTTGAGACCAGCCAGCACTCTTTAGCAGGTGATCAGGGAGATTCAGCACAATGTGTATGTGTGTGTGTGTGTGTGTGTGTGTGTGTGTGTGTGTGTGTGTGTGTGTGTGTGTGTGTGTGTGTGTGTGTGTGTGTGTGTGTGTGTGTGTGTGTAGTATAGAGTAGACTAGGTCAAGGGTGCTGTGTGTGTTAAGGTTGGTCATCCTTTGTCCAATCGTGGTTATGTCCGCATAAAACACTGTGATACACCAAGCTATCTCCCCCTATTGGTCATAAAACACTGGGATATACAACGCTATTGGTCATAAAACACTGTGATATACCACGCTATCTCACACGATTGGTCAAACACAATACAATACACAATACAATACATAATACACAATACAATACACAATACATAAAGCAATACACAATACGTTACACAATACAACACACAATACAGTACACAATACAATACAACACACAATACAGCACACAATACATATTCCAATCCAATACAATACACAGTACAATATATAATGCAATACATAACACAATACACAATACAATACACAATACAATACACAATACAATACACAATACAATACAAACTACATAACAATACATAATACACAATACAATACACAATGAGATACATAATACAATACATTTTACAATACAATACACATTACAATACACAATACAATAAACAATGCAAAACATAATACAATACATAATACATAATATCATGCAATACATAGTACACTACATAATGTTATACATAATACGCAATACAATGCATAGTACAATACATAATACAATACATAGTGCAATACGCAATACACAATACAATACAATGAACAATGCAATACAATACATAATACAATACATAATACAATACAATACATAGTACACTACACAATACAAGACATAGTACAATAATGCAATACATAATACACAATACAATACATAGTACAATACATAATACACTACATAATACAATACATAATACACAATACACAATACAATACAACACACCATACAATACACAATACACACTGCATAATACAATACAATACACACTATACAATACACAATATACATAATACAATACATAATGCAATACATAATGCAATACATAGTACAATACAATACATAATACACTACATAATACAATACAATACATTATACACTACATAATACACTACACAATACAATACATAGTATAATACATAATGCAATACATACTACAATACATTATACACTACACAATACAATACATAGTACAGTACAATACATAATACACTACATAATACAATACACAATACAATACATTATACACTACATAATACACTACACAATACAATACATAGTACAATACAATACGCAATACAATAAATAGTACAATACATAGCGCAATACATAATACAACATAATACATAATACAATACATAATATAGTATAATACATAATACAATACATAACACAATACATAATACAATACACAATATAATAAAATAAGCAATACATAATCCAATTCATAAAACAATATATAACACAATACATAATACACAATACAATATAATACATAATACTATATAATACATAATCCAATACACAATCTAATACATGATCCAATACATAATGCAAGGAAAATACAATTTAATACATAATACAATATAAGAAATAATGCATAATTCAATATAATATATACTGCATAGTACAATACATAATAAAATACATAATACAATACATAATACAATACGTAATACAATACATAATACAATACACAATTCAATCCAATACATAATACATTACATAATACAATACATAATACATGAAATGATACAATACACAATACAATGCATAATACAATACAATACACACTACAATACACAATACAATACATAATACAATAGATTATACAATGCACAATACAATACAATACACAATACAATACACAATACAATGCATACTACATAATACAATACATAATACAATACATAATACAATACATAATATAATACAATACATACTACAATACATAATACAATACAATACACAATACAATGCAGAATACAATGCAGAATACAATGCAATACACAATACAATACATAATACAATGCATAATACATAATACAATACAATACACAATACAATACACAATACAATACACAATACAATACACAATACAATGCATCATACTATACAAAATATATAAAACATATATTTGTGTCTCTTCACAGTCCCTGTTGTGCCATAAGATTTTATTTTATTTGTTTTTTATTAATCTGATTTTATTACTAGCTTGAGTTACCTGGTGTGGCAGAGAGTTCCATGTAGTCATTTTCCAGCCTCTCTTCTTGACCTGGGGACTATTATTAAGAAACCTCTGGGAAATGGAAAGGGAACGTGAGATACCCAGTCAGTTGTCCAGCTGAATGTACTTAACTGAAATGTCTCTTACGCATTTAACCCCTCTGAATCAGAGAGGTGCGGGGGGGGGGGGGGGGGGGGGGGCTGCCATAATCAACATCCACGTCTTCAGGTTGCATGTCTGGTGTTGTACGGATGAGTGTCCGAACTGTGTGACCAACTGCTTGTACAGACAGTTCGAACAGACAGTTCGGTACCTTTCAACACGTAAACACCTCGCACCTAGACCCATAGTGATGCAGTCCATCTCTCCTCTACTTTGAGCCAGGAGAGACTGACATGAATGTTACTGACGCCTTCACCTCCGTGTTCATCTAAGGGCCACTCTGTTCTGGACCCTCTGCGATGTATCTATGTTTCTTCTTTAACAGCACATGACCACACACCTGGGCAGTAGGGCAGCAGTCCAAATGCGAAAAAAAATATTAAACATTCATGCCAAGGTCATACCAACAATCATTTGTTTAAATTAGATTTTTAACTTTAAGACCCCTTTAAGTATCAAAATTAGATAATACATGTTTTGGGGATGAAAATCTGTATTTGACTTTACGAACACATTGAATAACAGATTCACTACATGGAACAACAGATACCCCCCCCCCCCCCCCCAAAAAAAAGTGTCTATCCTTAAATCCTATATCTGAGAAATATAAGAGAGATCCAGATGCATTTGATTATTGTTATCTTTTACATGTATTTTAATTAACCCATTATATTTTTCACAAACACTCTCCATATGAACTTCCATGACTTTTTTTTCCGACAGGTACCGGGGGACCTACAGACGAATCTTGTGAGGCGTGTAGGCGCCAGAGAGAAAAACAACATGTACGTGAGAGTCACACCTGTACACAGAGGGGTCATATGAGCGTGTAGCCCAAACTGTTGGGACGCTACAGACAGAAGTCGGGCAGATTGGCTGTATTCAGATGTGTCCCAAGACTCTTGTGGGGGGGTCATAGGGCATCCTTGTGGAGAGTCTCTAGAGCAAAACAACGTGTTCGTGAGAGTCTCATCTCTCCATAGAGAAGTCATCAAATCAAATCAAGTTTATTTTATATAGCCCTTCGTACATCAGCTAATATCTCGAAGTGCTGTACAGAAACCCAGCCTAAAACCCCAAACAGCAAGCAATGCAGGTGTAGAAGCACGGTGGCTAGGAAAAACTCCCTAGAAAGGCCAAAACCTAGGAAGAAACCTAGAGAGGAACCAGGCTATGAGGGGTGGCCAGTCCTCTTCTGGCTGTGCCGGGTGGAGATTATAACAGAACATGGCCAAGATGTTCAAATGTTCATAAATTACCAGCATGGTCAAATAATAATCAGGAGTAAATGTCAGTTGGCTTTTAATAGCCGATCATCAAGAGTATCTCTACCGCTCCTGCGGTCTCTAGAGAGTTGAAAACAGCAGGTCTGGGACAGGTAGCACGTCCAGTGGACATACATAGTCATAATAGTTTGTAGGCCAATCTGTTCAGACGCTACAGATGATTTTGTGAGAAGACCGATTTTCGGGAAGTCTTATGGTCTGATGCACAAAACAACTGCTCTAGCTCTGTCAACTTTTACCGCAGAAGCCTAAGTGTTACATAAACGGAGGTGGTGGATTGTCCTCCACTTCCTCCTCTGAGGAGCCTCCAACTGCTTACGTGTATCGTGCCAATGTTGTGAATGCTTTACGACAGGTGTACTCTCAACCCATCAGGTAGTGGCAGAATAGTAAGCGGCTGGAAGGTGCGTGTGTGAGAGTGTGTGTATGTTTGTCTGTGTGTGTCTGTGTGTATCCAACAGGGATGTTAGCAGCTGTCTCAAAGAGGAATGAGGGTGCGTCACAAATGGCACCCTGATCCCTACATAGTACCCTACTGTAGGCCCTGGTCAAAGGGAATAGGGGGGCTACTGTATTTGGGATGCAACTTCTAAGGCAGCACAGTCTTCATCTGAACTGACATGTGTCCTAAATATAGAACTCAGGCTTGAGTTTATCTCTTCCAGAAGAGACACACACACATACATACACACACACACACACACACACACACACACACACACACACACACACACACACACACACACACACACACACACACACACACACACACACACACACACACACACACACACACATAAACATTGACACACACACACACTTAGACACATACACACACACACAGGCGCACACACAGGCGCACACACACACACACACACACACACACACACACACACACACACACACACACACACACACACACACACACACACACACACACACACGCAGATACACACACACTTAGACACATACACACACACACACACATACAAACACACACACAGACACAGA